>NC_082637.1:58724774-59096343 GCF_030936135.1 Gavia stellata
CTAATTTGCAGACTTGACATTGCACAACCCTTCCTAAGAGCAAGAGGGCTCAACCTTTGCCATTTCCCCACATCCATATGAATCTGCTGTTAGAAGAGCCTCATTTTGACATCTCTTACCCTATCAAGGCTTATTGGAAGCTGGTATCAGTATCTTCAGCACAGGCAGTCTATTCTATCTGCAGGAAGGTATTTGGCAACAGTGCCATTTCTGATCCCTTGCCGAACACACTGAGTGATATACGCCATACATCCAGGCCTATTAGCCTTGATGATGTGCTTTCTGTTAAACCGTTCTTCTGTTGCAAGGACATGTCTTTAGAGTTCCTGTCAGGCAGCAGCCCAGAACTATCCGTATTGTGGAGGATGCGTGTCTTTGTCTTTGCTGTCTATTTTGTCTTAGTTGTGATTATGCTTCTCAGGTCCAGCTGAATATTCCGAGCAAGTATGTACAGGCTATTTACAACCACAACAGCCCTAAGACAGCTGGTAATGTATGTGTCTCAAGTGCTTAAGAAGTCTTGTCCCAGCCTAGAACGGAACAACATCTTGTCTTGGAGCTAAGCAGCAAAGGAAAAGGAAAGCAAGGAATATCTGTGTTTCTTCTGCCAGTGAGCTAAGGTCATTACCATTACTAGGCAATCTTTCCCCTAACACACTGCAGGCTTGGCATGAGGGCTGTGCAGCATAAGGATGGTCTGGCATGAAGCTGGATCTGCATGAAGCTGGAACAAGTTGAGAGAGTCAGCTTTCTGGGACCTGTGCTGCAGAGGGCAAGCTTGGAAAGCAGCTGCCTGTTGTGTCCAGGTTTGTGAACATCTATATCTGCACCTCTCTAATCTCCCGTCATTGTCTGCTGGAGGAATCAGCACCTCTCTATAGAGTGCTGTGATTCAGCTCATATTAACAAAGACAATCAAAACAAGACAGAATAGTCATGATCTGATCGCCTCTGCCCAATGGGAAAAATCCTCATTTATGTCAGATGTAGCTCTGGGTGCAGAAGATGTTGGAAGTTAGGACTGATGAGTCAGCCCTCATGGGTGGTATGCATCAGGTAGTGTTTTACAGTGGGGGAGCTAGCTTCTGGTATCCTTATGTGAATGACAACTTTTCCTCAGTCATCCTACTGCTCTGAAGGTTCAGCTTCAGCAATCAGTAGGCTTTGCATGTTGGTCTTGGACAAAAGCCTATGTCCCCTTGGGTGTCAACAAAGGAGGTAGCTCTGATGTGCCTCTTGCTGTATGGCATGCACTCATGGTAAGTGCCAACAGCTGGAAACAGTGTGTCAGAGAAGATACTGAGACAGCTCCCACACTTTACCAAGGCAGTAAAGTGAGCAGTGGCTATGGGCAACGTGAGTGCTACCACAGGAAAGGGACGACACCCTCAGAGAAAGTGATAGGCTGACAGTGGGGCTGCTATTGGGGACATCAGGAGATAATGGTACTCTTTCGGCCGTAAAGATAACACTGATTCTTCCCCTTTACTGCTAAGCTGTACTTCTGGTTGTGTTTCAGATCTCTTCTCTAATGCTGCATATATGGATCCTGACACTTTTACCCACCTGGGCTTCAATTCAGATCTTGGGGTGCTACCACATGCATTGTAAACCAGTACCTTTTGCTCCTGTCACTATGTAATTGCTTTTCTGTGTGGCAGAAAAGTAGCCAGAAGGGTGTTTCCCAATGTGGCAAGAGCACACAACAAGACTTGGACATTCTAACCAGCAATTGTGCCTTATCAGGATTGCCATATAGTATTTTTTTTTAACCTGCCATTGTCATGGATCATCTTAATAAGGAAAATATTTGCAGAGTCTTACTCTGCATACTGCTTCAAAAAAATCTTTTTCTGGCCTCTAAATGGATTTTTTAATGTTCTCTTGCTGAAATTGCTTGCATCTCTAGGAACCAGTCTTGTAGCATCACTGCTGTCTTTGCTAAACCTCAAGCAGCAACAGTACTGCTTTCTTCAATGCATCAGCAGTACATTTATACCTGTGCTTTGCTGACATCACTCTGGGGTGAGTTTTGGTTGAAAGATCAAAAACGGATTGTCACAACTGGTTGGTTATGTGTATTCTTGTAGCACCTAGTGGTACCAGACAGGGAATCTCATCTTATTGCCACAGGTACTTGTGTTGAACAGAAAAACATAATTGCATTTGAAGGCAAGACAGTACTGGTAGGTGCAGATGGATATGGCATCACAGGAAGAAGTAGGTAATTTTTATTAGCAGAGTAGAGAGTTATTATGAATAATATTTTTCTGTAGCCTGTGGCAAGTTTTAAAGGATTGATTTCTAGGAGAACAAGGGCACATTAGGATGTGTTTAAGGAAGTCTTTTGAGTGTGAGGGGCTGAGGTTCCTTATGGAGAATAATTTTTGCACGAATGGAGCCTGGTATCTTGGGCATGACTCCTGCCATGGCATAGAAGAGACTTTTAAACAGAGGCAAGCACCTTGGTTCTGAGTATGATACAAAGCAATGAAGTGAGGTCACAGAGGTATTACTATTCTGGTCTGTGTCAGCTGACGATCTGGATCTGTGCATGACATGGCATACTATCCTTTTGGAGATGTTCCTTTCCTTCCAGTGCTGTATTCTGAAGACGGAAGCACAAAAACAAACCAAATTTTATAATCGTTTCCACTGCTCTGACCATTGAGGGTTGGGGTAGAGAGGAAGTGTCACAACAAGTTGCATAGCTTGTCAAGACAGAGTTTTGGTTCTCTTTCAAACTGGACTCCCCTGTCTGTGCTCTACCTGGTATCTTGGCAGACCTGCTGGTAGAAGAGTTAAATTCTGATCTAGCAGGCTGTCAGGTCAGACCAGAGAAGCACATCTTGAGTTGTGAAAGGGAGAACAAACTCCAAAGGAAGAGGCTTAGGATAACCTGTGCTACCTTTCTGAAGTCAAAGATAAGCATGATAAAGCCTGTGGAGGAAAACACCCATACCAGAAAATGAGAAAGGAAACAAAAATGCATCTGGATTTCCTATGCTGTTAAATTGAAATAGAAGGCCTTGGCTAAAATAAATATTTATCAAGGCAAATATAATGAACATTTCTCGCAGCTTGCAGTAGTCTGTCATGTGGCTTGAAGAAACCCAGTGAGCTGCTGTCTGGAGTCATCTCTGTACGTGACTTTGAAATCATTCTTGTTTTCCCCAGTTTGCAAGTGTTCAGCTTGCCAGATTCTCTGTTCTAAGAATACTGAAGCAGCATTATTGAATGGCTCCAGAAATACTGCTAGTTTGAGGCACTGAAATGCAAACAGTTATGTCAGAGAAATCAATCTGTTACGTGGTATTTATTTCCTGAAAGCACCTGACTACTCTCTTGCATCTCGCTACCAGACACAACTGAGCATTAAGAACCAAGAATGAATGGCAAGCACGAGTATTTTTATTCAAGGACGCAAACCCTTTAACTATAGCAGTGCTTGGAACCTCAGCTTTCCACAAAGGAAATGCTCTACCCTGTGTCAGAGGGGAGAGTACTTCTCTTTGACTGTAAGTGGACACTCTGGCGAGATGGGTTTTAGAGTGTGCTTCAAGTTTCCTTTTGTTCTGCACCTTTTGATTCTCTTTATAATACGATTAGAGCCAAACCACATGAGTTAACAAATGTGGCAATCCCACAGACTTTAATGGAGGATGAAGGAATTCAGCAGTTTGTAGTTAGTGAGTCTACTTTCCTGTAATGCAGGGAAGAGGGTTTAGCCAAGTTCATGTGACTGTATGTGCCAGTATTTCTTTCAAGTCTTTTTGTGCCCATGTCTATTCAGGTTTTTCAGTCAAGAACAGAGAAGTCCTTCAACAATATTTGCACTTCCTGCAAAGTCTCTTATGCCTTGGGATATTTATTTATTTTTGTTTCTGTGTTGTCCATTATCTGCTCTATGACATTTCTGCCATCAGTGAAACCTCTCTTAACAGAGAGCTGGGCAAGAAACAACTACAGTCTTCAGGTTTTGGTCCTGGACCTGCTTCTGCAGTCTGAGCTATATATAATCAGAATGGCCTCCCAGAGCACAACTCAGCTAGTTGACATAGAAATGTTGCAATGTGAAGGTGAATACCAAGTGAACAAGGAGATGAAGAGAGTCAAAGTGAGGTAGAAAATATTTCCAAGTGAGAAATTATTTGTGTCTCGCCAGGTGTTACAAGTTCAAAATCGTGCTGATCCCCCAGTCCAGCTGGCTGTATGACATGGGTCATGCAACTCCACATGCTATTTGCTGTGCCTCCAGTATCACATGGAAAGCTATTCAGTGCTGAAAAGATTTGCCAGGAACTTCTCTCCATCAGAGAAAAGGGAAAATGTGGGGCTAAATACAGTATAGAACTTCCCACGGTCCCACTGTCATCTTAATCCTTAAACACAGATTTCAATTTGTCAAAACTGAAATCAAAGCAGTAGCACTCTGCTTTTTGAGTTTTGAATTAAAGCAATTAAGATCTGCTTCAGCAAAGCAATGTCCTTGAAGTTAAATGGGATACTGAGCTCTGCCAGAAGCTCTTGTTTTGTTGCTGTCCTTTACTTAGCCTGCACAGACTGCAGTACTGTGGTAGGAGAGCGTCATGCTGCAGTGCACAGTCATCAACTCTCAATGCAGGCTTTGGAGTCTGCAGTGTAAGACTGCAATGCTACACTGCAGAGCTGCTGAGCTTTTGAAAAGCCGCAGTTAGATCTGGTTGAACAAACAAAGTGTTCACTTGGCAGGATTAAACCTCTTTTGCCATCTGTGAGCCGATTGTGTTCTTTGCAACTATTTCTGTAAGATCCAGAGGACTTGAAGGAAAATCAATCCTCTGTTTCCTTGTCAGGTGGGAGAAAAGGCTCTGTGAGCCTTCTTGTATACACCTGAGTGCTGCCCCAGAGCAGCTTGCATGCTGCATTTTTTGCAAAATGCTGTGGGACTGTGATGATGAATAGCTGGTTTGGCAGGATGAGGAGCAGCACAGCTGTCTTTCTGAGATGAGCCAATTCTGTCCTTTTCTTGCACATACTCTTGACCACCATTGGTGGCTCTAATCCATGAAAACTGGCACCTCCAAACCAGTTGTTGATCAGAACTACTTGATGGCAATAAGACTCTGTGAGGATATTTGGACTGGAGGCATGAGAGGAAGGCACTGTGGGGCAGAACACTGTTGCAAGAAATTCTTTGAATCCTTTCTAATTGCTCTTGTCAGCAAGGTGACAGGATATTGCTCTTGAAGCATCTTTGTACAGTCCTGTTCTCTGAAAGCCAGTTCTGTGATGAGGAGAAATCACTGGAAGGTGGTGTTTTATTAGATGAGGTAACCTGGTCTAGGATTGGCCTTGGATATTTGCAATCTGTCAGTGTGCTCCTAATGGAAGACAGCACAAAATAGTTTGATACATTTGGACACTAAATTTAAAAACAGCAGGGTCTCTGCCTCTCTGAGAACAGAGATGGTTCCATTTTACCCTCCAACAAGTAAATTTATCATTCAGCCTTCTTCTGTTGTAGTCCCCACAAGTAATGTGGGGTGGCTGGACAAGGACTTCTGTCACAGGCATTTATATTCAGATGCAAATATACCCAATCAGATGCAAATGTGCCCCAGGTATGGGTAACTATGTAAAGCAGAGCTCCTCCTCAAATGGTCATACAAAGAATACTGCCATGTAAATGAAAGGCATAGCAAACAGGAGGCTGCCTGTGTTTCTTGGCAGAGACAAGTTTCTCCTTGGAAACAGGTCTGCAGGAGCCCCTGTAACACTGAAGTTCTTGCTAAGAACCACCGTTTTGGGACTGCTGAAGATGGAAACTGTGTATCTGAAAGGGGAGGATGATGTTCACATACCTTGTTTTTGTACGCTCTCTCATGTGGCCAATTGATAGGGCAGGTCCTGTGGCAGATGGGTGTTTGGTGAGACACAGAAAGGCTGTTCTCCAGTTCTGCTTTTTCTTGAGTTAGACAGTAGCAGGAAGGATGACATGTTGGTAAGACCAGAATCATCCAAGAAATAAACAGACTCCTTCTGAATACTATAAACAAATAACTGCCTGCATCTTGGCTGCCTTCTCCCAGAAGGGAATCAGAAGAACCTTTTAGTGCCTTGCCCATTCTGTTCACATCATGTGTCAAGGAGTGGTGAAGCTGCCATGATGCCTTTGATGAGCTCTGTGCACAATGGGTTCAGAGGATGGGAGACAAGCTCTGACTGCAGAGTGATGATTTCTCCTCTCAAGCCTGCAGAAAGAACCTTTCTCCAGAAACCTATTTTTAAAACACCCACTGCTTTACAAGCTAGTAATAGCCAGCCTAGCACTTTTAATACAATGGATAGCTAGAGCTCAACCTGGCCATGGTCATAAGGGATAAAAAAAATGCTTCTATAAAAACATTAACAACAAAAAGAGAGCCAAGGAGAATCTCCATCCTTTACTGGATGCAGGGGGGAACAGTGTCACGAAGGATGAGGAAAAGGCTGAGGTACTTAATGCCTTCTTTGCCTCAGTCTTTAACAGCCACAGCAGGTATCCTCGTCGTATTCAGCTCCCTGAGCTGGAAGACAAGGATGGAGAGCAAAAGAAACTCCCCATGATCCAGGAGGAAGCAGTTAACGACCTGCTATGCCACCTAGACACTCACAAGTCTATGGGGCCTGATGGCACCCACCCAAGGGTGCTGAGGGAGCTGGCGGAGGAGCTTGCCAAGCCACTCTCCATCATTTATCAACAGCCCTGGTTAACAGAGAAGGTCCCAGACGACTGGAGGCTTGCCAACAAGACGCCCATCTACAAGAAGGGCCGGAAGGAGGATCCGGGGAACTACAGGCCTTTCAGCCTGACCTCGGTGCCGGGGAAGATTATGGAGAGGTTTATCTTGAGGGTGCTCCCAGGGCACATGCAGGACATTCAAGGGATCAGGCCCAGCCAGCACAGGTTCATGAAAGGCAGGTCCTGCTTGACCAACCTGATCTCCTTCTATGACCAGGTGACCTGCCTAGTGGATGAGGGAAAGGCAGTCGATGTTGTCTACCTGGACTTTAGTAAAGCCTTCGACACTGTCTCCACAGTATTCTCCTGCAGAAGCTGGCAACTCATGGCTTAGACAGGTGCACTCTTCTTTGGGTAAAAAACTGGCTGGAGGGCCGAGTTCAGGGAGTTGTGGTGAATGGAGTGAAATCCAGTTGGCGGCTGGTTGCAAGTGGAGTACCCCAGGGCTCAGTTTTGGGACTGGTCTTGTTTAATGTCTTTATTGATGATCTGGATGAGGGGATTGAGTGCTCCCTCAGCAAGTTTGCAGACAACACCAAGTTGGGAGGGAGTGTTGATCTGCTCGAGGGTAGGAAGGCTCTGCAGATGGATCAGGACAGGCTAGGTCAATGCGTCAGGGCCAGTTGTATGAGGTTCAACAAGGCCAAGTGCCGGGTCCTGCACTTTGGCCACAACAACCCCAGGCAATGCTACAGGCTTGGGGACGAGTGGCTGGAAAGCTGCCCTGCAGAAAAGGACCTGGGGGTGTTGAATGACAGCCGGCTGAATATGAGCCAGCAGTGTGCCCAGGTGGCCAAGAAAGCCAATGGCATTCTGGCCTGTATCAGAAATAGTGTGGCCAGCAGGAGTAGGGAGGTGATTGTGCCCCTGTACTCGGCACTGGTGAGGCCACACCTTGAATACTGTGTTCAGTGTTGGGCCCCTCACTGCAAGAAGGACATGGAGGTGCTGGAGCGTGTCCAGAGAAGGGCGACGAAGCTGGTGAAGGGTCTGGAGCACAAGTCTTATGAGGAGCGGCTGAGGGAACTGGGGTTGTTTAGTCTGGAGAAGAGGCTGAGAGGAGACCTTATCGCTCTCTACAATTACCTGAAAGGGGGTTGCAGAGATGTGGGTGTTGGCCTCTTCCAAGTGACTAGTGACAGGACAAGAGGTAACGGCCTCAAGTTGCGCTGGGGGAGGTTCAGGCTGGATATTTGGAAAAATTTCTTTACTGAGAGAGTGGTGAAACACTGGAACAGGCTGCCCAGGGAAGTGGTGGAGTCACCATCCCTGGAGGTGTTCAAGGAATGTGTGGACGAGGCATTGTGGGACATGGTTTAATGGGCATGGTGGTGCTGGTTGATGGTTGGACTTGATCATCTTACAGGTCTTTTCCAACCGTAGTGATTTTGTGATTCCCCTCACAAAAAGGTGGGGGGAGGACTGGATGGTGGGATGCAGGGAGTCATTTGACATTCTTTTCCTATTTGCATATGCCTGTTTTGGAACATACAGATGGAAACTTACATCAGAGAATTAGATAAATAAAAGAAATCAGAAGATCAGATTATGTTCTAATGCTGGAATGAATCATGTTTAAGAGACATTTCAGTCATTATAGCAATGCAAAACCCCACAAAAGCTGTTTAAATGTAACGGATTATTATTTTAGCACGTTTGCAGATGCAAAATTGAAATGGCTATGATGATTCTCCAAGAGTCTAGTTACAAGTGCAAGCATATAAGGATTTTTGTCTTTTCCTTGGGACTGAGACTTTTGTCTCTTCCTTGGGGCTGGTTTTCAGACTTGGGAATATTCAACATATCGGCAAAGACTTTTAGTCTGAGGATGTTGGGATGGGGTGAGGTTGCTATAATCAGAGGGTTTTGATGCAAGTTTCTGTGTTGGCTCTTTTGCAAAGAGACTTGTTGTCTGAAGTCTATATTGGCATTGCTTTGTTGTTTCCAGGTATTTATGCGAATCTGTTGAAATGTAGTTGTTTGCAGTGGCCAATTCGCTGGAAGAGAATGGAGGACATTTGAACTGTTGTGTTGGAGTGCTGCAGCCACTCGAGGGAAGTAGTTCAATCTGCCTGAAAGGAAAAAAAGAAGCATAGTTATTTCTGAATTGAAATTGTGTCGGAACACTCTACACGCCTTTTTTCGTGTTGTTGTTTGTTGAAAACTGTCTTGAAGTCTTATAGGACTGAAGCAAGCTTAACAGAAACATTCTGGAAGAGTAATCATGCTCAAAACTCACCCAAGCCACTGCCCTTCTAGCAATTCTCATTCTTTTGTAACAACAAAATTACGTTTGTATTTTTTTCTTTTTCGATACCCCACTTGTTTTTTACAGACTTATTTTAGCTGCTTGTGTTAAGTGTAGTGGAAACAGAGGCCTTGCTCTTATTACTGTAGAAGAAGAATGCTTTTTTTTTATTAGTACAATTCACTGTTTCTACAGTGACAAAGTCTTTGCGGGTGTATGCTGTTCCTGTGACATATGAAGAAGGAGCTACGAATGCATGTCCTGGCACCCTATCATTCAGTGAAGTGTGGAGTCCCTCAAGTTGTACTCTAAAGGCGAAGATAGGAGAGTCACAGAAGAAAATTGCTAAGGGAATCCTGCCCAATGAAATAATAAGGGGAAATCACTTACGACAAAGCAAACTACTGGCTTGAGTGTGGCAGACTTTGTATGAGATATGATTTACTGAAATAAGACAAGGGCTGAAAAGGGGCAGATGGACAGCTCAGAGTTTCAGCGGCTTGGACAGAAAATTGTTTTATTTGCTCATTTAGTTGCACATTTAGTTGCTCAAGACTTGCTGTGAGAAAGACTGTGGTAAGGAAGGGCTGGCAAGATGCATTTACCATGCTGTGGGGGCTCACAAGGACTTGAAGAAAATTGCCTCAGGCATCAGATCAGAGGAGATATTGACCACATCAACCCAAAAATAAGGGACTGGCGGAGCATTGCAACTCTCTAGCTTTCCGCAATGAGCTCAGTCTAAAGAGATATCGGAGGAAAGGTGTGAGAAGTTTGGAAGTCATCCTGGACTTCTGAGACCTATGTTTAAGCCTTTTTTGTCACCGAGTAACTTTGGGAAGTCAGTTGGCATCTGGTTATTTCTTCAGATCTCTTGCGAGAGTGCTCTGAGAGCTTACGGGTAGCACTGGACAATCTGCCAAAAGGACTAGCAGGGTACTAAGCTCTCAGGTATGCTCAAATACAAGTCCTACATCTGCTGAACCATTTATTTGGAGGACCCAGAGACAATGTAGACAATGGACAAGGCATTCTGGTGTGTGCAACTGCACTGCCTGTAAGACAAATGAAATTAAACCTGTTGTTACCTAAACTGTGGATGGTTTCTGATCTGCATCTCAGCAGACTATTTACCTATCCTTCCACCAATGTTTAGGAACAGATATGCTTGCTGTTGTGGGTATATACAGTTTTCATACTTCAGGGCAGCAACTCTTATATTAATATAGTTCTGGTAGCAATTAATTTTATCTGAGAGGTCTTTGGATGTGAAAAGAGAGGGAAGAAGAACAGCTAAAGGAACGGGGAGAGAAGACTGAGAGCGGACACAGAGAATGAAGAGGCTGCAAGAAATGTGAGGAAGGGAAATCCTCAGAAAGGAAATAAGCCCAGAGAATGGCTGGGTTAAATAAGGGGAAAAACAGAGGAGTTGAGGGCCAGAAGAGAAGCTGAGACAGGAGAGGGCAGGAGTAGGTCTGGGTGAATAAGTACCATAAGAAATCTGGCCCATGGTTCTCAAACTCAAAGAAATACACTGACATAACTGGGGAAAAGTAGGTTTGGCTGTGACTTGGGGTCCCCTGGAATCTGTCCCTGACTCTTAGTTATATTGACCTGCTTTGTGACCTTGGCGAAATTCTGCGGCCTTCCTGGTCTCATTGCATCCCCCCATACACTTACTTGCAGTAGATTCGGGAGATGCCATGCTCCCTACATAGTGTCTGTCACAGAGCTGATTCCAAGTTATTAATAGCCAGAAAATACAAAACAGCTGGAATTTGAAAAAAACACCTCTGTAGAAGTCCCATAGGAATTTTCTCCATGCTACACTGCCAGCTGAGTGTGTGACTTGAACAACAATAGCTATATTTTGTTTCTTTTCTGTGCTGTGAGAAATGCCCAGACACCTAAACCTCTCCCTTAGTCAGTTAGCTGCTACCTGGCTGGTCACTACATAGTAAATAGTTCCAAGAAGAACTAGCTGTTGCCCTGTTATTTCCTCATTCATATATACTCCATGATCAGCCCAACTCCTCATAAAGAAACATGGTCAGCGACAAGATACCAGACTATACCTTTCTTCCAGTATTTGGAAATTAAAGTTTCACTCTTCCACACTGAAGCAAATTATTTCTTCTTTTATGGTGCTCAAAGAGGAACCTTATCATTGTGTTGGCCCTGTTTCCCTGCTAATCATGGATAACATATTTTTCTTTCAGTGAGTGCCTGGAAATCCTTCTCAGTTGGGACACATCTGCCAAAAAGTCAAAGATCTCAGAACAGAAGGGAAGAGTAGAAAAGAATCACCAAGCCATCCACTTACTGCTTCTGAGCAGCAGCTGAGATGTCAATACTGCTGCAGTGGAGGTGACCGGTGCTGCTCAAAGGCAATAAAAGGGTCTTTTATCTATAGCCTGTAGCACAATTTTGTTTCAATTGGTGTGGATGCAAGGTGTTGACACATTTTTTTTTACTCTGAAGCTGCCCTTGACCTAACAAAAATAAATCAATCAAGGGAGTGCTGATAGTCCTCTCAACTGGTGGTTGCTGCTGAGAAAACCAAGGAGATTTTTTTTTCTCTTTGATCTGCATTTTTACCTTCTTGTTTTTATATCTCTATTAACAGTTGGTCAGGTAAATGGTTTAACCTTTCAAAATGTTCACATTCTCCTTTATAACTTTCCACATGGCTTGGAAACAGAGAACATGTTTGTACAGTGAACAGTGATTGTCACAAGTTGGTTATTATTTCTAGTCTTCTTGAAAGACTATAAAATGAAATATCTTTAAGCAACAGGGCATGATTAATTCACATAGGGCTAAATGTCCTAGAAAAGAAAAGAGGCTACCATTGGTGACAAGTATATTTGGATACCTTTAGATAGTTTCACATTGCCAGGAACATCCTGAAGTTCTTCTAGTACATTCAAGAGAGAGAGAGTTTGTGCTGGAAATTTTGATAGAATGCTCTGTTGATAGGAAAGGTAGAGCAAAGCAAATTGAATATGTGATTGAAAGTACATTAGTTTAATGGTCAATTGATAAAGGGAGAATATTTTAATTGGAATAGCTTCTATTAGGTATTCTTCCCATTATACAGTTTTAGGCAGTTCATTAATGTAACTGTTGGTAGATAGGATTTTTTTTCCATTTGTTTCCATCTATTTAATTCCTTTTTTCTCCATAAAGAAGCCCACCCTTGCTATTGGTATTTTTTTGTGGCTGGAGAGATATGTAAAAGTTTTATTTCTGGTGGAAAATTCACTTCGAAATATATCTTCTGTTCATTATGATGTTTTCATGTTAACAAACATTAAAGATGTGTTTGCCTGGAATATTCCGATTATAGAATTATAGAATGGTTTGGGTTTTAAGGGACCTTTAAAGGTCATCTAGTCCAATCCCCTGCAAAGAGCAGGGATATCTTCAGCTAGATCAGGTTGCTCAGAGCCCTGTCCTACCTGACCTTCAATGTTTCCAGGGATGGGGCATCTACCACCTCGCTGGGCAACCTGTTCTAGTGTTTCACCAGCCTCATCATAAAAAAATTCTTCCTTATATCTAGTCTGAATCTACCCTCTTTTAATTTAAAACCATTACCCTTTGTCCTATTGCAACAGGCCCTGTTAAAAAGTCTGTCCCCATATTTCTTACAAGCTCCCTTTAAGTATTTAAGTATTTCCTCATGGGAGAGGTGTTCCATCCCTCTTATAATTTCTGTGGCCCTCCTCTGGACCCACTCCAACAGGTCCATTTGTTTCTTGTACTGAGATGTATGGGTTGAAATAGTCTTTGTTTTGTTATTAGGCCAAAATTTTTAAAAAGCAGAAGAAAAAGCCACTTTGGGGAAAGTGTCCTTAGTTGTTTATGTAGCTTACTTTCATATGAGTTAGCTCTGTTTGTATACCAGGTAAGACAAGCATGTTCCAATTTGTGTCAGGATGAGTTTGTCCCTTTGGGACAGAAGAGTGGAGCAGGTGACTGCCAGAGGATGCATCCAGCTCCCCTCGCTCTGGTTCTGTATTATATCTGGACTGAGGTGCCTAAATTTCTACATCTGTTCCTGAACAGTGACCAAATTTACAAAAGCACTGACTGGGATAGCTCTTTTCAGATATTTGAAGCTTTTAGCAGTTTAACTCCTTCAGGCCTGTGACATGCCCCTTATTTAATTCAAATCTTTTTCTAATCTTCAGGGCTGCAGAGATCAGATAAGACTTTGCCTCCTTTTTCTACTGCCTGATACAGGCTTAAAAAAAGAGAGAAATAAAAGGAAACTTGTGTTGTTTCTTTTGATATGTGGTCTTTTTTTGGGGCCACTCTTCTGGAACAGGAACCCTGATATGGGATTGTAAGATGCTTGGAGGGAGTAGGGCTGTGTTTGGTCACTCTAGTGGCTGTGAGCTTTTGAAAACAAGGCCACTCATGTAAGCATCTAAACAAGGGCATCAAAATACTGAGCCATGCTATCGGCAAAAAACAGTTTTGCCTTCACCTCAGAAGAAATTATAGCTACAAAGGCTGCCAAAGAACACCATTGAATAGAGAGATGGATTCTGGCTATACAGAACACAGCTTTCACATCGTACATTTCACAGAATCACAGAATCACAGAATCAGTACGGTTGGAAAAGACCTGTAAGATCATCGAGTCCAACCTGGGGAAAAAAAAAAAAAAAACAAACCAAAAAAAACCCCACCCCCCAAAAAAAAAAAAAAACACAAAAAGAAAAACCATTAAACCCACGCCACACAACAACAACAACAAGCCACAACCCACCCAACACCACACAGCACCATGTCCATCAAGCTACATCCCACAATGCCACATCCACACGCTCCTTGAATACCTCCAGGGAGGGTGACTCTACCACCTCCCTGGGCAGCCTATTCCAATGTTTCACTACTCTCTCAGTAAAGAACTTTTTCCTAATATCTAGCCTGAACCTCCCCTGTCGCAACTTGAGGCCATTTCCTCTAGTCCTGTCACTAGTCACTTGGGAGAAGAGACCAACACCCACCTCTCTGCAACCCCCTTTCAGGTAGTTGTAGAGAGCGATAAGGTCTCCCCTCAGCCTCCTCTTCTCCAGGCTAAACAACCCCAGCTCCCTCAGCCGCTCCTCATAAGACTTGTGCTCCAGACCCCTCACCAGCTTCGTCGCCCTTCTCTGGACACGCTCCAGCACCTCTATGTCCTTCTTGTAGTGAGGGGCCCAAAACTGAACACAGTATTCGAGGTGCGGCCTCACCAGAGCCGAGTACAGAGGCATGATCACCTCCTTGCTCCTGCTGGCCACACCATTTCTGATACAAGCCAGGATGCCGTTGGCCTTCTTGGCCACCTGGGCACACTGCTGGCCCATATTCAGCCGGCTGTCGATCAACACCCCCAGGTCCTTTTCCGCGGGGGAACTTTCCAGCCACTCATCCCCAAGCCTGTAGCGTTGCCTGGAGTTGTTGTGGCCGAAGTGTAGAACCCGGCACTTGGCCTTATTGAACTTCATCCGGTTGGCCTCAGCCCATCGATCCAGCCTGTCCAGATCCCTCTGCAGAGCCTTCCTACCCTCAAGCAGATCAACACTCCCTCCCAACTTGGTGTCGTCTGCAAACTTGCTGAGGGAGCACTCTATCCCCTCATCCAGATCATCAATGAAGACATTAAACAAGACCGGTCCCAAAACTGAGCCCTGGGGGACTCCGCTTGTGACCGGCCGCCAGCTGGATTTCACCCCATTTACCACAACTCTCTGGGCTCGGCCATCCAGCCAGTTTTTTACCCAGCGAAGAGTGTACCTGTCTAAACCACGGGCCGCCAGCTTCTCTTTGTGAGACTGTAGACCATCTTTACATGCTGCATTCTCCCTTCACCTGCTTTCTTCCTGTTTCAGAGCTCCTCTATCAGCAAGGGACAACGACACCTGACTGGAACCTTCAGGAAAGCAGCAAAACTATGGCTAGTTACAAGTGTCAGTTGGTTTGTGTCATAAAAAGAACAAGCCAGGTACAGGGCATTCCCCTGGCCCTCCCAAATGCTCCCATTAAAGATACTTCCATTATTTAAAAATAAAAATGTTTTAGTAATGCAGGAGAAGATTGCTTGTTGAAAAGCATTTTTTCTTGCAATTTCCCCCAATCGCTGTAAGAAGAAATGCATAAAGTTTTGATAAGACTGAAAACATTTTCTCGTAACTGTAGTTTTTGACAATAAGCTGTATGACATGGGGGTCAAAAGTCTGTATTTTAAAAATGCCTATTCAGTGTGGAAGAGGATTCACTTGAGATTCCAGCAGTGCATGGACTCACTTTCTCCATTCTCTCCACACTAAAAATCAGTCACAGGGAAAAACAAATGAACAAACAAAATCAGTGAATTAATAGATCACCCTCTGCAGAAACCCAGTAGAAGATGAAGAAATAGACATTAGCACAGGGCATAGGCTCTGCTGAACCTCAATTTCTACTGTTTCCCTCAGAGAAATTAAGAGTATATTACCCCTCAGTTTGCTATAAGTAAGTATGCATGGATACTTTACTCCATTTAATAATTTTAATACCTGATGTTCACTTTCAGCCAAATTGCTGAGAGAAATGAAGACTCCAATGATATTTATTAATATAGGTTTTGAGGAACTATAGGGGGCTGGAGAGAGGAGCAGATAATGTAAGTCTTGTCACCATGTGAAGGAAACGTGCAAAAAAAAAAATCTCTCTTTATTAGCCTTCAGAGAATCTATTCAGAATGGTACTTCTCACAGTGCCACATTGCACACAGTGTGCTATTGCTTGCCCAGTGTAAAGTAAGTCTTGTGTGCCTAAAAACATGCGCTTGCTTTTCACCCATCTGCCATGTGAACCTGTGAGAAGGATTTGTAATAGGGCAGTTCTAGCTCCAGTGTAGATAAATCTGGAGACAGCCATGACCTCTCTCAGCCTCAGATTTTCATCTGTTCTCATCATGTTTGTTTCAGCAAGTTTTTGACTATGATGTGGTGTACTATGGTGAACTTCCCTAAGGTAACCCTGTTCTGTTCTCTAATTTGATTCTACCAGTCTCCTATCTGCACTCTTATTTTTTGCTCTAATTTCATTAGAACATAGAACTTTTTTTATAGCTCTTTAAGAAACAAAACATGGATACACTTGTTTTATTATTTTCCCTGAAAAATGAGTTCCCATTTCAAGTTACACACAAGTCATTACAGTATCATTAACGGATTTAACATAAATAATGGAGGGAACCGAGGATTAAATTTGGACATAAATATGATGAGTGGTAATAAGAGAAGTGGATGTTTTGGGGAGAAAGCTATCACAATTTTAGAAGTCTATGAAATATTTTCTAATTTTCTGAGTTGGTTCAGTTCTAAGATACAAAATTCATTGTCTCAGATGGAGATGATCTTGACTTACGCTGGTAATGTTGATGCCTCTGTTATTCAGTGCACATTATAAACTCCTAATTACATGTGGTTATAAACAAAGCTGCAGAGATTCTCTCTGGGACTGAATTTTCAAATGCAAATAATTATGCATGAGGAATAAGCTCTGTTCTCCGTTTGCCATTTTGCTCCGTTTGCATTTAGTCTGTGACTAAAGTTGGTAAGTGACAGCAAATATAATTACTTGCTGCATCATTCACAAAAACCTAAAGCCTTAATGCACCAATTAATTTTATTTGCCTGCATAAATTGTATGTGATCACTGTTAACTCTTTCCCTTATGGTGAAGCCCAGAGATTCCCACTGAGATTGAAGTCCTGCTTTGAGTTAAACCCAAGGAGTTTAACTCAAGTTTCTGGTGTCCTTGTCCAGTGGCCTGCCTGTTAAATATTTCTTGCCTCTCTCACTTGGAGTTGTCATTCATGTTTCATTGCAAAATGGCAGTTGGAACTCTGCCCCTAAATGAAAGCTAATTTTTCAGTTTTAATCTTTATAATTTCCATACAAAACCCTTCTTGAGAAAGATACATACAGAGGACATATGTTGAGACAATGGATGTCATGGTGTGGGATCATCCCATTGCAGAGGACTAATGTAACTATTAGAAGAGTAATGAGAACAGAATTCTCCAACTTTTCTGGTTGAAAAGTTCTGGAGGTACATAGTGAAATTCATAAGTCTCTTCCACTTTTAGCAAGTCCAGGATGAAAAACCATGTTTCTTTCTTGAGGTTCTTTTCTCAAGGTAATGAGGAGATAACCTTTGCTTTTCTGCATGCTTACACAAAGGATGAGGCATGGGGCTTACAACTGAGTTAGATGATCTGTGGAACTTGAAATTGTCATTTTCCAGAGTTCATGGATAATAATCTTTGGTACAGTTGACAGCCTAGATCTACTGTGGGTGGATATGGCAGGTGTCTGCAGAGGACATTCTTTGCAGGTGGCCTTTGAGAAGGTTACTTCTATACGCAAGAGTATGGTATGACTTTTCACTGCACAACTTCCACTCTGCTGGCTCCTCAGGAGAGGGAAGATTTAACCCTACCCTTGTCAAAATGACAGAGCTTGTCTAAGGCTGGACAGGATGGTGAGGCTCTTCAGAGTCTGGGAAATCAGGAGGCCAGATGATCGATATGGGCCTTGCAAGATTCATAGAATCCTACATTTGATTCATAGGTATATAATCCAATTTCATCCTCAAAGCAGGACTAATACTGAATTCAGACCAGATTGCACAGGGCTTTATCTGAAAAAGTCTTGAAAACCTCCAAGGATGAAGACTGCATAGTCTCTATAGGAAAATTCTTCCAATTTTTCGTTGTATCCATCTGAACCTCCACTGATTTCATTTTTGACCACTGTCTCTGATTCTCCTTCCATGCACCACTGTGAAGTCTTTATGACCTTGTAGGTACTGTAAGACAACTATTACGTCCCTCCAAAGCTGTCTTTTTCTCCAGGCTGAACAACCCTTCTTCACAGGTGCAAGACTTTGCATTTCTCTCTGCTGAATTTCATGATGTTTCTGCAGGTCCATTTCTCTGGCTTGTCTAGGTCTCTCTGAATGACAGGTCTGCCCTCAAATGGATTAACTGCACCCCCAATTTGGTGTCATCCTCAGATGTGATGAGATGCATTGTCTCCTCATTCAGGTCACTGATAACAATATCAAATACGCTCCTCCAGGACAAATCCCTGAAGAAAACCACCTGTCACTCAGCCCAAGTGGAGTACACATCAGCCACTATGTTTTCAACCCAATGATCCATTCAGCATTTCACCCAGGCAGCAATCTGCCTGCCTAGACCATTAAGTTTCTTCTTGGATACAAGGATGTTGTGGGAAACCATGCTGAAAGTCTTGCTAAAGTCAAGGTCAGTGACATCCAATGCTTTCCCTGCATCTATACCCTTACCCCACTCATCTTTTTTCCATGATCTTAAATATCATGAGCTTTTCATCAATGTACCTGGAAAAATATCTGATTTTCCATGAAAGTTAACTGTTCTTCTAAGTCTGGACTATTTAGCCAAGCCAAATAATGTTGCCAATAAATCTCATGCATAACACACAGCATAACACATGGGTGTATTAATCTTTTATGCACCCTTTTCTGAACACTGCTACCTTTTGATCATTCTCTTCATGACACCTGTCTCTGAATGATTTCTGATTTGTGACACCAAACTCTTCTGCTCAAATGGGAACAACAGAGATGGAGAGACAGAAGGATGGGGAACAGATTAGTTCCTGGCAAGTTTGACATCAGTCAGGCTATGAGGCACTAAGTCCATGCTGAGTTGAGTTAGAGCACAGAGATGGAACTTGCCTTCATGGCATATGAAAATGGCATTTTCTTTTTACCTTTGGGTAAGTACTCTGTGTGTGAACTATCTTAAAAAGAGGTAAGGTAGTAAGTGTTTTTGTTTTACCACCAGACCAAGTGGCACAAGAGTCAGCGCAGAACTGAGGTGGGTTGATTCATCTTGTAACAAAACTGTCTGTCACTCCTTGTCTTAACTTCTGTTTGTAACCCAGGACAGTTGTGAGGCTCCGTGGTTATGCTGTGATAAAAAACACAGCTTTCTGTTTTCTTCTAAACCAAAGAACAAAACCCAAGGAGCTGAATCACTTTAAGACAGTTCAGAAAGACAGCTTTCGCATTCAAGCATTTCCCAGAGTACAGTGTCACTACCTTTCAAATATGTGTTAATACCTTAATTTTTTTGGACTTATCCCCCACTCCTGATACTTCTGACCTGAGCCAAATCACTCTATGTTGTCAACTTTCCATTACCGAGTATCTGGTAGAAACAAGCCATAACGCACCATAAAGCTGGAGCTTTCCTGCTCTACATCATATTTCTATGAAAAGATGACAGTTGTCAGAAGATGCCAGTTGTCACATTGTATGTGAAACTACTACAAACTGCTTTCATAGCAAAATGTTGCAAACCACATGTTGTTTGGGGGAAGAGAAAAGAAAATACTGAAAAGGGACTGAATAATCAAACTTATGTTGCTTTACACGGGATACTGAGTGGTGCAAAGGAGAGAGCCACCACTGACTTTGACAGTGTTGTAGTCCTTTGCTGAAACTCACAACGTGGTCCATTCATTTTTCATTTCTTGGCTCTGGTCTTAATGTCTTAATAAGGTTTCTGCATTCTTGTTGTTCCTGGTCTGTAAAGCAACATTCTGGGGAGCTTTCCACAGCAAGGGAACTTCAGAAAATTAAAGTTGGAGTTCCACAGTTTGCTGTACTTTTTTTTTTTTTCACTCTCCCTTAGAAAGGTTTTAAAAATACATTAATAAGTTTTAAACAACTTCTGGGATTTTGCTGCTGCTTGCTATCTGCTTAAGTTTATTTGTCACATGACTTCTCATTTCCCTGTAAAATAAAGTAATATTTATAAAAATCAAATACATGCATAAAAATCTAAAAAATGTAGAGCAGAAGATTCTGGGGTAAAGCGAAGTCCCTATATCCTGCTAGAAGTTTGGAACACCTATGATTATGCACAAAGCCAAAAGAATTAAGAAAGCTCTGAATTTATTCTTCCAGTATGACTCTGTATGAAAGCACTTGGTTCTGTATAATTTACAGAACACACAGAAGACCTGATTCTAATTTCTGTGGGCAACTGGGATTTGTCTTTGTCTAGCAATGAAAAACAGAAACAAAAGTTCGAAAAGGTAACTTCCTGAATTTGGAAATGTTGGACTGGCCATGTGGTAAAGGGGTGTTAGCATAAGAAATAGTGTGAGAAGGGCAGTGCATTCTGCCAATTGTCAGGCTGCTACCTGCTCTGCTCACCAGCAGGCTTATGCTGCAGCCTTGACAGTCACCCCAGATAGCTGGTGGCTGTGTAAGCCTCGCCAGAAGCTTGTGGTCTCCACAGAATTTGAAGGATGATGTCTTTCAAACGAATTACCATTTTATAAGTGGGCCTTTTTTTCTGTAAACTGTAAGGAGACTGCCTGCTGAAAGAAAATAGTGTCCACTCACTGCAACTGCAAGGCTAAGGCTGAAACCCAAGCAAAAAGCACAATATTTATGTTGACATCTCCACCCAAAGAGACCTCCCAGGAACTGAAATAGCTGTCAAGACCAGGTGCTGTTGCTCCAGCACCTGGAAGTCCCCCTAGCACCTGAAGTCCCCCTAGCATCCACCCCTAGCGGTGGCTGTCATAACTGCAAGTGGGCCCAGCTGGAAGAACTCTTCAGACAAGCAGCTCTGTTACCTGAGGAGTTCAATAAGCAGTGCAGTATCTGGGAATGTGAGCAGACCAGTAAGTGGTATTGCATGCTGTCCCAGACTGAGCAACAGCCCTGCCTTAAGGCTGCACAAGGGGAAGTTAAGCCTGAATCCAACCCCAAGCTTTCTGACACTAGTAACTCATGAGATGAAGGAGATTGGACACTTTTCTCTGCATGGACAACCTTCCCCAGAAGTCTCTGTACACAACAGATACAATGGTCTGGGGTTAGAGAATGAAGAGCATGTTGGTAATGAAGAGGATCCAGAAGAAGCTAACCATGCAAAGTTGATCCAACCACCCACCCACCTTAGAACCAGTGCCACCAGAAAAGCACGTAAAGTATTAGTAATTGGAGATTTCTTACTGAGAGGCATCAAAGCACCCATTTCCCATCCATTCTATTTCTCTAGAGAAGTTTGCTGCTTACTAGGAGCTTGCATTTGCAATGTCACTGAGAGGCTGTTGAACCTAGTGAATCCTACAAATTATCATCTGCTTCTACTAGTCTATGCAGGGTCTGTGATGAGGCAACTTTAAAGACTCCCTGTATGTCCCTCAGAGCAATGTTAAAAGAATCTGGTGGTGTTCTCCTCTATTCTTCCAGTCAGAGGAAGGGATTCAAGAAGGAGGAGACAAAGTTGAATGCCTGGCTGTGTGGAGGGTGCCATACTCAAGGTTTTGGCTTCTATGATCATGGATCTGTCTTTGGGAAGCTGGGTCTGTTGTGAGCTGATTGGATTCACCTGACCAAGTGGGGCAAGAGGGTCTTCGCCAACAAGCTGGCCAGACTTTTATGGAGAGCTTTAAAGTAGGTTTAGCCAGGAAGGCGATGGAGTGGCGAGCAACAGAGAAGAGCCAGGGGCTGCTGCTGTATTAGGAACCAACATGGAAACACCTGTGAAATGCCTCAAAGGAATTAGGGCATGTTAATCTAAAAAGGTGAAACAGTTGATAACCCAGGTGAAGTGCCTCTGTACTAATACAGCATGGGTAACAAACAGGAAGAACTAGAAGCTACTGTGCAGATAGAACGCTGTGGTCTAATTGCTATCACTGAAATGACTGGAGTGCTGCAATTGATGGCTACAAATTGTTCAGAAGGGATAGACAAGGGGGGGGGAGGCGGGGTTGCCCTCTGTGTAAAAAAATTGATTGATTGCACAGAGCTGCCTTGAAAAACAGCAATGAACAGTTTGAGAGCTTATAGGTAAAAATTAAGGCCCAACCCAACAAAGTAAACCTGTGGTTTACTACAGGCCACCCAATTAAGGGGAGGGTGTTAACAAAGCATACTTCAAATAGAGGCAACATCACACTCGCAGGCTCTGATCCTGCTGGGGGAATTCAGCCACTCTGACATCTGCTGGAAAAGCAGCACAGCAAGCTGTGAGCAGTGCAGGAGACTCTTGGAGTGTGTTGAGGACAACTTGCCAATCCAGGTGATAGACCAACCAGAGGAGAAATGTTACTAAACGTGTTGCTTACCAACACAGATTAACTAATTAGAGATATCAAGATTGGTGGCAGCCTGGGCTGCAATGATCACGCTCTGATGGAATTCACAGTCTTGAGGGATATGGGCCAGGTGAAGAGTCCTGAATTGTAGAAGAGCAAACTTTCTGTTGTTTAAGAAACTAGTGGATTGGGACCCTCTAGGAAACTGCCCTCGGGTGCAAAGTTGCTGAACAGAGCTGGCAGCTCTTTAAGGACATTCTTCTCAGCATGCAAGAGTTCTTGATTTCCATGTGTAAGAAACCAGGCAAGGAAGGCAGGAGACCAGCATGGCTTAGTAAGGACCTCCTAGTCAAACTGCAGTGTAAGACAGAAATGCGAAGGCAGTGGGACCAGGGGTAGGTATCCTGGGAAGAATATAGGGACACTGCCTGGATGTGTAGAGATGGGAACAGGAAAGCTAAGGCACAGTTGGAGCTGCACTTGGCAAGGGATGCAAAAAAATTAGAAGGGCTTCTACAGCTACGTTGGACAGAAAAAGAAGATTAAAGAAAATGGAGCCCCCCAATAAATAAGACAGGAGAATGAGTGACACCTGGTGTGGAGAAGGCTGAGGTACTCAGCAATTATTTTGCTTCCATTTTCAATGGTGATCTCTCTTCCCACATCTCTCAAGCCCCTGATCCTCACGGCAGGGATTGGGGGAATGAAGATCAGGTTTGAGACCAGCTGAGGAACCTGAACATAGATAAATCCATGGGACTCAATGAGAAGCCACCCAGGGTCCTGAGGGAATTGGCTGATGTAGTTGCCAAGCCACTAAACTCATGAAGTTCAACAAGGCCAAATACAAGGTCCTGCACCTGGGTCAGGGCAATCCCAATAGAAATACAAACTGGGTGATGAATATATTGAGAGCAGCCCGGCAGAGAAGGACTTGGGGATACTTGTGGATGAAAAATTGGACATGAACCAGCAGCAATGGGTGCTTGCAGCCCAGAAAGCCAACCATATCCTGGGCTGCATCAAAAGAAGCGTGGCCTGCAGGTCGAGGGAGGTAATTATCTCCCTCTACTCTGCTCTTGTGAAACTCCACATAGAGTACTGCATCCAGCTCTGGGGTCCCCAGTACAAGACATACATGGACCTCTTAGAGCAGGTCCAGAGGAGGGCCATGGAATTCATCAGAGGGCTAGAACACCTCTCCTATGAAGAAAGGCTGAGAGAGTTGGCATTGTTCAGCCTGGAGAAGAGAAGGCTCTGAGAAGACTTCGTTGTGGCCTTTCACTATATAAAGAGGGATTATAAGAAAGACAGGGTGAGACTTGTTATGACGGCCTGTAGTGACAGGACAAGGGGCAACGGTTTTAAACTAAGAGAGGGTAGATTCAGATTAGATATAAGGAAGAAATTTTTTATGATGGGGGGGTGGAGAGACACTGAAACAGGTTGCCCAGAGAAGCTGTGGATGCCCCATCGCTGGAAGTTTTCAGGGTCAAGTTGGATGGGGCTTTGAGCAACCTGATACAGTGAAAGATGTCCCAGCCCACAGGAAAGGGGTTTGGACTAGATGACTTTTAAAGGTCTCTTCCAACCCAAACCATTCTATAGTTCTATGATTCTATGATTCTATGAAATAAATTTAAGGGATTTTCATTTTTCAGTGTTATCACAGTCTTCTGGTATAGCTCTGAGAAACTCATGCCCTTATTCCCCACCTCAGTGACAATAGGTATTAGTCCTTTTGCCTTGCCTGTGCACATCTGTTGTAAACTGTTTCCAGTAGGGGATGACCCCTCAGTCTGAGCATGCACAGAACTACACCACAGAGCCTACATCTCTGGATGTTACTGGACAACACAGTAATAATACATTCTGGTGGTATCTGGAATTTTGGAACACTATCCATTTTGATAAGATGAGAACTAGAGAGTGAGCTAGAGCTGGTGGTGTAGAAAGAAAAAATGAGATGGTATACAACAGTAAGGTTCCTATATCTGATAAGGAAGATATGTGTGACACAGAAAAGAAAATGAAAAAACAGATGACCTTTCTGAACACATGCAGGCTGGAGACATAATACCTTTATGGCATTTCTCATCAAAGACCCACTGTGAGATAAAGCCTTCTATGCCCTAGCTTTTAATGCTGTAGCATTTTCAGTCTCAAGAGAGATTTGCAGTCATAGAGGCATTTTCCTTAGAATGTGGAAGCAGATTTTTTATTGAATATTTCATACACAGGAATGGCAGTATTCACCAAGAAATTATCCTCTTGGGAAATACTAACAATAAAGATTGTTTTTATTTCGTTAGGTTTTCTTTAGGTCCTGCAGTAGAGGTCTACTGGTAATTTTTTGGATTACTCAATCAACCCCATTTCCATTTGCCTTCAATTAGTTTTGCATTTAATATTCATACATTTCTGGAGTTGACTAGCAGACAATGAAGATGGGGACTGGGATTGGGAAGTGAATTTGGTCCTCGGGGAGGACTAAACAGTCAAGCAGCAAAATTATTTCATTTTTACCTTTGTGAAGAGAAAAAGGCAGACTGAAGGATGGGAGACTACCTTCTTTATTTTCTCCAACATCGCATTTGCCACAGACATTGGCACCGTCTTAACGGTCACTTAATAGAAACGAAGGAAAGGTACTGAAGGTGCCTACGCTATAGGTTCATGGAGAAGGAGTTTGGAAAAGTGTAAAAGTGCTGCCATCTTTCTACTGTTCACTGTTCAGGGTCCAGCGGCTTTGTATACAAAGAGGAAAGCATGTTACATAGGCATGACCTGGATTCTATATTAGGGTGATGCTGACAGCCAGAGCAGATACTGCTTCCAAGATGATTTGTACCTGAGCTAACATTCATCTAGCAAGGGTAAGTACCACAGCAGGGAAACTGAGGCAGCAGAGACTGCAGCACTGGCTGTACTGGCAGCAGGCCTCTGGGAATTTATCAGGTGGGTTTGCTATGTGAAGTACATTCTGCTTTTCTGCCTATTGCACATTATGCAGTCAGCTCTCTGATTTCAAAATAAACATGGTGGGTAGCTGATAACCTCTCTACTTTATTACTGAATTAATGAAAACTTTTGTGCTAGTAGGAGAACTCCCTGTTTAGCTTGGAGTCTAGTATTTGTTTGAATGATACTGTAAATAGTTAACACATCAATGTGACCTACCTGTATTATTGAAAAGCAATAGCTTTTCAGGTATTGTTCAGTAAACCAAATTTTCCTCTTTGTGTATAGCAGCAAGTATAATTAGAACTTATGGCAAGAGAAGAAACCCTGCAGGCTCATGCACTGTTACCTTCCTTCCCATCTGCTTCAGGAGCTAGATGTCCTGCCTTTGTTGCTTATAAATTGTTTAGTCCAACTAACTATTTCATTTAAGAGTGAGATCGAAGGGGAAGGGAAGATTTTAAAGGACATAGCCAAATGTTTTCAGTTCCTGAGATTTAGCTGAACAGGTTGAGAGTGGAGCCTTTCTTAAAGGACTGGACTAGGAACAGGGAGAGCAGCACTTTTTTTTTTTTTTTTTTTTAAGAAAACTTTAATTTAGCTTTCATGGCTGAGGAGAATATTTAAAAAAGTAGACCTGAATGTAGACCTGAGTATGCCATACAAAGCAGCAAACATGAACTGGATGGCAAAGAAAAAGACCACCCAAATTCCTTGTTTTAAAGGCAGCTGACCATTTGAAGGTTTGAATTACGGTGTTTCCATGCTTGGAATAGGACAATGCTGCTTGTACCTGGGAATCCTGCCAAGTGTTTCCATTCCCATGGCCTAAATCCCAGATCTGTCCTCTCTCCCAATAGGTGTTTGGGACTCACATTTCTGCAATTCTGTCACTTTTCCCCATTTCTGTTGAGAATGACATCCGTTAGGGAAGTGGTCTCCAAAGTGGGGTGTACACACTGCAGGGGCTGCACAAGACAATCCATTGGGGTGCGGGAAGAAAATATTTTTTGTACCATTAATAAATAAAATAAACCAAATCAAAAATTTAAAATATTGTTTATTTCATCTTTATCTCATCCTTTTTAATTTCTATTTTGGTGTATGTTTTATAATGTACATAGTATATTATTACATTATTACATGTATATAACTAATAAATAAACGTATATACACATATTGGCTTTGTGTGCTCAAAAATTTTTTCCTGATAGGGTTGTGCAATCAAAAAAGTTTGGAGAACATCATTGACCTAATTTTTTTTGTGGCAAAAGCAGGCATTAGCGGGGAAGGAAGGGAACTAAAAATCCATGTTGTGAGCTTCACTTATTCCTGGAAGAATAATTTTCTAGCTCAAGTTATTGAGTACTGTAGATAGTGCTTGAGCCTTTGGATTTGATTAAATAATGAAAATTATAAATAAACTTCTTTCCCCAATGATGCTTGAGCCGAGATTATCGCTTGTTTATACTTTTTCACTTTTTTTTTACAAATGGGAAAAAAAGCAAAACAAAAACTGTGGGATGAAGGTGATCACAACTGAGTTAATCTTCTTCTCAGTCAGAGGTCACATGGGTATTCTTGGAGGAAGATTGTAATTTCTGCCAGGAGTGGTATTCAGTACTGAGTCACAGGCTACGGTTATGATTGAAGTACCCCTACTCTAACAGTTTCTGGAAATGGTGATACCCGGGAGAAAGAGCAGGACAGAAAGAGTTCCATTAAGAGGGAAGAAACATATTCATTTCTCCCAGTTAAGTCAGTGAAAAGGTCAAGAACGAGGAATTTGATAACAACTCATGGGACCCAGAGTTTTGGATCACTAAGGCTTCTTTAGCTGCAAAATCTGCCATGAGAAACTGGTGCCTGGAAAGTAAAGCTAGACTTTATTCAGATTAGAAATAAGGTTCCTGTTTTTAAGGTGGAGAGTAATTAACAATTGTAGTAACTTGTTCAAAGATGTGGCAGCATCTGTATCTTATCTATATATTTTGATGCCTTTAATGAAGTCTGGTTATCCAGCCATAGGAAAATTTCCTATGGCACAGTGAACTGTATCTGTGCTGTTGAGGGAATGACAACTTGTTAGATAACCTGTGTGCTTCCACATTGAAGAGGAAGGCCATCTGACACTTTGTGCAGAACAATGAAGGGCTGAGCTAGGTACAGATTTTCACAGACATTAAAAAAATCTATATGTTATTATCCATGTATGATATATTTTGCATATATCATGTAAGTATAATTAAAATACATATATAATTTTAGTTTTGTGGTTTGTCCTGTTGCACTGATTCAGACCTGACTTCAAACATCATGCTTGGATAATGAATAAATTATGTCACACTGGAGTGGTCACTGTCCTAACATACATGGTCTTTCAGTCCTGCCAACCTATAAGTGAGGAATCAAAGGCTGAAGACAAAAACAGACCCCCTGAAAGGCTTAGGGTCCTTTGAAAGCTGCTGCATTGACAGAACGGAGAAGGAAATTCAGTGACAGCTTGAAAAGAAAAGAAAGAATGGATATTAGGAAAAATTTCTTTACTGAGAGAGTCGTGAGACAGTGGAATAAGCTGCCCAGGGAAGTGGTGGAGTCACCATCACTGGAGGCAACGTGTGGACGAGGCACTGTGGGACACGGTTTAATGGGCATGGTGGTGTTAGTTGATGATTGGGCCTGATGATCTTACAGGTCTTTTCCAACCTTAGTGATTCTGTGAAAATCATGGAAATACTTATTAAATATGTATGCTGCTTTCATATTTCAAGTCACAGGTGCTCTTTATTCCCTTAGTTTATCCCAGGGCTTGCACTAGATCTCCACATTCAGTTAATCAGTGAATCTTGAGAAACTGATTTACAGCACATGCTGTTGCATGATAGGTACCTACTAACTGAACTGCATCAGAAAGAGCCACTTACAAGACAGCTGGAAAAGAAGGACTGAACTCAGTCTCTGGCTCCCTGAATAGTTTAGTCTGTGCTAGCCTCAAAGTTATTCATTCACAACAATCACTGCCTTTGCTGTGCGATCTGATTGCTCTGCAAGTATTTTTTAAAATCACAGAGGACTAAAAATGACCTGGGATACAAGACAGCCAGTTATTGCTAATTTAACTGAGGGTGGGAGCACATGCAGTGGCAATATCCCTTAAGCATCTCTTAAGATCCAATTCTTTGCTACTAGATTCTATCGCTAGGGCCTCATGAGGCCCACAGTACAATATTTAATCACTCACAGAGGCTGAAGAAAGGGCCAGGAACCTGGGAAGGTCAGGCATCCTACTACCTTGTAAAAAGGGAAAATGAGACCACAGGGAACAACTTCAACTTGGGGAAAGATTCTCAGGCAAATTATTAAGAAATACATTTACAAGCTCCCAAGAGCATATTAAAAGGATAGAAAGCAGCTGATACGGATTTGTCAAGAATAAATCATATCCAACCAATACAGCATGTCTGGCCTTGAAGATAAGAGGAAAGCTGCCAATGTGTTAGATCCTGATTTCAACAAAGGCTCTGAACCTGGTTACCCTGGACTTGTTTGACAGGCAGTATGGAGATGAAGAGGCCTCTGGACAGTGGGAGGAATCACTGTGATTCATCCCATGCTACGATTTGAATTACCCTCTGGAATGGGACTTTCTCTGCCAATTGGCAAATTCTTTATGTTTGAAGGGGCCTAAGGCTGCTGGCCTTCTAAGCTGTATCTAACCAGTGACATATCCCAAGTGAGGCAGGAAAAATCTGGGCCATTGCAAGATGCCTATCTTGCCCTTGGTAATTATCTCAACATCAGGTAGAGCTAGCAGGCCTGCCTGACCCATGCACAACCAAACAACAGCTCTGCAGCAGCAACGGGGACAAAGCTGACTTCACCACTGGCCAGTGAAACAGAGTATGGCTTTCAAGGGAGAGAGAGAAACCTGTTGTGAGATTGGTTTAGGGGAGTTTTTATGAGAATATGGGAGAGAGAGAGGCTGAGCTGAGATTAACTGTGCTTCCCTGGTAAATACAGCTTTAGTTTCTTAGAATAACTTTTTGTCTGCTGTCATGTAGGAAAGCCTCATATGAGTAACTTTACAAGCCCAAATCTCAAAACTGGCTGGCAGCTTAAGTGAAACTAACTGGTCACTGTTGGATGATGTGCATGTTAAGCCACCAGCAGCCGCTAGCTGGAATATACCCAGAAGCAGGCTTAACACCGGAAGTCTGTATTCTCTCAAACTCCTTCTCTTGGGTGCTGCTACACATCTAGCCTTTATCCAGGATGTGCTCAGCCTTCCAGTGCAGGATGGGAGCTGCAGAAGAGCTATTCATTATCATGAACTATTCATGCACTGAAGAGCTTTCAAAAGGAGTCAGTATACTTTCCAGAAGCACCTGAAGACTAGAGTGTGCTGCAGGCTCCACTGGGGAAGATATTGCCATTAAATGGCAGATTAAGTCCTGTTGGAGGTTAGGTATTTCCATGTCCTCCAGGCTGCCTATTGCCCAAGTGAGAAGGTAAAAATGATATTATCTCTAAGAAACTAAAATAAATTGTATCTAACTTTAACCCGCTCTGTGACTTGCATTCAATTTTTGATTAAGTTATATTTCTTCCTGCTTCTCCTATGTATTTCAGACATTACTGCAACAGCACCTCAATAGTTGTGGGCAATAGAGTAATTTAGAGATGTACTGATGCTTGGTTTGAATCTTTAGTTTATTGCTATTAGCATGGGAAAGATTGGTAGGCTGTGAGCACTCCACTCTCCAGGTTTTTCTTCCTTTCTAAGGCTTATTGAAATCCAGTGTTTGTCCCACTGGCAGTGGGTGAATGCTAGGTTGTCAAGTAAGCTTTTCTTTTTGCTGCATCAAACCTGAGGTATATTAGCGTCTCTGTGCCATAAAGCTCAGGAGACAGAGACGCTGTAGTTCTTGGCTTTAAGGCTAGAAACATTACTGCTTTATTATCTTGTGGGGGTTTTTTTGGTTCATTTGAGTCTATCGTAAGACAAGACCAAAGTCAGTCAGACTACAGCATCTCATAAGACATCAGACACTGGCATGTTACTAAGGCAACACAAATCCTGAGGTTGCCTCTTCTGCTAAACGCATGCTTGGCATCAGTAAATCCTATCCTGTCTCATCTGTTTGAGCTGCAGACACTTCAGGGGAGGGACTCTTTCTGACTGTGTATCTCCCTGGAGCCTTACCAGAGGCAATTTCCCTCTCCATGCTGCCACAATAGCAACAGAAGAATAATGCATAACTTCAAGATTAATGGTTACCATTATGGGGATTGAGAATTCATGGCATAGTTCCATCCTCAGGTGCTACCTCATTCACCCCAGAAAATCTTAAAAAACCCCCTAAGATGCTTATAGGTTACCACACATTATTCTTCATTATGGTTTTTTTTTCCTCAGTAGAGATGCTGATGCTTGTCTTTCTTGAGAGGGGAGGACACTGTACACAGACGATGAAACTGCAGCTGTTGCCTGGCCTTTTGACAGTGAAACAGAGCATGTTGAGGCAGCGTTGCTAGAACTGTGAGGCATGCACTGTCATGGTGAGCCTTAGCTTGTTTCAGGTTTTTGCTTTTTTTCCAGTCAGTGAGAGATGACCATTATCACTTGATATTAACCTGTGGGCCAGAAACCAGAAAACCCTGGAAATATGCTTGGAAATTCAAATTGCACTAAATAGTAGGGTCTTCATCGTAAATACACATCTGTTTATTATGCCTGATGATTCTGATAGAAAATTAAGATCAGATGTTGTAGCATTACATTATAGTAATGCTTTTCATCACCTAAGTGTAGTTAGTCACTAGAAAGAAAAAAAAAACCACCATTAGCTTACCTCATACTATTAATTAAATCATGCCTGAACATGTGAAACAGTAAAATAAATCTAATTCTCTGAATAAAACATAAGTTGAGTTATAAGAGTTATTATACAGATATAGTAGGTAGTTGCAGTCTCTTTAGCATTGTCTCAGTGGGAATAAGACAGCTTTTGTGCAGTGACTTGCCAAGTGCATCTTCTGAGCTGCTTCCATGGTCCATGGTTCTTCCTGGGATTAATAACACTCTAATACAGGTGAGTGAAAGTCTGGTAAGAATGATGGTAGGGAGATCTGTTCCTGGAGAGACGTGAAGCAATACAGAATGACCAGCACTTGGCATTTCATCAGATTTTCTGTCTTAAAACACCAGTTTCTGGAGTTGTGGGATTACTTCATTTTGTTCATTAAAATAATAGGCTTTTAGAGGTCCCCAGTGCACAGAAAGGCTTGAGAATGAAACATATTCAACTTTCAAGACTCAAAAGAGAAAAAAGTCAGAGTCAAAAAAGGAAAACATACATCATTTAAAAATATTTATTAAGGTAATCTTATGTATAAAAATTATTTTAGGTGCAGCCAAAGTTAAATAACTTTTAATGTAAGAACACAAAGCTTTAGGTCTTTATTTGTAACTGTAAGAACACAGACTTTGTTTCTTTTCCTTCTCTTTGTTAGTGGAAGCTGATTTTTCATCTCACAACACTACTCCAGGGACTAGAGCCTAAAGACAAACTGAAACCTTGGGACAAAAGCATGAGAACTGTGAGTGGTTGGGATTGACAAAGTTTATGTAGAACTTTGAAAACTGAGAAGCAACTACTTGTATTTTAACAAATTAAGTTACAATCCATACCAAAGAGACATGATGGGAAAAACTGCCTGGAGTACATTCAGCAGAAATTCAGTGTCTTGAAGACCAGTAAATGCAAACCAGTGGTCTCAAATGGAGTGTTGTCTTGACCTACTCCTACTAACATGAGCAACTCTTAGAGCTCTTAGATCCTCCCATGCTTTGTGGTCCATTTTGGCTGGTTTTGTATCCTCTTTTCAGTCCTTAATTGCTGTGTGCAGCTACAGAACATCAGGAGAAAGGTTTCTTCTATCTTTGCACATTGAGTCTTTTCCTTTCTTTTGCTCCAGTCATCTCTGCCATGCTGGCCTAATTTTGGATTTCTGTGAAATGTTCTATATAGGACTTTAAATTCACTTTGCAATTTTCAGTTTGTGCAAAAAGAATCCATCAGTTCAGTCTTACAGATGTGTTTCTGGGCAGCACAGCACAAGATACCTGTTCTTGCTCCTTTCCGATGGTTCTGTGAGGTTCTCTTTTACCAAATATGTAAGAAATATGTATTCCAGGTCTTGCAATTCCTTATGACAGCTGATCCTGGTGTTAGTAATGTTTGCTCAGTAATGGAGTTCACTTATCTCCTTCTGCGACTAAGATTTTTTTCTTCACTGCAGCTGTAGTTACAAAGGCCCTGCAGAGCTGGGTGTGACATCCTGGTCTGACACCTAGACAGGCTGCAATACTTACAGAGGCAAACAAGCAGTTATGCTTCACACAGTTTCTCAGGGCTGTAGAATGATTCCTGGTTGTCTCCCAGATAACGCTTCAAGGTCCCTGTCCTTCCCTCTGTGTCCATGCTGGGCAAAGTGGGGTAAGCATTGTGGTTCACTGGGGTTTGTCCACCCTTTGCCACAGGGTGGCCAAGCAAGGACTGCTGTGAAGAGAAAATCTTTCCTCACCAATAACATGAGCAAAGATACTCCCTTACAAAGCCACATTAGAGTTGTTCCAGAAAAGTCCTCCCCTTTTTTTTTAAAGAAAACATAATAAAATAAAAGCCAAGCCAAGTTCGTTTACTGGCCTGCATGGGAGAAGTCCTCCATTAGGCACTGCTTACTGCAGTCTGTCAGGAATCTGTAATTGCCTTTGGCCATCTGGGGATGCTGAACATGAGTGACTTTTTTTTAACCTGCCTCTGCAGGATCCTTCCTAAGGTTTAGGTTCACTTCTGGAAATAATACAGGCACAAGGCTGCATACAGAGATAGTAGACTTGGGCAGGGATGAAAACGCATCTCCAGCCTCCCAGAATTAATTTGTAAGGACCAGAAACCCACTGTGGACACTGTTGCTCTTTCTGTACAGATACAGGTGCCTGTCTGATAACAGAAATAGTTGTCTTGTGACTACTCAGTTGGCCTGGAGTACAGTACATGATTTGCTATTTTGGGACTTTGTTCCACTTCAGCCAAAGCTGTGCCACAGCACCCCCCCACATATATGCACACAGTAAAGTGATGGAAAAGGAGTGAGAATCCTTGCAGATGCTTGGAGGGTTCTTGGACTATTTTACTGGGAAAATTACAGGTAGGAAGAACAGTCACCTTTGAAGCAGAAATCTGAATTACATGAAACACAAACATTTTGGGTCCCTTTCTCACTCATTCGTCTGTAACTCAATAAAGCAAATAAGCTGTGTTGATAGCATGCAATTTAGTTGCTATTCAGGCACCAGGTGCTGGAATAATGCATTAAAATGCATGCTGACTGCCAGGAACATAATCATGGAAGTTGTACAAAATTTGAATGTATTTACACAATGCATTAATTTCATCCTTAAGTGTACTCCACAACATTTCTCTTGTAGATTAGAGCTTGATGCAAAATCCTTTGGAGGAAATGTGAAGAACCCTATTGATCCTGGAGAATTCTGGATTGGTATCTTTATGTGTTACTGTCAGTAAGTAATTTCACTCCATAAATTTAGGATGTTTCACTGATGTCTGTCAGAAAAAAAGACTAAAAGAGCCTCTGGAAATGAGGATCCTAAGAGGACATAGCAGTTTAAGAAGAGACAGTACATAAACCAGCAGTGGGAATTACTAGGCCATTTTAAATCTTCCAGAGAAACACCGTTGTGGCCTGTCATATACCTTGACTAGGCACAAAATTGCCATTCACCTTCCCAAGACATAATTATGTCACTGTGCTTCTGGGCTCTGCTGCAAAGATGCCAGATCTTCATCTGATTAATTTAGTTTCTTCTGTGAGGGGACATTGGCAGTTGCTGTGGCAACGCTATTCCTTGAACATTGGAAGCAGTGCCCCATCCCTCCTCTAATCACGATAAAGCATTGTTGCGTCCACAATGAGGCTTCCAGTTTCACTTCTTAGTATGATTTTTCCTGCATGTGAAGGAACTTGCTAGTTACAACTCCTGCTTCTTGCCCAAACTTCACAACAACTGAAGGCAACAGCAGGTGGTCACTTCTGTAGCAGAATCCCTTTTCACTCCATGACTAATGCTAGGCACATACCAGAGGGTTTGTAAGAATATGCAGGCTTCACCTAGACTGGAAAAATTATGGTTTTGAGAAGTTTATTACTGGAGTGAATAAATCAAACAGCATCTGGCACTATAAAAACAACTGAGAAAGACAATTCTTTATTTACAAACAGAAAAAGTTTTCCACTTTTTAAGTTTAAGGAAGAAGTTCTTTGAGTAGAAAGGTGCACAATGGTGATTTCTCTTGGCACAGTGGGACTAAGCAATTTCCTTCTGGCATCCCAACCCTTTTTTAACATGAGCTCCAGTGTTTTCCAGAATATGGATTGGCAACCTGATGAACATACCCTACAGTGTCATATCCTGGGTCTCTGAGGAGCGCTGTAAATGATTGTTCATTTCAGGATTTGGAGTGGAAAATATAAAGGAATGACAGGGTTGTTTAGCACCAGGAAGGTCTGGTTTGTTATGATCCCAATAAGAAAGACATTCAGACTCTGTAAACTATTGCTTAAAATGACATTTATTAGAGATAATGCTATTAAGAAAGAAAGCATAGTACAGAAATACTTACATCACTCCAGGTGCTCACAATCCCAAGTTGTGCAGTATCAAATGGGTGTGGCACACTGCGCAGATTCATCCAAGGAAAGTTTATCCCATTTTGTTCCTCTGAGCTCTTATAGGCTTTTCTTACAATGAAAACAATTTTATTCATCATTTCCACTGTTCAACAAAAGGGTGTTCCCGTGCAAACTTGTTGCTGCAGTATTAGATAAAGACGGGTGTGCGGGTGGTGTAATCACTGGTACCAAGTGGGAGTTCCTCTGTTACAGTCAACCAGGTAAGTTCATCCTGCAGCCAATAGATATGCACAGCGCAAGACAGGCCTGAAGGCCACGATGTACATGCCACATAGCATAGCAGACCATAGCACAGCCCTGGCTTGGGCCCACTCACATTAGCTGTTACACGGATCACTAACTCCTCGATGTACAATGGTCCTCCAATCAGGATCATTACATGGGGTTTGCTGATTCTGCAGCACAGGGTGTTCCTTTGTTTACGCTTTTGCTTTAGATAGTCAGAGCTAGATCCATGCTGCCCAGTTCGTTTACACCTTACCTTTGAGACTAGTGCACAACACCAGAACTCAATGTGCAAAATGTTAGGGAGGGCTGGGTATTTCTGAATGAGCCAAAAATCTCTTATCTTGGGTGAAATACTGCCTTTAAACTCTTTATAATAAGGAACTGCTAAAAGTGTGTGTCCTCTAAGTGAGGCCCCAATCTCCACCTGTTCAGATCCTGATCCCAGAACCCTCTACCCCTAGAAGAGGGACCTGTGTCTTTTCAAAGGATGTATGAGGTCCCACTAATTTCGGTGCTGGAGGTGCCAGCCACCTTCTCCATACTACATTTGACTGCTAATAACTTTTCTTTGTGAGGAGAGGGGAACCAAGTTAGTCATCCTCAGGTGGAGCATTAGGAAACTGTTAGCAAGTTACTCATACTCTACGTCCTCTTCTTGAGGTTAAATTAAGTCAGCTTTTTCCACCTTTCTCTGACAGCCCATGTTTTCTGAGTCTCCCTCTAGGGTCTTCAGTTTGTCTACATCTTCCTTGGGTACTGCAGTCTCTCTGGAGAAGTATTGACTTGTCCAGTTAATATAACCTATGAATGGACCAGAAGACAGTTAATTGCTTCCCACCCCACAGATAGAGCACTGCTGTGAATATACCCCAATGCTGTCGATGTCCCATCTCCCTAACACACAGTCACATATTTTTTTATCCAATATAACTAAGAACCCTTTTCTGCCTTCCATTTGGCTCACTGGTACTTCCCCATTTATTTGCCTATTTAACTTCTCCTTCTTTATTATTGGAACCCATTATTGTGTTTGCTGCCATCACTGTCAATGACTACCTCTTCTATTGTGATCTTGGCTGCTGAGGTCAGATGGCTGGTACATGTATTGCTGTTAGTCTTGTATTGGCTACAACATTTTCAGGTTGTGCTGTTCAAGCTGTTCAAGATATTGAGAAGAATGGGATCAGGGTGAAAACCAGTGGGGCCTCATTTGACTGCTCCCCGAATTTAACAGGTCATCATTGAGAACTGTTCTTCCAAAATACATTTTCAAACAAGTCAATTCTCGTGATGAAGTGCTTATATATATCTGTATGCACACTCTGGAAGGAAAACTTAACATCAAGCTTCTGGGCTCAACTCCATCTTCATCTCTGCAGACTTAGATGACACTATTGGAAAAACAGACTATAGGAAAGCAAGAGGGATAATCTCTCACCTTTCACTAAGGAGTTTTTGCAATTTCGTCTATAGCGTCTTGTGTTTGCCACTGAAAGGGTCAAGATGTAAAATAGCTGGATGGGCCTGCAGCTTAATGCAGTCCTGTATATTGTCACAGTTTCTTTGTCATGCACTGTTTTGCAGGCAAATATTTAGCAGAATTTTGAAGAGAATAAGTCTTTATACTGGTTGTGGGAAGAACTTCAGTGATAGTGGGGAAGGTCCTTAAACCAGGAGGAACATGGATGGGACTGCCTTTGCTCTTCTCTTCAAGTGCAACTGTGGGTCTTAAAAAGACAACATCAGTACGTTAGTTCACAATTTCATGCATTTAGTTTCAGAGATAAGTGCTGCCCTTTGAACTTCTGGGCAATTCTCATGTTGTAAATGTTTGTCATGAGCTTCTAATACAAACATCTTTGTTCTTCCCCTCAAAGTCATGTAAGAATTTGTCATCCTTCTGCTTTCCTAGGTGTGAGAACAAAGAAAAGAATGAAAGCTCAGCGGAACAGAAGGGAATGGAAAGGGAACAGTTTAGAATAGAAACAGAATTGTAACATTAGCTGTAGCTTCTGCTAGTACTGTAAGGTATAATAAAATGGAATTCACACTGTGCTTGAAAGATGTTTTCATAATCTCAATTTGGTTAAGGCTTGTTGTTATAGGCTCTTAGAAAAAAGCTGTTAGATGCAATCTGAAAACAATGCAAGATTTTTATTTTGTATGTTTCTTCTACTTCAGATTTAAATGTTTTTAGCAGCTGGTTTAAGAGGACTATTTGCACAATACTATTCTTCAAATAAAATGAACATAAATACTTGCAAATCTAATTTGGATATTATTACAGGAATTTTGTAGGTAGCTGTTAAATATTGTACTAGATAACCATCTTTTTTCCTCTTTTTTTTTAAAGGATAATACAAAATGGAGCATGTGATCAATGGGAATCAAAACCATTCACTACTTTACAAGTACTAAAAGGTAGGATAAAAAGACATGTCAGCAAAAGACCAGTAGGGTGTGAAAGGTGGGAGATCATACAACTCAGGATGGTGTGAACTGGAGACAGATCATGAAAGAAAGGAAGATCCATGTTCGGTTTATAGGAATGGTGAAGACCATGGATCAGTGTTTCTAAACAATCATGTATGTACGTCACCAAATATCATCCAATAGCATTTGGCAGTAATTATTAAGTAATAGCAATTATGCAGGTGACATAATTCTAGGTCAGCACGAAACTGAAGATTTTTTTCCTGCTTTTTTTTCTAGTAAAACAAACAGTAAGTAAGTTATTTGTAGACAACTGAGGTATTTCCTTTGACTCAAAAGAGAAATTTAATTTCATTTTCTTGTTTCTTCTTACCTTTATTTTTTTCGGCTAAATTTGACCCATATTTGTAAACAGTTCAGGCACCTTTTGGGGGTTTAAGGTGGGTTTGGTTTTTTTTTTTTTTTTTGACAAATCTGCTACATGTTGAAATAAAGGTGTTGAATACTGAAATGGGTATGACCTATTCTGGAGGTCAGAAGCATCACTGCATTACACAGACATAATAAGAACAGGCTAAGTATTTGGAGAAAGACTGCTGTGGGTCACATTCTGTAATGCTCGGCTCTGTAGCAGCAGCTAATGAATACGAGAAAGAATGTTTTGTTTCTAAATACTGTGCTTTGATAAGTATCTTCCACTGGTGGATTTGGAAATGTGGTGCTTTGTAAACGAAACATTCTAAAGAACGGTGTGTGTACATTCCTATTAACATATATCAGAGCCTACTACTGACTTAAATGAGGCCAGAAGCTTTCCCACACAAGGCTTCTGTATGGTAATGTAAAATTAGCTTAAGCTCTTAACTTGAACTGGCATAAAAATCACACGATGCAATATCTATCTATATAGAATTAATGCATTTGCATTTCTAGTGCTGAAATCAGGAAAAAAGAGTTTCCACACTGTGATCCAGCTTACAGAATCACAGATTCACAAAGTCACAGAACAGCTGAGGTTTGCTGGCACAACTAGAGATTGTCTAGTTCACCCCCTTGTGCAGGTTCTGCTGGGATAGGTTGTCCAGGACCATATCCAGTTGGACTTGGGATGTCTGCAAAGCTGGAGACTCCACAACCTCTCTGGGCAGTCTGTTTCAGTATTCAACCACAATCAGAATAAAAAAAGTGTATTCTTATATTCAGATGAAATTTCATTTATTTCGGTGTTTGCCCATTACCTCTGGTCCTGTCACTGGGCACCACTGAGAAGAGTCTGGCTCCCTCTTCTTCATTCCCTCCATTCAGCTATTTAAACACATAGGTCCCAAACAGGATCTTTCAGTGAACATTTGCCATAGGCACTTGGCATGCAGCCACCCACTGTGGAAAATAAGACAGCTTACTAAGAGGTCAGCTCATGCCATGTTGCCAGAGGTGCCTGGGAATGTTCCAGGGCATATTTAATTTACTAGGATGGGTGCAACCTCTAGACCTGACTTGAATACTTTGAACAGTCTCATTGTATTTGTTATATCTACTTTTATATATAAGGTTGAAGACTCCAGTGAATGTTTACCAGCTTGGAGCTACAGCATGGCAGACTGAAGTCATGCCATCTATTCCTTTCTAATGTCATAAAAGCATTATCTTTTACCTTATAACACTTCTTCAGGAAGGTTTTAATTTAACCAGTATGTCAGCATCCTGTGGGTTCTTCTCTTCCTGTTGCTGGGATGCTAAGGGAAGGCAGGGTCTACTATGTCTAATTCTGGTTTCCATCACAGGCCAGCAAGCTGTAAAAATCCTTCAAATATTTATCACTGTTAATTTACTGAGGGTTCTTCAGTCTCTTGTCTCCTGCCATGCAGTGACTCCAATTCCTGTCCTGCTGAGAGTTTTGCATGTAAACAACAAGCAACAGGAAGCAACACTTTGGTGGAGTCAGATACAAAGGCAGTGACTCTCTCCCTTGTTCTCAAACTTTAGGTTGATCCCTGGGAAATTTCTTCTCTCTGGATGACTGTACAGCTACTGTTGCTAAGCTCTGGTACTGGATAGCTCTGCCCCACTCTGCTTTTCTTGCCTGGAATTAGTTCAGCGCTCTGGTGGTGAGGGATAGCCTCTGCTCCCTGAGGTGGGTGTTGGCAGACTAAAGGAATGGAAGAACTTTCTCCAAGGAAATTTGTCACCTGCTGAAGGCTGGAGACCTCTCTGAATGAAATGTAATTGCACACCATTTACGGCCTACTGATGAAAGTGATGCCTGTCTAGCTAAACTCACCCCAATAGTGTTCCTGCAGCAGGTTTCCCTTGCCCACCGAGATACCCTCATTGCTGTTCCACAGCCCCCAGTGACAGGATTCCCTGGTACCTGAGTGCCTCTCTCCATGTCACTTATCACATGCACCTTTTGGCATCTGGCTACTTCCTTTCCATGCTCCATTCTGCCTGGCTACCTGTGACCAGACAACAGTCTACTACAAGATGTCTCGTCATGTTCTGGCTTGAACCATTTCAAAGCTGATATGTTTTGACCTGCAGTGGATGGGGACACATATGCACCACATCAGATTGTGATCTCTGCCTCTAGCTATGCCCTGTGACATCTCACATGCCTTCTTGATGTGTGATTGATGCCGTCATTTGAAAGGATGGGGAAGGATTTTCAGTCTCTTCTGCAGACTTTCACTCTTCATTTGCATTCTCCTTTCTGATGCACTGATTCCCAAAATGGCCAGTTCAAAACAGCACAAGAAGCATCAGAAAGAGATGTCGTTAATGTCTAGGGAAGGGGCAGCTTGGGATACTGCTTACCAGGAGATGTTTTCCAGTGACCTGAGTTATTTAACTTTAGTTCAGACATTTGTTCAGCTGCTCTTGGAAAGACTGAGGAGTTGTATGCAATATTCTTCCTTCCAGCATCCTAGGCACACTGCAACATTATTGGACCATTTTAGTTTTTGGTTTTTTTGGGGGGTTTATGCTTTACAGTTTTGGAATATACTTTAGGAATACCTGTCACATCATGTCCCTGAATATGGCTAGTCCTGCTTTGGGGATGGTTGTTCTAGACTGGGGAAAGGAACTTATGATTTCTGTGATGTGGGCCACTTCTCCTCTGACAAGCCATTGGGTAAAGCTGATGTGTTGAATCAAAACAATGCAATGGTTTATAGAATGCCTGACCCAAAGCAGAGCACAGCACCATCCCACACCACACAGAGATAGCTGCTTGTAGTCAAGAGATGGGAATCAGTATGGGTCAGGAATGAGTTGCTAGTCTAAGTGGGTTACAGTGACATCCTTTTGGCTCTGCATGAATTCCTTATGCAGTTCAAAGCACCTGTCACACTTTCTTCCTCCTCTGATCATCTCATTAACCTGTTCTCCCCAGAAAGGAACTGTGTTCTGCAGGTAGGTCTGGAGACATGACTTTCTCATGGCATATATTAATAGCATCTCCAAGAAGCCTTTCACAGTGTTTCATGGGTATCATCTGCCTCACCATTTTGGAGAAAAATACAGGAAAGTTATTTCCATTTTTTATTTCATTTATGAGGACCTGAGACCTGCAATTTGGTTGTCAGAAAATCAGGTGGATTAAGAATCACTTTTAAAGCCAAAAATTATTATAGTCTCACACCTACTAGAGAGAAAAGAGTCTTGATGGAAATGGATTTGTTAGGATGGGAGACAGACGTCTTTGCTAGTGATTCACACTATAATGATGTCTGACTCTTTTATTCTGAGCAGGAGCTACAAAGAGATGATTTTTCTACCTGTTGGAGAGATTTAGTGAGGACATATCATGGCTAGGACTCATTTTCTTTTTGTCTGAGTTCCCCCAGATACAATTTTCTTTGTTTCCCTTTTACGAACAAACTTTTCCTGTAAATCAAGAAAATATGTACTAAAGAGCTGAACTCCTAAGGACAATACATACTCGTGCTACAGGATCATGTATGGGACAGGTCTGTAAAAGAATGGGACTTTCAGACTCCTTACAGTATGTCAAAGAGAATATGTTTATTTCTATGGGGTGAAAACTGGTTGACGTATGGCATTGTTGATGCTACTCAGTCATTGTAATCCTGTGATGTCTGGTGGGGAAGGAGGGCAACTCTCAGTCTGCCCGTGATGCTGGAGTTGCCATAAATCTCCTCTCTTTTTCAGGACACAGTATGAAGTGCGACAAGAGTTCAGCGTGGTGATGCTGTTGGAAATGAGTAGCAGAGGACCTGCTATTCTCTAAATCAGCAAATGAAGCTTTCCAAGCCTACTTGCTGCAGTCAGCCTGAAAGCTCTTCTGCGTGAAGTTTCTGATTGCCAGTGAAAACTAGCATATTCATAAATCAGGATTTTCCTAGGGGAAATCTTGTGGTAAGTAATCATATTTACTATTTGTCCCACTAAATGTACTGTAATTTGCCTAAGCACAGTACATCCTTCCAAGAACTCCTAACTACAACTCTTCCACCATCATTCACTGAATATCAGGTAGGTGAGATTATGGCAGTGGCCAAGAAAAAGGATTTAAAAGACTTGCATCGGAGTTTCAGCCTGAGTGGGGATAAGCCTGGGATGGCAACCTGCCTGAAGCTTTCTTGAGAATATTATCTTTAACTAGGTATTTATTATTTTGATTAATGTGTTCATATTTCTTCCAGGTAAACACAAATGTTAAAATGTAAAAATAAATAGTTAATTAGAGGAAGTACTAGCCATAACAACAAGAATTTAAAACCATCATACCAACAACTGTTCTGTGATGCAGCACTAATGTCTCCCATTCCCTCTGTTTGTGTAGACTGTCCAGAGAATAAGAACTGTCACTTACTTGCATTTATCAAGCTACTCTGGGTGGGAAACTCTTTGAAAGAATACAGTGAAAGCAATATCAAGGAAATAATTGCCAAAATTTGTTCATGAAGAGAACAAGCTGCAGAGGGCCAGGCGATGTTCAGACTCAGTTTCACTTTCCTTCCCAGCAGCTCTCCCATGTTTCAAATGATCAGGGCTAGATCAGGATACGTACACTGTGTTCTTCAGTCTCTTCTGTTCAAGGCTCTTGCCTTGGAGCCTCTCCCAAAAGGGAGATGTGACAGTTTCAAAAGGAATGGTGCTCAGGATGCTTCAGTTTTGCAGGTGATTTGGAGCTGAAGGAGGGGAGAAAGGAGTCTGTAATGACTAGTGGTAGATAGGGAGAAGGTCTTTCAGGGTGTATTTCAGAAGACTGAAAACTTTCGGGAGTGGACTGACTTGCTATGACAGTAATCTGGGGCTGCAAGCTTGAAATAAATGAGATTTGCTTTAAAAGATTCAAAAAAATCCAACAAAACCAAAACACAATAAGCCCCACATACCCCAGGTAGAGAATAAACAAGTGTTTTAGCTTATTTTTGACTTTCTGGCAAGAAGACAAAAAGGCCAGGACAATCTAATGAGATGCCCTGGCAGTTGCTACAGAGTGGATAATTTGACTGCATCAGAAAAAGAGTCTTTATTTCCAAGTGACTGAATAAAACAGTGTTTTTATCATCTACGGTTGTTTTTAGTGATTTGACAGAGCCATGGTAAATTTGAGTTTTGTCCTTCAAATGTCTGAGACAAGAAGGCAAAAGCAAACCAGAAAATAAAAAAGTGAGAGAGATCTGCTTGAAGCATCACCATGTCTGTTCCTACGCATTACAGCAGTGAAAGCTTCAACAAATCTTTTATGCACAGGAGGCAGAGTATAATAAAATGTCATAGAACTCCACTGGAGCAAGAGAGGCTTTTCCAGAATGGTACAATCCTTGAAAGCGAACCTGTATTTAGGAAACAGAGTAGAGGGATAGATGTCTTCTACTCTTTCTTTCACCCTCTATGAAATTTCCTCTGAATATCTGACTTTCAGTCCAGTAGCTAAGTCACACATCAAGAAAAAAAAAAGAATGATTCCAAATTGACTGGAAAAGTTTTCACTTTTTTTTTTTTCTGACTGAAGACAAAACAGTGTTTTGTTCAGTTGGACATAAGCTGTAATAATTTGCACTTTTAAAAAATGGAAGTGCAAAAGAAGTGAAGAGTGGATCTCCTGGTAGTGCTCATTTTTTTTCAGGATGTTAAGTGATTAGAAGCCTGCATGAGAAGTAGGGAAACTCACATGCCTTCAGACAAAGGCAGACAAGTTGTGTCTTGCACAGTGTAAGTCAACATGCTAGGGCTCCGGTTTAAAAGGGAGTTTCCAGCATCACTGTGGGAGTTAAGATTTGGAACCTCAGTTTACTGCAGCTGAACGGTTTCTTGGGTATTCTGCCAAGATAGCAGAACAACATGGCTTTGGGTCTAAAGATGACTTTTGTGTTATGGAATAAAAGCAAAGGAGCCTGGGCCTGTTTGTACACAGTTGCACTTGGTCATGACTTTGGCAGCAACCCTTTGGGCCTGTTACCAATGGGTTGGAAGTTAAGTGGTTTTTCATTTCTAATAATCACTGAAGCTAATAACAGCATTAGGTGTTACTCTGCCATAAGCTAAGGATCTCTTAGAAACACAGAGTCACAGAATTGCTGAGGCTGGTGGGCATTCTCGTGATTGCCAAGGCCAATGTCCCTGCTCAGAGCACGATCAGCAGAATCATGATATCCCAGACCATTTCCAGTTGGACTTTGAATATCTGCAAAGCTGGAGACTCCACAACCTCTCTGGGCAGTCTATTCCTCGGTTTGACCACCCTTACAATAAATCTCTTTTTTCTTATGTTTAAATGAAATTTCTTGTGTTTCAGTGTGTGCCTTTTACCTCTGGTCCTGTCACTGGGCTCCACTGAGAAGAGTCTGGCTCCCTCTTCGTCATTCCCTCTATTCAGCTATTTAAATACATTGGTAAGGTCCCCCTGACACTTCTCTTCTCTGGGCTAAACAGTCCCAGTTCTCTCAGCCTCTCCTTGTATGAAAGATGCTCCAGTCCCTTAATCATCTTTCTGGTCCTTCATTGGGCTTGCTTCAGAAAGTTCATCTCTCTCTTGTACTGGGGAGTGCAGAACTGAGCACAACACTCCAGCTGTGGCCTCACCAGTGCTGAGAGGAAGAGGGGAAGGATCACCTCCCTTCCCTTACTGGCAACTGTCTTCCTCATGCAGTCCAGGCTGCTGTTGGCCTGGGGTGCATTGCTGGCTCATGTTCAGCTTGCTGTCCACTGGGATACCCAGGTCCTTCTCTGCAGTGCTGCTGTCCAGCTGGTTGCCCTACAGCATGTATGAGGGTATTCCTCTCCATTGGCCAGACTTTGCATTTTGCCTTGTTTACCTACATCAGATTGATGTTGGCCCAATTTTCCGTCCTGACAAGGCCTCTCTGAGCCACCCTCCAAAATTTCGTATCATCTACAAACATGCATAGTGTGTCTCTATCCCACCATCTAGGTCATTAATGAAGATTTTAAGATATATTAGCCCCAGTATTGACCCCTGAAGTACATCACTAGTGACTGAGTTCCAGCTGGACTTGGTCCTACTGATCAGAACCCTCTGGGCTCATCCATTCCACCAGTTTTCAGCCTACCTCACTGTCCACTTATCTATCCCATACTTTATAAGTTTGTCTTATAAGGACATTATGAGGACATTATGGGAGACAATGTTGAAAGCCTTGAGAAAGTCAAGATGAGCAACATCCACGGCTCTCCTCTCTTCCAGCAAGCCAATCATTTCACTGTAGAAGGCTATCAGTTTTCCCCTTCATACATCCATGCTCACCACTCCCAATCACCTTCTTGTTCTTCATGTACCTGGAAATGGCTTCCAAATTAGTCACTGCACCACCTTTCAAGGGCCTGAGGTGAGGCACTTAATAGATGCATCCTATCAGGCCTCATGGGCTTATGTATGTCCAGTTTATTTAAATGTTCCCTAGCCTGCTTCTCCTCAACCAAGGGTAAGTCTTCCTTGCTTCAGACCTCTGGTCTCAGAGGCTTGGAATTCCTGAATGCTGGTCTTACCAGTAATGGCTGAGGTAAGAACGTATTGAGTACGTTGGCCTTCTCCATGTCCTTTGTCACCAAGTCCCCTGCCCCATTCAGCAGCAGGGCCACATTTTCTGTAGTCTTCCTTTTGCTGCTGATGTACTTATAGAAGTTCTCGTTGGCCTTCACGTCCCTTGACAGATTCAACTCCAGACAGTATTTGGCTTTCCTAACCCTGTCCCTGCACACTCAGACAGTGTCACTATATTCCTCCCAGGTCACTTGTCCCTGCTTTCATCTTTCATATGCTTCCTTTTAGTGTTTTATTTTCGTCAAGAACTTCTTGTTCATCCATGTAGGAGTCCTGCCACCTTTGCATGGCTTTCTGTCCATGGCATGGACTATTCATGAGCTTGGAGGAGGTGATCTTAGAATACCAACTAGATGTCTTCTGCACCTCTCATCTTCAGTACAGTGTCCCATGGGATCATTCCAAGTAGGTCTCTGAAGACGTTGAATTCTGCTGTCTTGAAGTCCTTATATCTAGTCTAAATCTACCCTCTTTTAGTTTAAAACCATTACCCCCTGTCCTATCGTAACAGGGCCTACTAAAAAGTTAGTCCTGATCTTTCTTACAAGCCCCCTTTAAGTATTGAAAGGCCATAATAAGGTCTCTCTGGAGCCTTCTCTTCTCCAGGCTGAACAACCCAAAGTCTTTTGGTCTGTCCTCATAGGAGATGAGTTCTATCCCTCTGAATATTTTTGTGGCCCTCCTCTGGACCTGTTCTAACAGGTCCATGTCCTTCCTGTACTGAGGACTCCAGTGCTGAATGCAGTACTCCAGGTGGGGTCCCATGAGAGCAGAGTAGAGGGAAAGAATCACCTCCCTTGACCTGCTGGCCAGGACACGATTGGCTTTCTGGGCTGTGAGCACACATTGCTGGCTCACCTCCAGTGTTTCATCCACCAGTATCCCCAAGCCCTTCTCCACAGAGCTGCTCTCAATCCCTTCATCCCCTGGTATTGATACTTGGGGTTGCCCTGACCCAGGTGCAGGACCTTGCACTTGGCCTTGTTGAACCTCATGAGGTTCACATGGGCCCACTTCTCGAGCCTGTCCAGGTCCCTCTGGATGGCACCCCATCCCTCAGGCATGTCAACTGCACCACACAGCTTGCTGTCACCTACAAACTTGCTGAGGGTACACTCAATCCCACTGTCTATGCCATTAATAAAGATATTGAACAGTACCAGTCTCAGTGCTGACCCCCGAGGGACCCCACTTGTTACTGATCTCCATTTGGACATTGAGCCATTGACCGCAACTCTTTGGATGTGGCTATCTAGCCAATTCCTTATCCATATACCAGTCCATCCATCAAACCCATATCTCTCCAATTTAGGGGCAAGAATGCTTTGTGGGACGATGTCAAAGGTTCTACAGAAGTCCAGGTAGATGATATCAGTAGCTCTTCCCTTGTCCACTGATGTAGTCACTCCATCGTAGAAGGCCACTAGGTTGGTCAGGCAAGACTTGCCCTTTGTGAAGCCATGCTGCCTGTCTCGAATCACCTCCCTGTTCTCTATGTGCCTTAGCATAGCTTCTAGAAGGATCTGTTTCATGATCTTCCCAGGCACAGAGGTGAGGCTGAGAGGTCAGTAGTTCCCAGGGTCCTCCTTTTCTACCCTTTATAAAAATGGGTGCAATGTTTCCCCTTTTCCAGTCACCGAGGACTTCACCTGACTGCCATGACTTTTCAGAGACTAGAATCATAGAATCATAGAATCATTTAGGTTGGAAAAGACCTTTAAGATCATCAAGTCCAATCATAAACCTAACACTGCCAACTGCCACTAAACCATATCCTTAAGTGCCACATCTACACATGTCTTAGATACCTCCAGGGATGGTGACTCAATCACTTCCCTGGGCAGCCTGTTCCAATGCTTGATAACTGTCATGGTGTGGTCCCAGCTGCACTAATCACCACACAGCTGCTCACTCACTCCCCTTCCTCAGCTTGACAGGAGAGAGAAAATATGAGGAAAGGCTCGTAGGTCGAGACAAGGACATAGGGAGATCACTCACCAATTATCATCATGGGCAAAATAGACTTGACTTGGGGAGATTAGTTTAATTTATTACCAATCAAAATCAGAGTAGGATAATGAGAAATAAAACCAAATCTTAAAAAACCAACACCTTCCCCCCACCCCTCCCTTCTTCCTGGGCTCAACTTCACTCCCAATTTTCTCTACCTCTTCCCCCTGAGCGGCGCAGGGGGATGGAGAATGGGGGTTGTGGTCAGTTCATCACACGTTGTTTCTTCTGCTCCTTCCTTCTCACACTCTTCCCCTGCTCCAGCATGGGGTCCCTCCCACGGGAGACAGTTCTCTACGAACTTCTCCAGCGTGGGTCCTTCCCACGGGCTGCAGTTCTTCACGAACTGCTCCAGCATGGGTCCTTTCCACGGAGTGCAGTCCTTCAGGAACAGACTGCTCCAGCGTGAGTCCCCCGTGGGGTTGAAGTCCTGCCAGCAAACCTGCTCCAGCGTGGGCTCCTCTCTCCACAGGTCCACAGGTCCTGCCAGGAGCCTGCTCCAGTGCAGGCTTCCCACAGGATCACAGCCTCCTTCGGGCATCCACCTGCTCCTGCATGGGGTCCTCCATGGGCTGCAGGTAGATAGCTGCTCCACCGTGGACCTCCATGGACTGCAGGGGGACAGCCTGCCTCACCATGGTCTTCACCATGGGCTGCAGGGGAATCTCTGCTCCAGTGCCTGAAGCACCTCCTCCCCCTCCTTCTTCACTGACCTTGGTGTCTGCAGAGCTGCTTCTCTCAAATCTTCTCACTCCTTTATTCTCTGGCTGCCGTTTCCCAGTTCCTTCCCCCCCCCCCCCCCCCTTCTTAAATATGTTATTACAGAGGTGCTGGCACTGTTGCTGATTAGCTCGGCCTTAGCCAGTGGCAGGTCCATCTTGGAGCCGGCTGGCATTGGCTGTATCAGACATAGGGGAAGTTTCTAGCAGCTTCTCACAGAAGCCATCCCTGTAGCCCTCCCTGCTACCAAAGCGCTGCCATGCAATCCCAATACAATAACCCTTTTGGTAAAGAAATTTTTTCTAATATCCAATCTAAACCTCCACTGGTGCAGCTTGAGGCTGTTTCCTCTGATCCTATCAGTTGCTACTTGGGAAAAGAGACTGAAACCCACCTCAGTACAACCTCCTTTCAGGTAGTTGTAGAGATTGACAATGTCTCCCCTCAGCTTCCTTTTTGCTAGACTAATCAACCCCAATTCCCTCAGCCGCTCCTCACAGGAATTGTTCTCTAGACCCTTCACCAGCTTCGTTGGTCTTCTTTGGACACACTCCGGGACCTCAATGTCTTTCTTGTAGTGAGGGGCCCAAAACTGAACATAGTATTTGAGGTGCAGCCTCACCAGCGCCGAGTACAGGGGCACAATCACTTCCCTAGTCCTGCTGGCCACACTATTTCTGATACAAGCCAGGATGCTATGGCCTTCTTGAACAATGGCTTTGCAACTACATCAGCCAGTTTCCTCAGGACTCTGGGATACATCTCTTCAGGTCCCATACACTTACTTGTGTTTAGGTTCCTCAGATGGTCTTGAATCTGACCTTCTCTTACAGTGGGAGAAGGTCCCTTGAGAGGTGTGGGAACAGAAGTTGCCAGTGAAGGCTGTGGCAAAAACGTTGTTGAGTACATCAGCCTTCTCCTCGCCCATTGTTACCAGTTTGCCACTTTTCTTCATCAGGGGAGGATACACTTCCTTGACCTTCCTTTTCCGTCTGACATACCAATAGAAGCCCTTCTTATTATTCTTTGCATCCCTTGCCAAGTTCAGCTCCAGCCGTGGCTTGGCCTTCCTGACCCCACCCCTACACAACCGGGCACTGTCCCTATACTCTTCCCAGGATACCTGCCTTTGCTTCCACTGCCTGTGCATTTCCTTTTTGCCCTTTAGTTTGATCAGCAGGTCTCGACTCATCCATGCCAGTCTTTTGCCTTCTTTTCCTGATTTCTTACACCTGGGGATTGAGGATGTAGTCCCTTCCAGCCTTAGCAAGATGGAAGCGACTTGAAAATTTGGAAGAACAGGACATTCATACAAGCTATGCACCAATTCACTTTCCTACATTTTATGTTGTTTATGTAGGTTGGGAAAAATACTTGTAAAAGCCATCAGCACAGACTCATAAAAGGTAACTTAAAATTGTCTAATCTGCCTTCTTGTTTTGTTAGTCATCCTTAGAGCAACAGCCTTGGTGCGGGTTTGGTGCTGTCCTCTTAACACCTAGATTCACAATCAACAGTCAACCAGCTACTGCCCAGAGTGTCCATACAATGCTGTCCATACAGCATTGTGAAAGACAAAGTATGTGTAAGGATGCTTCATGTGAGCATAGGCCATGACATTCAGAAGGTAGAACAAATAAAGGGGCACCAGAAGAGAGCACATCTGTCTGTCTGTCTATGTCTAAATTTCTAAGACAATCAAAGAGCAATTGCTGATTGGAAATTAGATTTGTAGGTCAAGCAAGAAACCAGCTTTAAGACCTGACTAAATAATTTTCTGTCAGTTGAACTACATGAACCTCTCAAACCAAATCAAGTGATGCTGAAGAGACACATCAGCATTTGAAGTGGCCAGGAGGCATAGTGAATGTTTTGTAAGTCATACAGTGTCTCAGAGAATAATGAAAATAATCAAAGGCTACTTAGCTAGAATGACTTTTTCCTCCAAGAAGAACACTACTGACAGAACTAATGGGCTTTAGAAAAGCAAACGCAAGCCAGGACACTGTATTTAAAGTGACTGTTGGTGAAAAACAATATAATTAGATCTCTGTGTTTGCTTTACAGTCACAAATTATTGCAATTTGCCTTGCTCCCTGGCTTCCTGGGAGGTAAAAGGAAGATGAACAGGAATAAATCTCCCTCTGGGCATTGGTATTTTAGCCAAGCCAGTCTTAATCAGATGTTGCTCATTACAGAGATGTTAGCTCAGCCATGGACATTAGAAGGATGTGTGACATCCATTCTTTATTTAGAAAGAATATATCTGGATTTATTAATCCTTTCATTTTAACTTCCTTCCTCCTTCCCTCCCTCCCTCCCTCCCTCCCTCCCTTCCTTCCTTCCTTCCTTCCTTCCTTCCTTCCTTCCTTCCTTCCTTCCTTCCTTCCTTCCTTCCTTCCTTCCTTCCTTCCTCTCCCTGCCTTTCCTCTTTTATTTAGTATTTTCTCCACAGCTGCTTATGCCTAATACCCAAGCAGAATGACAGCTCTTAGGGCTAGAAATACAAGCAGATATTTAAACTCAGTAACTACATTAATGGACTTTGAAAAACAATAACTCATGCATTTGCCTCTGCTGAAGAACCTTTGCCTTGCATGTTTCCTACCTGATCTAAAGAGTTGCCAACAGACCTCTTTGCACTGTCCCTCCATCTCTCCCCAGAAAGATATCACTTACCTCCTTATGTCAGAGTGAGTGCTCCTGCAGCCTGTCTAGGAAGGTGGCTGTCTACCAAAGACTATTTCTGATGTCTTTTGCTATCATCAGAATGAGCTCAGAGGGTTGTTTTCCCATGGCCTCTGGGAAATGGCCCCAAAAGTTAAGGTATTTCTCCTCATGGTGGGAATCAGCCCCAAACAAAATGCAAGGGAAGCCTCTCCCTGCTGCAAAGCCTGTGTAATACCATGTTTGTAAACACGCTCATTCCAGCTTGACATTCACCGAAAGCTGCCCTTTTAAAGAGGTATCCTATGAGTAGCACTGTGGCAGAAGCTGCTGTGACATACTCTGAATCAGTATGTAGGGTTGGATACAGACAGCAGGAGACAGTGGAAGACCTGTGTCTTTGGGAAAAGATGAAAAATATGTTGTCATTTTTACAAAATACAGGAGAAAGAAGTTGCTTTCCTAAAGACAATGGACGCACACTCACACCTGTGTGGTATGTGACTATGTATTTATGAAGTAACAATGGAACTACCACTCAAGGAAAAGTATTCCTTGAAACAGGAAAGATTAATGTTTCACTATGGCCTTGAGGTTGGGAATTGATAGAGGTATTCAAATACTGAACAAACTCCGTGAAGCAAGACCCCAGGCACCAGGGTACTGTTACCCCCAGAACAGCTTACCCCTGGGGAATATATTTGACAATATACAAGAGAAGAGGATTCCTGTTTCAGTTATATAAGAAGCCAAAAAAGAAAACATTAAATTGGAATCTTTATCTCCCCAGACAGCATCCTGCCCAAAAGATGCCTAAAAGAACCAATGGATTGGTTGGACTTCTCTGTGATTTTTGCCTCAAGATGATAGATTTTACTAACAAACACCCAAGAAATTTGAAGTATTGGGTTATTCTTTGCATATGTCAGAAATTTCCAGCTATATTACAGCTGCTCAACATACACATGAGCTTCCTTTTTCTCCATGCTTTGGGAGCTGAAGAGGCATGGAATAAGATCTGTAATGTATCCTCCATAAAAAAAAAGAAAGGGAAGAAGAAGCTTTTGTTGGTAAATGGCCTACAAGAAGGAGCAGCTTTTCTCAAGGTTCTTAGTTTCATTTTTTCATCCAAGTTCTTGTATGTGTCAAGGCAGAAATTATTTCTGCTATCAGAGTCAAGTATAATACAGGCACAAGAACATTGTGCCTCCTTTTATTCTAAGATGCACAGATAAGCCTCTTGCAGCAATTATGTAGCACTTGCATATTGAAAGACATGAGCTCTGTATATTACATACGATTTCAATTTCTAAGGAACATTTATTCTTACCTTAACCCTCACCATGCAAATGCAGGAAGATGAGTGAAGTATGTTACTGTGTGATGTGTGCATTGTAGGTCAGGTTTCATCTCTGAACATCACTTCTATCCCAGCCCAGTATCAGTCAACCTAGAACAGAATCATAAAATCCTAGAATGGTTTGGGTTGGAAGGGACCTTAAAGATTATCCAGTTCCAACCTCCCTGCCATAAGGAGGTTGGAAGTTTTTAGATCTACTAAATAACACCAACCAGAAAAAGATAATTTCAAAGCCATCTTCTTCTGTGGATTTTTTAGGTAACCATGGGCCAGATGTAAAACTTATTTGTGATTCAGTTTTCCTTAGTGGGAGAGGGGCAAAGCTTCTGCCACGTTTCATGTAAAACCCTTCTGATGAGATTCACCTTTTTTCCCTTGCTATCTCAGCCCCTGAACAGGTTAAAATGCAAAGAATAATAACAGTGATGACATCAGCAGGATCTTTGCTGCCTTGAGAGGGGAGACAGAGTGGCTCGGCTGGAGCTGCAATCAAGCCATTGGAGGTGGAGCAAGCAGCAAGCAGAGTTAAAGGTGGATAGAGGCAAATGCATTATAAGGCTCTCCCGACCTATAGATTATGCTAATTAGGGAAGGCCATCAATGATGTAGAAGTGTGTTTTTGTACAGTGCTTTATAATTGTGGTGGATATGTGGTCCCAATGAGGAACAAGTCAGCAATGAAGTATAATCCACAATCATTCCTCTGCCTTGCTTAACTGCTGAAACATCTGCATTAGATAAACAACTTTTTCTGCCTGACTGTGTAATGCTAGAAAGCAATCAAAAGACATCCTTAACTTCACCTGAAATCTTTGGCAGTAGGTAAACTGGGTAGATCAGTAAGCATAAATCTATGTCATTTCACTGACTTAAAAATGGTTACTGGGTTGTTTTAGTGAGCTGATAAATTACCCTATGCCACCCATGCAAGGAATCCGAAGATGTGAGGGCAAGGAGAGCCTGGATACAGTCAGAAGATGCTGTGGGTAGCTGCAATAGCTGTTGAAATGGTAAAAACAGAGTAGTTGTAATTCTACAAGAAGAGAAAGCTTTGTCTAGCAGCTGAGACATGACTGAATTATAGAGTTATAACATACTAGCTCAACTGTGGTAGCACACTTCATTTGTGTGTGTGTGTGTTCTTGAATCATGTAGATAGGATAAGGTAAACAATGCTATTTAAAGCCTCTTTACCAAAGTTTAAGCTACAACATTTTCCCTCATACTGGGGTGGATTAAGAGGGTGAGCTGCTGTGACACAGCTCACATGGGGAATGCATGAAGCTATTATACCCAAGCTGTGTGTCTGGACCTGAGTTCCCCATGTTTCCCACATCCCTCTGAAAGACAGCCGTCTGTCACGCCTGTGTTGCCCTCTGCAATGTGGTGAACAGCCAAGCAAGACATGGAGTTGTGGAAATACCTCTGTAAAACAGTGCTGTGACACCTGAGTGGGAAGGAGCCTTGAGCTCAATGCAGTACTCTGGCCCACCCAGAGAGGGTGGTAGGATATACTCCCGCTCCTATAAAAGATAGATCTGTGCCAAGACAATGTAATACATTTATCTAAATTAATAAAATGGGCAAGAAATTGGGAACTGAAGGTTCCTATGGAAAGGAAGGAACTGACAGCAAGAAACCAGTCAGTGTTAGCCGACTGCTAAACCACGCTCAGCCAGTTAGCATGTTCACATTCAACTTACAGCTGAAGAAAAACTGAGTCTTAAAATAGAGAGCTTGAGAGAGAAGGAATCAGAGGAAAAAATGCAATGTGTAACAGCAGAAATCTGCATTTCATTCCTGCATTTTTCTTCAGGTAAAGAAGGGTGTGTGTCACTCACAGCTTTGGCCAGTCCTCAGTCCCAAGACAACTCTGAGAGTCTGATGGGAGGCAGCTGTCTGCTGAGTGAACAGGGGTTATGCCTTGGAAGTAATGGTGCTGTTTTCTAGCCCATCAGTGGGCCACATAAAGACAGCTGGGATGTGAAACCTCTGAAATCTCTTTAGCTACTTTGAGCAGTTTGCTGCAGTGTCTGTGGTTGAAAGTGGAAAACCTGAGTAACCCAGAGGATTTTATAGCAGTTGCAGGTGCAGTGGGGGAGCACATAGCAAAGGGGAGTGAAGGAGAGACCTGACAATGCTTCCAGCAGGTGCTGTTGTAAAGCCTTCTGTCTGTGACCATGTCACAGTCTGTTTCCAGAGCACAGAAAATCTTTAAGGGGGTCAGCTAGACTATGGTGCTCAGAGGACATGACTAGGAAATGAGCAACTTTCCAGTGGGTAGATACAGGAATTTTATGGAGAGGAGTCTGTTGGGGAGGCCAGTGGAAAGGTTTTAAGTGCAGCAAAGCCTGTGCTTTATGTGCTATATATAGAAAGGCTGATGTTTCTCATGCAGTATTTACTTTCTGCACCACATTAAGAGAGAACCTAATAGGTAAAGCACTAGGCAAGCAGTCCAGAAGACACGGACTCTGTTTTTAGTTTGATTGATGGTCTAGACAAGGTCATGAGGTTATCTCTTCACCTGCTAGTCAGTGGTGGCGTTTCTGGATCTCCTGGGAATATGCAGACAGTAAATTCCATTGTAGTATGGCAGCACATGTGTCCAGACAGCTGGATTTAACCCTGGCTAGCCAAGATCTTACTGGGATAAGTTAGATCTGGCTTGCTGATGAGCAGAAGTAATTTGAAATCATGAGGAAAAATAATTCATGTGACTATTTCCCACTAAAAACCCATGAGTTTTAACATAGTGCTACAGCTGTGGTACTTGCCTATTGTTCCTCCTCGTGAACTGCTTAGGTGTTCCAGAGTGAAAGAAACCATGTTTCTCTTTATGATGACTCATTTGCCACCACCTCAGAGTGCTGGCATTTGTTCAACTGCACGGTAAGGGTGCCTGCCACTAAAATGCTCCTATCTACTAGACAAGGCATGGAACTGAATGTCAGGGCACAGCCCAGGGAAACAGTTTTTCACATGCAGAGGCAGATTACAGCTTTAAATATGGGTATCTGGATTCAGTGTAGAGTTTGAGATGATGGCATGTTCAGCCTGATTGTATTTATTCTTGCTTCTCATGCATTCAATTCTAGGGAAAATCCGGGCAAACAGGACACTGAAAGCAGATGAACGAACCTGAGAGTTGAGGTCAATTTGTAAAAACCTCTTGAGCATATGTGACAGAAGAGCTTTTTGTACCAAGCCTCTGCAAACGTCCTTTCCAGTGACAAAGCTGAAGGAACAAAGTAAGAAGACAGGAAATGATTGGAGGCCACAGCTGTGCCATCTGTGTCAGTGCGCAGCTGAAGACTTTGTATCACAACACTTTGAGACTGGTACTCACCACTTAACCCCTCTTCACGGCTGGACTCGATCTTAAAAGTCTTTTCCAACCTAAATGATTGGATGATTCTATGATTCATGAAGAAAAATGAGATGAAATAGTGCACAAAAAAAGCCAGGTCGTTAATGACTTTATGAATTCAAAACTTAATCCACAGACAGGACTGGATGCAAGCTTACCATCTCGCATTCCTCCTCCCCCCCCCACCCCGCCCCCATTATTTCCTATTTGGATAGATTTTTTTTTTCAAACAATTTTCAGCTTCTTTCAAAATAGTTTGGGTCTCTATTGTGATTGCCTGTGTTAGCACTTACTCCTTCTTGCACAGTTAAGGTCTTGAAGCAAGTCTTCACTTCAGCATGTCATGAACTTCGCAGTATTATGCAGATACACAGCGTGTGTGTGCGAGTGTCAGAGAGGGAGAGAGACTAGACTTTTTTCAGAATTGTTGAAGTTGATAAGGGTTGGCTTATGACATACATACAAATTATGATATCATTTGCTTGAAGGTGGGCAGTTGACCCTGATCCATGCTAGCAATCAGCTTGAATGCTCTAAGATGCTCCTTGCACCATATTTGTTGGATTGATGGGGTTGCCTGCCTTGGCATTGAGAGAGGAGTTATCCTCTTGTGTCCCACACCTTTGTCATTGCTCTTGCTTTGCCCTGGTAATAGGAATTGCTTTGCTACCCTAGACCTTGCAGACAGTCCGGCTACATCATGTTGCACAGCACCTCCTCAGTGTTGCCTTCAAACCACCCGGTATCCTGGCTATGCAATGCAGCTTGAACTCGGACCCAATGTTAAAGAAATACCTGCATATTTCAGCAGAAGGCTTTCTGGAACAGGGCACCTGAGTAGCTGCAGGTCATATTCTTTCCTGCACTCCTTGCACTTGTCAAAAATTCTCCTTCCTGATACTTGCAGACCTTCTAACAACTCCCTAAGCCCTAGAAGGACAATTCTTACCCTGGATGAGAGCTGTGAGGTGCCCCGCCTCCAGCTTCCACCAGAAGATCTGCCCCCTGCAGGCAGACACATGTACCCAGAAGTTCTACCTCTCTTCTGGTTACGTGGTCTGTTTACCGCACCTTGTTTTGCTCCTGGGGAAGCCATCTTGTAAAATGTCATTCCCCAGGTGTTCACAGGCTGCCCTGAGATTGGCTGGCACCAGCCACCGCCCCACCACGTTTACCCCTTTAATGATATAACTGCAGGAAGTCCCCTCCCAGTAGACAAACACAGTCCCCCATGTTGTTTCTGCTGACATTGGTCATAGCACTCTTTCCAGTGAGTTGAAAGGGTTCATGTCGACAGACGTGGCTCTGAGAGGTTTGTGGAAATTATGGTTCTAGCTCTTCATAAAGGCTGATAATACATCAGGGTAGCAAAAAGTATTGCACAGTATAAAATAATTCACACATCTTGGTTCTGAGTGTCATATTAAAATGTTCTACAACTGCTCCATTTACTTTATTACTGGTAAGAAGATGATGAACATTGTACTGCTTTAACAGACTGTTTAAAACCTGGTTGAAAAATTCTCTTCTCTGCTCAGTTTGTAATTTCTGAGGTGTCTGGCCACCTGCTAAAAATTGTTTCAAAAGCCTGGGCTGTTTCAGAGCTTGTTTTTCCTTTTGGACTGATGGTTCAGGCATGCTTGACTATTATGTCTGTCGCCATCAAGATGTACTTAACACCATTGCCATGTGAGGAAAACCACTGCATATCCATCAAGTCTGCCTGCCACTGCACATCCACCTCTACCACACCCACCTGGTCTTTTAAAGTGGTTTCTTGCCAACTTGTGTAAACTGTCCTGGTTTGAAAGCCAGGTTGCCACCTGCCTTCTGCTCAGAGTGACAATTTGTATCTCCCAAGTTTCCTACCTTCCCAGGAACACAGTAAGTATCTTTTAACAGAAGTGGTGATGCAGACATGTCTAGTGACCTGCTGCTACTACATCTTTGTAAAAAATGCAACACCTGACAATCAACTGAACTCATGTACAGATAAGCTTTATTTACAGTTTATGAGGAGAGTTGGTTGCCAAATTTCTCCAGCCTTTTTCCCCACAATGCTGTTATCCCATCTATGTCCATTCTCCTTTTCTGTGATTGTGCCAGGCCCAGGACAGGAGTGTGAGCAGGTCATGGCACCCTTCTGACTTCTGCTTCCTCAGTCAGTCAGCTGGAGATTTTTGAAACTTTCTCTAAGGTCACTGACCCGAGGATAAGGAAATAAATTTAGCACAAGCCTGCACCTCATAGCGGTCTTGCAGGTAACTTTAAGACCCCTCCCACAACTGTGGGAAAAGGGAGGTCACCATCACCACCTGTCTGTGTGAAATTTATTGAAAATTTCATTTTCCAGTTCTTGGGCCCATTGGCCAGTTCTCCCAGTCTGTGTGGTCTGTGTCAGAAAGGCTTTAGGGACTTTTTGTTGTTGACCCTCGCCCCCCCCCCCCCCCCCGCCATTCTTCTGAAGTTGGCATTTTTTTCTGGTTTTCCATTTTCATTCACAGCATTGCCTGTGTCTTGCATCACTGTGCAAAACGCAAAGTCTGCCCAAGTCAAACTGTATGGTCACCCAGGTGGGCTATGGCCAGTTGCAGGGGCCTCTTGGTTCAGGTCTTAGGACTGGTTTCTCCCATGCATATTGCAGGGGTTGCAGAGGGAACCCCTTGACTGGCCTCTGAGGATGGGTTCATAGCCCTCAGTCATGTTGTACCTTGTTTTTGTCTACCACTCTTGTAATGCCCCCTGCCCTCCTGCCCTCCCCCCACCCCAGAACTGATAACTCTTGTTCAGCTGTCTTGTAAAGGAGGGTGGGGCTGAACCTGTCTTTTACTTTTGTTTGATTGCTTTCTAGTCACATTTAAACTTTAGTTATTAATTTGCTTAGCTCTTATTGAAGAGTATTTTCTACCTTTTATACCTACACTCTTATGAATATATACATATATATATATTTAATGTATTTCTTTATGTATGTATATGCCTATGTATGTGTGCTATATATAGGTATGACAGAGTCAAGAAATAGCCAATCACAGACCTGTATGAGAACATATGGGGCATGACAGTTGACAAAATGGTGGCTACTTGCTATAAAATTGTGACTGAAACAGGTGGATCCTTGCATATTTAGTGGGTGGGTCTTTCCTGCTCTGAAGTCCTTATAGGCTAGACAGGAAGGAACGTCTGGTGCTGCCAGCCAGTCACAGGGCAGCCTGTGAGCACTTGGAGAATCAAGTTTTACAAAATTGTGACACTCAGGGCAAAAACGGGTGGAGCAAACAATCTCCATGACTGGAAGAGGGGAGGGACCTTTGGAGCACGTGGACATGTGACTGCTTGCATGGGGTGGGGCTTCTTGGCTAAGAATTCTCATTATAGTACTTCCATACCTTGTTCTTCAAACTGTTAATCTCTGATTCTACCTGCTTTTCAAGCTGCCTCTTGGAGGATTAACATATTTCCATAATTTCTATCAGCAGAATTGCAAAGGAGTGCGAGGGACAAGTCAGCATTTCTTTCTGGGACACGGTTCATTTGACCTACTTTGCTACTGCCTATGACTTTAGGTTGATCGTAAAGTGAGTCTAATTCACTCAGAGTCAACTACTCTCCAGATATTTAAAGTTATGTAAGGTGAAACATCCTAACCCTGGGAAACTACCCAGGAATAAGACGTTGTTAACACCTCCACTGCAGGAAAAACTATGAATGAGTTGTCACACTCTGCCAGACAATCAAAAATACCTCCAGGACACAAAAAACTGTAGAATACCAAGCTGGTATGATTTCAAGAAACATTTTAAGCTGGCAGAGTTTGTATCTCAGGAAAACTGTCGAGGACATTTCTATTGAGTTGGCCATGCAAATCTAATAACAAAACCTGAGACAACTTGATTCTTGTGTAGCTTTATTGGACATGACCCAAAGAGCAGCCACATTGACTTTGGGCTCTTCAGGTTGCCTTCTGTGCCTCATTTCACTCAAAGCCAATTGCAGAACACTCAAGCCAGACTAACCATGTTTAGCCTACAAGGTAGGCTCCAGTGATGTTGCTTGGGATTACTTACCTGCTTCAGTTTGGCTGATGTAGGGACCAACACTGATTTTTCTTCTTCCATTTCTCACCTTCATTAGCTTTCACCAAAGCTTATGGCAGAAGCTCAAGCATGCAACTAAGGGAGTTTCACAGGATTCTTAAAATTGAAATACGGAAGGCCGTAATTTCTTTAACATTCCCCATTCTTGTACTATGTTGTTTATTCTAAGGAAATTGATGGCATGCTCCTTATCTTTTAACTAATGCTTGATATTTCTTAAAATTGTGAAGCTGATGAATGCCTGCCAGGAGGCAAATTATTTCTGCAGAGTGGTGATGAATATTATTCTTGTGTTGAATCATAAGACTCTAATGTCTGCCAACAGACTGTGATCCAGCTATCAGCAGGGCATAAAGCAGAGTCTCTCCTTCTGGTGCCAGATCATGGTTTGAGGAGGAAATACATGCTCTGTAAAGGGCAGGATGTTTCCAAATTAAGGTTTTTATTTTCTGTGTGCTATTGCAGGAACATTTTTATGAAATGAAAGTATGTGGGTCACTACATTTTCAATCTCATGGTCTTATTAAATGTTTTTGACAGAATGTGGTCTCTTGTTTCTTCCTGCATAAACAAACCAAAGATCATTAGAGAGGAATGAGTTAGATGAAGCAATGATAAAATAATGATGTACAGTGCCATCTCTGGAAATAAGCAACTAGAAATTAAAATTACAAGTTCTGTCCTGTACTGAGAGTATGAATTAAAGTTCAAGATAAGTAAAGCACTGAAGTAAGATTTTTCAGTTGAGCACACTAAGATACAAGATCATAAATGATTGAGGCTCAAGCTATCCCTTGTATAAAGAGGTCCTGATAAGAGGTAAGAACTGAGAACTAAGCAGAGAGGAGTGAAAGAAGACCCTCAAGTAGGAAAAGCAGATATCAAAGAGCTGCTATATGACTTTGCTGGGGAGGAAGATTGTCCCTTTACTGTACACATAGGATGGTTTGATGATTCCCTGATGATTTTCATGGTGTGCCACTGTGTGAAATTTTAATGATGGTCTGCTTATGATGGGATAGATCATGCTCCTTCATTAAGGGAGGCACACTGTGGAGCACACAGTACTGCTTACCACCCTACTGTAGCACACTTCAGTTATGTACAGTAATCCCTCTGTGCCTGATCGTTTGCAGGAGAAAGGTCTATTACTGCAGCAGAGCTTTTTGTTCACGTAGAAAAGAAAAATCTCTCTCACACCAATTACAGACAGACTGCTAGCATGTGAGGTCTCTTCACAGAACCTCAGAAGGTGATACTTTTTCGAAAAGCATCAATTACACAAAAACAGCCACTTTCAGAACACAAAAGCTGTGATGTGTGCCAGGGTCACTGCTGATCTGCTTGAACCCCTTCCTTGGAATTGTTCAAGCTTGAGCCATGCACAGAGGATTTGGAAATCCATCACCTTGGTTTCTATCATGCTTCAAACAGATAAGGGATGAACATTTTTTGGGTTTTTCCCTGATGATTAGAAGATTTATGCTTGACCTGTCATATGTATGCCTTGGTCTGTTCTTTTGTTCTCTGTCTTGATTTGCTTCACTTGGAAGAAAAGCAAAAGGGCTTTCAAGATCAATAATAGTAACCTACCAAGAGCCTACTGTGGCCAGAACCCTCTCCTCTCTGCAAAGGGTCTCTACTGGGCCTTCCCTGTTCCTCCCTGCCATCCCAGGCCTGTGACCCCTGAAATTGGTTGCATTTTTTGCTGCTGGAACACCTGTGGATAGTGGCTGTTTTCTAGCTTTCTCTCCCATATGCAGGTGTGTCAAATGGCTGTGACTCTTGTCTTTCTTGGCTACAGCCAAGGCTTTAATAGAGCTTTTCTTCTAGCAGGAGGGCTCAGGTCTCCTCTCTGCTATGTGGCTTTGTAGTAAACGAGGACTCTTTGGCACAGAGAGGCAGAGTTGCACCAGGGCAGATGTCCTGCAAAATCACCTCCATAATACCTGTGTGGCTCTTCTTCTGCCCACTACCATTTTAATTCCCCCTCTTATTCCCTGCACACATTCAGGCTGCAAGTATGGTCTGCTCACTATGCAGATGGTAGCATAGTGCTAAGAAGTCAGAGCAAGCTGTTTTCTTACTTCTCAACATCCTTGGCAAAAGGCAATCGCATGCCTGTGCTTACACCAGAGAATAAAAGGTACTTCGTGTTTGACCTGAAATGTAGTCGAATTCTCAGCACCATGAGGTGGGGAATCTTGCAGAAGCTTCTGGCCACTTGGGCTGAGTGAGACCAGTGCTTCCTAAATACTGATGTTTTTGCATACCCCATTGTCAGCGCTAGAATTTTTTATTTTCTTCCCTTTTGTTTGAATTCCGTAATATTATCCCAGTCTCAGAACAGAGTCATTTCCCTATGAAGCTGGAGACCAACTCACAATCTTTGTAATGCTTTTCCTCCTGCTTTAAAATCTCCATTACACCCTCTGGGCTCTGCCGTTTTTGTTTCAGTGGAATACTTCCATCCCAAGATGACTGAACATCTTAATTAGATATATGTGTTGGTAAGCAGAGGTTGTTCAAGATGTCCTGTATGTATCTACCTGGCTGTGGCTCAGACACAAAAGCACAGGATTCAGAAAGCACATGACACTGCTTCCATGTCACTGTAATCACAGTACACCCTATGCAAATGAATACTGTAATCTAGTGAGCAGCTCTGCCATTGCTCCTTGATGAAGTTCTTTGACCTGAGAGAGGCCAAAGGCAAAGCTAGAGCAGAAAGCTGAGATGTGGGGTGTTGATCAGCCAGGTTGCGACAGAGAGTGCATTCAAAAAGCTGCAACCTGTACCTCCTTTTTGAAGAATCGAGGCAGGCTAAAATGTGCAAGCAAAAGAGAAACTGCATCTGAATTATCTGAGACAGGAACATGAAACATACTAATGACTGTGTTGGACTCCTCAGGACCTGACATAAACACACAATTCCAGGTCATCCCGTGGTGGTTATAAGGTAGAACTGACTGGGATCTCAGCTCTGGGATGGAGTGCATGATGAAGTGTGGGATAATGTTTGTTATCCGTTTGTCCCCCCACGTGCCCAACATTCTACAGAGGGCTTTCCTCCCTCAGGCTAGAAGTGACCAACTGAGGGCACTCATGACTCTTTGTCAACCTCACAGCTCTTTCCACAGGCTACATTTCTGCTCACTTTTCAGCTACCTGGTAAATGTCTGTTTCTGTATCTGCAATCATTATATGCCTCCTTGCAGTTTGCCCCTGGGAAGTCCCATGCCCTGCTGCATTTGTCAGTGGGACATCATCCAGCCCAGATACCATTCATAGTAAGCTTCTATTAGATGACCATTTCCTTCCTTAGAGACTGCCCCTGCCCATGCAAGACTGGATATGATGATGGAAGTTCTTTCTATACCAGTGCATCTACACAGTTCAGTGCCCTTTTACCAGCTTCCTCCAGTTTCTTCTGGATGGTAGTTGCTAGGCCTCAAGCACACTAAAAGTGAGAAAACACATGGGTTGAGATAATGACAGATTAATAGGTAAAGCAAAAGCTGTTCACGCAAGCAAAGCAAAGCAAGGAATTAATTCACTACTTCCCCCTGGCAGCAAGATGTTCAGCCATCTCCAGGAAAGCAGGGCTCCATCATGTGTAATGGTTACTTGGGAAGACAAACACCATCACTGCAAACGTCCCCCCTTTCTTTCTTCTTCCCCCAGCTTTATATGCTGAGCATGACATGATATGGTGTGAAATATCCCTTTGGTCAGTTGGGGTCAGCTGTCCTAGCTGTGTCCCCTCCCAACTTGTGTGCACCCCCAGCCTACTCGCTGGTGGGACAGTGTGAGAAGCAGAAAATGTCTTGACTCTGTGTAAGCACTGCTCAGCAATAACTAAAACATCCCTGTATTATCAACACTGTTTCCAGCACAAATCCAAAACACAGCCCCATACTAGCTACTATGAAGAAAATTAACTCTATCCCAGCCAAAACCAGCACAGACCTCTAAACTAAAAACCCAACATTGTAGATAAATATAGGCTCTGGTGAGCCTTTGGAACTGACAGAAATAGGGTTGCTCTATTCAGCATAAAGGCCAAAGTGTGCAGCAAATAGATTCACTGCCCTCATGGTAATGAGGATTATGAGCTCAGTCAGTGAGAAGAGAAGATGATCAACCCATGCTGACCAAGAGCAACTCTTATCATTTCCCTTCCCATCCTGCTTCCTCATTAATGTCATTCCTCCGTATTTTTCTAATTTGCTGTCAGCTGGGTCCTCATTAGGCCTATTCTATGTAATCTTTCTGCTGGAAACTGAGTGATAATAATGATATATACTGCCATTTGATTTCAGTTTCTCACTATTTAATGAGTCATATATTCATGGAGTATTTTTGCTTCGATAGATTGAGGAGGATTGATTTCGCTATTGCATTGTTGGCTTTTTCACCCTGGAATTTGCAGGAACTTTATGCTGCAGAAAAAGTGAAATTCAAGAGCTTCTTTTACTATGTACAATCATTGCTTAGGAATGATAGTTACAATTCATGAGCTGGGTTGATTCAGAACTGCTAGTTAAGGTCTGCACACAGAAAGCTGCTTGTACAGATTGTAAACAGCATTTCATAGCCTTAAACTTTCTTTTTTGTTGTTTTTTAGAGATATGTTTGTATGTATGTTTACTTTAGACTCATCTCTTAACAACCCCACACATGATATAACTGGACACCTTTCCTTTGATTTCATTGGCTTTCCACTGTCTTTTATGTGACTGTGAATTTAGAAAATACATACTATTTTCTCTGCTGACTCACACTCATTTCTTTAGCTGTCTTCCAAGGATCCAGTCAAAGATAAGATCAAAATTACTTTTGTTGTTCTATTGAAAACCTTAAGTGCTAGGCTGGATTGAAAGACGTAGTCTTCAACTCTGTAATAACCTCTCTCTTTTTTAATATTTTGCCTGTGCCTTGCCCTGAAAAACTTTCCAAAGAACTGACTTTGACTGTTTCGTATGATAAGGTGCAACCTTCTTCCAAAGTTTGGCAGTTGGGAACAATACCTGATAGGACTGTCTGTCATTTATGACACCTTCATGCTTAACAGAGAAATAAAGCACAAGCATTTATTTGAAACTGCAGATGAATGGATAAGGTAATTTTTACGGTGAATTGCTGTCAGTTATGTTCTCTTTTGATCACTTTAATTTCCTTTTAATAAATAGCTTTATCACTGCAGTTTCCTTCTGCAGGTTGGAAGGTTTCACTTATTTATTTCATTGTTCTGTTTTGTGATTCTCTCTTAGGCCATTTTACCTTTAAATAAATTTTTCTAGGAAAGCTCGCTTGCACCAGGAACAGAGGAATATTTATTATTAGGGCATTCTGAAACATACTGGCTCCCTTTAATTTCTTAGTTGCAAACACACTTTTGTCAACTTGGTGGGGTGATTTTTTAATACATTATCACATCCATTTTTAGTTAGCATATAGCAAGGTGTTTCTAAGTATACTGAATGTTAGACGTGTGTTTAATTGGCATTATGCATAGCTCTTTTTATTTTTTTTAAGAATACCTAAACAATTTAGTCCCGTATGTGACTTCTAATAACAATAGCTCATTACACAGTTTTCCAGTTCATGCCAACAACCCCTAAACATTTTTGGATGTTGAAGAACATGAAATTTTTAAAGAAAAGGAAAAATGTCACTTATTACACAAAAATTCTTCCCTCCAAAATAAATGCTTCCTCACCAAAACCAGTTCAATTAGAAATGTGGCTAGTCTGACCCATTGATAAGGAACTTTCCCCTGCTCTTAGCTGTCTTACCATTTATCTCAATATTCACACTACAGCATCCTTCTTTATGTCAACAATCGCAATCTTAGAAAAATCTGCTCCTGGAAGACCTGTGGATGACTCATTGGCTTAAATATGACTCTGACTCAACCGGTAGCACTCTGGTGATATGCACAGACTGAGAAGTTGAGCCTTTTCCCAGGAATCTGGGAGAGGGCAAGAGTGATCTACATGTGGTAGACAAACTAATGGGAGAAAAGCTGGAAGAGGAAAGAGGAAAACAAGATAAAGAAGTTGAGAAAAAACAGAAGGTCTTCTGGAAAGAAAAACACAAGTTAAGGGGATAGGAGGGAGGACTAGCAGTGCAGGTAAAAGGAAAAGGCCAGCACATGCATCAGGGAACATCAGTCCCAGTAAGAACTGCCAAAGGTTAAGCAGTGAGACCTCCTCCCTTGGTGCTGCAGGACATCCTTCTCTGTCTATCCTGGAGGCTTTGAAAAGCTATAGGGAGCATAAACAGAATAAAACCGGGATACAACTGAATCCCTCAGAGGTTGACTATCTGAACTTTAGATCTACTCCTCAGGTGTTGACGTAGACATCTGTGATTCTAGCTGGATTCTTCTGAAATCCCAACAGGATTAAGGCATTTGCCAGAATACCCTCAGTTTTGAATAAAACACCTGAAGCACAGTATGTTTCAAGTCTCAGCCTGAGGCGCTCTTCCAGTGTGTAACCCAGTTTCCTTTGGTTTTTCTTCAGCAGTAGCTAGCTGTCCAGGTACTGGTACACATGTGTCTGTGAGACAGGAGCCCTGAGTGATCATGACAAAGCACAGTAATACCTCTGAATACATCCCTCTTAAGGAAAGCAACATGGGCCTGTATACCGCTGTTTGGTATTGTTTCATATTGTTCAGTGATTTTTCTAAAAACAGCTCATATCTCTGGAAAGAACTAATTGTTCCATGTCATATGCAGTGTTCATGTTTCATAGAAGCTGAAAGCAGGATCCAGCTCTTCTCATGACTGTCATAGGCTTGCATCTGCACTTTTAAAACAGACATTCCTGCAAAGTTTTCATTTCCTCATCCATTTAGAACAGACGATGCTTCCGATTCAGTTTTTCTTCATTTGAGTATTCCAGCTGTGGGAGAATTTACTAAGAATTTAGTTTAGAATTAGACTTTATTTTGTCCTAGAAAAGATGGGTTTGGAGTTGCCCTATCATTTGCAGACTTTGACTGTTCTTATCTGGGAAATCTTTTTACATTTCTTGACATCTTTCATTCCCACACAGTAGTCACGCCAATTATGCTCTTCTCAGCTATGATTCTGGGAAGTGTTTATTCCACAGCTTTGAATCTCAGCTGGAAGCATGGCTAAGCTGAAATAGACAAAAATTCATCATTCTCCATGAAATCGCAAGACTGGCCTACGATATGCAACTTTAGAAGAGGTGGGGCTCATTTTGTTTGCGTTATGGGTTTAGAGCTCTTGAGATACTGTTGAGTCATGTTATCTGAGGGTTAGAGAGTATTGTAATTGTGTGGAATTGGATTTTTTTGTGTCTATTAATAGAACTGCAGCAGCCTTAAGAGAAAACATCACCTTTCACAGAGCTGTCAGTTGTGTTCAAATTCCCCTTGTCTTATGCCCTCTACTTCTTTCCTTGGCTACTCCAGCTGAGAACCTTGTGCTTTTTGTATGCGTACAACAGGATGCAGTCCAATGTCCTGAAGCTCTTACAGCCTGAGGAAGGTTTGTAGGTGGGGAAACCATAGGTAACTGGTCTCTGGATGACTGTCCATTAAAGAGGATAACTAGCCCTTACCCCCATGAGACCAGGCTGCTTGGTAGGTTGGTTATCAAGTTCTCCTGGAGTGGAAGGAGCCAGAGCTCAATAGTTATATACTCCTCAAGCCATGCAAGTACAGTCCTACTGGGGAGCGACACAGGCACAGTGAGGCTGTATCATCAGAGACAAGAAGTGAGTCTTGCTGCCCCATCCAGTGCCTTCACCCCTACATGCCCACAGTACTTTGCTGCTGGGTTAGTTTGGCCTTCTGATGAGAAGAGGCTGAGTCTGTCCACAGCCCTTACAGACAGACTTAAAACAGAGTGAACCAATCCGTGCAGATCACTACAGTGGTTCAGAGCTCCACAGGGTACTATGGCCAGATCTCATCAAGGCTGAACAGCACTGGCATCTAGTAGTGTTACAGAACATTGGTATTCAGTAACAGTAGTGGTGATGGGCATTAAGACCAGATGTCTAGCTCCGTGGGCATTCCCTCACAGAAGAAAAGCCTGTCCTCTGGCAGGTTTGAGTATGTCTGCACTTCCAGTAAGCATTCATTCCTCAGAGCCTGTGTAGAGAAAACAATTCTTTCAAGAGGAGTCGTTGTGCCCTACAGATAATGTCATGAGATCAGAGACCGAAATATATAGATCGCCAAACCCTCCTATGGTAGACTGTCCCTGTCTCTGTGTTAGGAACTCACTGAGCCTCCTAAGCCTTTGTGCTGCTCCAAGAGCACTGGGAATGTATGCTGACTTATCCCAACTCCTGCGAGGATGCACGTCCCTGCTGATCCAGTAATCAACTGTAATCACTTTTTGCACAAAACTCTTAAGCTATGTCCCGTAGTAGGAGCCAAACTTACGCTTCTCATGTTACCACTGCGGTGTCTGTGACACTTAGGAAGGTTCAGTCATCAAGAGACATGAATTTCATTTTTTAAGCAAGAAGTCTTAACTCAAAAATATGTAAGCACCTCCAATCTTTCTGCCTTTTCTTGTATTTGGAAGGACTTGAAAGTGAGCTTAGTACATAGTAAGGAAGGGAGAGGTGAGTACTCCATAAAGATGAAGGCTGCTTTGGATACATTAGTGCACCCTCCAGGGTGCTCATAACTTACAGCAGTCCTGCTGAAATGGGGAATTCTCTGTGGAGTATCTATGCTCAGAAAAAAGAGGCAGTTTTGTGTACCTCATTAGCATGCTTAGGGAAAGATTTACATATAAAAGTCTGCCTTGTTGGACAGAAGCAACACAAGGTGGTGATATTTTTTAATGATTAAAACATCCAGACACAAGATCCCCTATGTATTTCCCTATAAATCTTCTTCATATTTACAATCTATTAGATCATCCAGGAGACAGAATAAGTCACGTGAAAACTTCTCTTGCTAAGTTATTGACTCCAAGCAGAGTAGGCAAAGAGTCCTAAAAACAAACCCAGGGAAACAGGGCATGTTCTACAGTTAAGATCTCCTGACAAAAGAGAGTGATTAAGGGTCAACATGAAAACAAAAATCACAAAAGCAGAGGAATCTATGTTGCACTGGATTGGCTTGGTGTGTGAGAACCCTAAAGGTAATACCAAAGACTTAAACAATTTAGTTATTATACAAAGGATAGACCCCTAAATTGCTGCATATGGAACCAGATTATAACAATGGAATTCAGGTATCCTTGAGGACAGAGATGGGAACTCACTCTGGTAACTAGTATACGCACCCTGTTTAAGACAATGCTGCTGTACAAGGACTTTTCAAGTATACGATAACCCATTTAATGTGTGTAATGGTGTGTAGTGATATATGATTTATTATAAAGAAGTATTTTGGAATTTGATCAAGACTTGTACCCTTAAATGACTCATGACCAAATAAGGATAAAGAGAATAAGGGTATCTCTCCCCAGACGACCACCAGGGACCACTAGAGCCCCCCGGACATGCACAAATCATCGCACAAGAAATTAAGTTAGATGAATTTAAATATGCATTAGTTTTCCTGGAAATGGGCTGGCTGTATCTGGAAATAATATGAATATGTATACTTTGACTGTATAAGTAAGGTGTGCATACTAGGAAGAGAAATCCCCCATGCACTCGGCACTGCAATAAACCAATGTCGGCTTTCTGAACTATCATTTAGTTTGAAGAGTTTTCTTAGTTACGATTTTCAGTAACAAAGGGATACATTTACTGTTGTAAGTGTATAGGGCCTGAAAGCCAGTGTGCACTCCGTATTAAGACTGCTTTCAGCTTCTTGTGTCTTGGAGGAGTGATTAACTAACTTTCATGCTCACCTTATTTTTCTGCTGTTGCGTCCATGGGAATGACAGTTAGTTCCCAATTTTTGTTAATGCTGTAGGAAGACCTACCCTGGCTGCTCAAATTCCTTCTCCACAGCCCAAACCTGCGGTAGCTGGCCAGTGGACGAGGGCAGATTTATAGCTGACTCTAGATAGTAAGTGTTGTTGACAGTCTGTGGCCCTTGAAGACACTGTGAGTTAGAGAAACATTCATTTATCTTGCAGGCCAAGTATACGGGTTTTTATTCCTTCTTGTGCTCTCCAGAGATGTCACAGATTAGCAGATTCAAGCTCAGCCAGTTCTGCCAGAAATCACTTCACTGTTGCAACATACACATCTTTGAGAACAGTTAATGCAAACATTTCACAAAATTTTGCTGAAAAGTTGCAGAAAATTTTCAGTGTGGTTGGAAAAAAGTAAAATCCAGAAGAAAAACTGCTTTCTGAAGACTAAATGCATTTATCTCTTTTTTCCCTCTCTTGTGTTTGCTTGAAGTTTTGGTTGGTTGGTTGGTTTTGGTTTTACTCAAAGTATGAGGAATTTCCAAAATTATGCTCTTACCATTCCTTTGCAGCATATTTTTCTGTGTTTTTGAAAAATTCTTTTGAGAGTGGATGGTACATGTGAAATCTCATGCAGTAAGTCAGTTTTGAACCCAGTTCCTGAAGAAATGGATGGCTTCTTTCTTCCATCTGATAAACTTACTTCTTTCATGTATTTCTATCACAGCAGAGATAATTTAAGCTTGATAAGCAAACAGAAATGTACAATTATGTATGTGAGCAGCTGATAATGTTGTAAACCTGGGAAGGATCATCAGTTTGAGATTAGCCCTTTAATTCCTATGATTTAGTAGTCTGGAAGGTTGTTGAAAATCTAGGGAAATAAAAGGAAGAAGTTTCAGCACAGTTCACAGGCACACAGTTTTTGACATGTTGACAGCTTGCTCTTCATTGCTCATAAATTTTTTATTATTCTAGGTGGAATAAAGTGGAAAGATTGATCCAGCCATGGCTTTTTCCTAATAATTGAGTGAGCAGAAGTTGTTTGTGGTCTGCACCTTCACAGTGCTGGTAGGAGGAAGACTGAAGATGCTGATACCTAACTGTGCAGCTGCTTGCAGAGGTTTATCTTGCCCATGCAGATGATTTTTCTTCCTCATCCTGTTTGTCAGGGGAAAGAATTGCTATTAATTGTACACTGGATGAGATATTACAGCAGTTCCTAGCTCCCTATCTTTCAGCACAGATAGCATTTTTCATGAAAAAGTAGACAAATATCTCTGCTGACCCTAGATGAGAATGTCGAGGAAAGTTGGGCTGTGTGTTTGGTGTGCGGAGTGTTTATGTTCAGAAAACCTAAATGAAAACCTGAAAAGAATTGCTAGCTTTTATTAAGATAGATTTACCCTCTTTTTGTATCCTTCTTTATTTATTTGTTCATTCTTTCTTTGGGGGAAAAGTGTTTTAATTACTCACAAAATCACCAGGGGGAGAGGGGAGGCAAAGGTTAGGGCTAGGGGAGTAGACTCCAGTCCAGCTGCACTGGGAAAACCTGAATTCCTTTAGGGTTAATAGCCAGATTCTGCTCTGTGGCAAAGCCATGCTGGTGAAACCACAGGCTAGGAAGCCAATCAGCAAAGATTGGACTGTCCTCTTTAGGAATTAAGAGAATATAATGATTGTGGCACTGATAACTGCCTTTCAATTAACTGACTCTTCCCATCATTAGCAAGGGCACGTGGACACAAGCTTTAGTGAATTCTTTTTTTCAGATTAGCTGCTAAACAAGTTTGAGCCACTGCTAATAGAATATTTGGAGAATTTTTCCTTTGGTCATTAACAGGCTGTTTGCTATTATAACCTGGACCATCGTACTTGACAAAGGAAGAAAGTGTTTTCCAGACTGCTGCTTGAGGGCCTGGAAGTTTTTTGAACCAGGCAGAGGCTGTCAGACACTGTAATTAATAAATGGCTGCAGGTGGGGAATAGTGGAGTCTGTTCCCAGGTTGGTTTAAGTTCTGCATTGTGGTGGCTACCCTGTTCCTGGTCCCTCATTGTTGTAAATACTCTGATTTTCTAAAATAATCAAAATATGATCATATTGAAAGGTTAAAATTGATTAATAAATAAAATAATAAAATACAAATGAATAAATTAGGATTGTTAAGTTAGAAACAATAACCATAGGAACCTCACCAGGGAGTCGCTGTTCCATACTAAGGAACTAACAGTAACGAGATGGAACGATGAAGAATTGAATAGACAAGTTTCATTTGAGTCCTGTGACAATGTGACCTGATATGCACCAGTGATGCTGCTTGGAAAAATTCCTTACCCTTCCCATCTTGATTTGAATATCAAGAATACCAATCAATAAATATTAAAAAACTAACCATTGATAATTCCTAAGTATGGATATTGATAGAAAAGTATAATCTAGAGAGTGATTAATAAAGATTAAATTATATATATATATTCTGTATAAAGGTAACTAGGTATGATCTATCTCTGATTTAATCGTAAACTAGCTATGAACAATGTAGCATTGTGAATAGGTAAAATTTGCTTTTCAAGAGAATGATAAGTTGTAGGCCTGGTCAGTAAATCGGGGAAAACTTAAGAAGATTCCAAGAATGGGATTTTGCAACCAACCTGAGCATGCGCAAAGATTGGGTTCAACTAAAGGACACCATGAGGAAGACTATGGACGACCACCAGAGGACCTTAGACGACCACCTGTGTACCTGAAGGCGCATGCGTCACGAGCATTTACATATATTAATGAGTTCTTGGAAATTGTATGAATATGTTAATTGTTTCTTGGAAATATGATGAATATGTATATTTTGATTGTATATAACTTTTGTAGCGGAGAAACTAAGCATGCACACTAGGTGGAGTGATCGCCTGTGCGTCCAGCACTGCACTAAAGAAGTGCCTGCTCACCTACATACATTGTGTAGATGAGTTTTTATATTACAGTTTTGTAACATAGTGAGCTCAGGCGTGTGTGGTCTGTACTCTAGTGAGACCTCTGGGTAGACAAACCTCCTGTTGGTGCTTCAGAACTGGTTTGGTTGTTCAGCAACACACACCAATCTGAGCTTTGCAGCCCCACGGGTCAGGACAGGGCTGTAGTTCTGAGGTTAGACCCCTTGGTGAACCAGTCTTCTTGTTCATGTGACTGGGCTAGCTCCCTCTCCCAAAAGTCAGCTGCTCCAGGTCTCTGACAAAACTGCCTCAAGCCATCTCTGATGATTTATGACAGGCAACACTGCTTGTTGTGTGTGATGTTCTCTTGATGCTGAGAACTTTGCTGCAGGTGACCCAGGCAGCTGTCTGCCCTTTTCCCAACAACACTTGTGGGGAGTGGCTGCTGCCAGTGCCTATGACATTTAGAGGCAAAATCTTTTTTTTTTTTTTATTTCCCTTTGGAGCAGGGAGAAACTGTGCTTACTGTGCTTTCACATCAGCAGCTGCCACTGTGCTGACCCCACCTCTAGGCCCAGTCCACAGCTCAAATTAGCAGAGAACTGAAAAACAGCCCTTGGGAGTCTTACAAACAAACCAGCCATGGTGTTCCTTGGTCAAGAGCAAGAAACTTTCAGTTGCTGCTCAAACCCAGGTCTTTTTTCCTCAGCAGGGGGACTTCCACTCAGGATAAAACTCTGGCTGGGAAAGATGAGCACGGAAAGAATTCGTGCATCCCAGGGTACCAGTGCATGCTTTATGGGGCATTAGGGTGGGTGAACACATCAGAATCTTTAACACAGCAACTCTGGTTTTATATCAGCCATCTTCCATGGAGTAAATGACCTCTCTTCTTTGCTGTTCAGATAAGTCCCTTTCCTTAGGCTTGTTGCCATGGTCATGGTGTGACCATCTGCATCATCTTAGGTTTATGTACAATGCTAGTAGTACCACAGCTACAGATTACCCTTCCACTAGCTCAAGTCTGTTCTTGGAGACATCTTAGGTGGGTTGAGGGAATGGGGACAGGATAACAAAGTCTGTGTTCTTGAGTTCAGCATGGGACAAAGAAAACGAAGGGGAGAACCTAGCAATTGTCCCTTTTGAGATGGAAGTGTTTGGTGGTTTTGGCTTGGGGAAGAGATGACCAGTGAGTAGTGCTGTTCACGCTGTCTACCTGCAATTAGCCAAGCAAAAACTCAGTATTTTCACAAACAAAAAAAAAACCCTCTTGTAAGGTATCAACCAGGAAACTTGTGGAGAGTAGACATCCCAAAGAAAAGCATCAAATGAGTTTGTTGGATTCCCATCAGCAATTCTTATTAGATGCATGAAAGCTTCCATGAGATGGAAAATGTAATTAGAGACGTATTTTTACGGTGTTTGTAGGGAGGCAGGTGCTGAAAAGGTTAAAAAGCCAACTATAGTACCAACTTTTTCGTATTGTCTCATGCAGCTGTTGTACATTTTGACACCTGAAAATCTGTTAAAATTGTCAGTGCCTTTGTCTTTGTGGAGGGCCCCAGCTGATATCTCATGTTTTAAATTGACAAAAACTTTTTTCCTTTCAGTGCTGTCCCTTGTTTCTCTAGGACTAAATGCACAGCCTGGATTTTATCTGCTTGTGGTTTACAAAAAAAAAAAAAAAAGTTGTCCAGTCCAGTCTCTGCCCTCAGGAAAAATGCACATCGTAAGCCCATGTAGGGAAATGGCAGTTTAGCAGAAAGCAGCAACCTGGTTTTCCTCTGTAAACATGCAGAAGGAAGGAAGATGAGATCCTAGGGAATGTCCTGCTCTGCTAAACCTCACCATAATGGTGAACTCTTTCTTTGTTTCCTGGTACACCATGGAAGCCTGAAATGAGTATTCCCTTCCAAAGATGTGGCTTTCCTCCTTTGCATGCATGTTGATGGAGACTTTCATCCTCAGATATGTAGAATGAGTCCCTATGACTTCAGTGAAAATTCTTTGTGCAGCAGAAAGTCCAGATTAAGGTAATAGAGTAGAAGACATGACCTTCCTAAATGCCTGAATGGCCTAAGTGCCAGAAACAGATACTTATAAAAGACAGAAGGCTTAAGATACAATTTACAAAGCAGGCATCTACTTCTAAATACATTTACAAATAAATCCTCTGTTGATGCATTTAATCCACATCCTGACAGCTTATTTAAACCTCTCAAAGAAGATATGTTTGTAGCTAGTTTATTTTTATCACTCATAAGCATAAATATTAAGTGCAAACAATATACCAAATTCCTTCCCCTGCACCTCCAGCATACTTATGTTTGCACTTCCACGCTTCATTTTATTGAAAGAATGTTCCAATTAAATAAAGGAAATAAATACACACTTCTGATTTGCTGCTTGTTTTGCAGTACTATGTAGACACCATTTGTGAAAACTGAGCTTCACCGTGCAAGCTGTTGAATACACAGGGTAGAAATTAATTCAGAACAGAGAAGTCAAATGAGTTATGAGTTCTTCCTGCAAAGGAAACAAGGTTCTGGAAGACATTGCAGGGTAATGACTGGCAGCACCATGCCATGTTGTTAGCAGGTAGTTAGCATGCAAATGTGACACTAACCATGAGATGAATCCTTAGCAGTGGTCCTGAGAGAGCAAGGTCTCTGCCACCTTTCTGATCCCCTTTCCTAAGCCATTTTCCAACCTGATCAACCTCAAAATTTTGCCTGCTCCAGCAATTGCTTTTGAAATGGTTTCACAAAACAACTATTGTGATGATAGCAGTTCATAGATGCCAGGGAAGGTGCTTAGTGCTGCTAAAACACTATGAATGACTGTGGTCCTGAGCAGGGCTGATTTCAATGAACTCTGGGCATGGTATAGACACATCTCAGAAGATGGTCTGCCACAGAGCAATTCCATAGCTCTATCTGTAGCTGAGTTTTGCTCCAGCAGTGGGCCAGCTAGGTCATGTCTGCTGTTGTCTTTATTACACATTAGACCCTTCAAAGGCCAGTGCTGATGAAAGGAACAACTTTCAGTGAGGTAGAACAGCTACTCTTTGCTTACCTGGGCTGCTGAGTCCCAAAGATAGCTGGTGGAAAGGTGAATTGTCATCTTTCTAAGACTTGCTATCAGGTTTTATTGCTGTAAGATGTAATTTGCACCCTAATAGCATAGCCCAGTAATAAAAAATTTTTCAAGTGTTTCAGGAGTGAGAATGAGACCAGCACTTTGAACTGCTGTTCCCACCTGCTTTTTTACCTTTCAGCTTCAGTTTATGGATGTTTTTCCAGGCTATTTCTCTTGCTTTGTTATAGGTGACCAGGCAGTGTTGTGAGAATTACTACACAACAAAACACATCTGCAGCACAGCAGGCTAGGACATTCAGACATGCTTCAGAAAGGCATATGATGATGTGCTAGCTTACTGAGGCTTTCAGGTGCACACAGAGCTTTTTATTTCACCTTCATTTGCCATTGATTCTGGATAATCAGCTATGCAGTTCCCCTCTGATGCACAGAATTGAATACTGTGCACAGGGCACTGTCTCCTGCATACACAGGAGAAAGGAATGCTCTGCCAGCACCTGGAGCTAGTCCCAGGGGCCTGAGGTAGGGAAAGGTAACAGAAATTACAGAGGAAAGAGAGGGACAACAGGCTACTGTCCTCCAGGTATTGAAGAGCATTAGCACAGCTAGGGTTACATTATGAATCTGACAGACTCCATCTTAGTTCTTCCCTCCCTCCCTAGTGCCGCAGTTTGGAGAAGGCACCTAGGTGTTATCAGAAAAACAGAGATGACCTTCACTATGTCATTTACGTCTGTTTTGCCCCAAAATGTGCATGATCTATCTGACGGAAGCTTTTCCAACTGTGGTCCAAATATGCACAGACTTACCAATAATCACGTTATGACTAAGATCCACACTGCACCTGGATAGTCTGACACTTCTCATCTGGAGGTTGGTACTGGCTCCCCAGGCATTTGTCCCTGCAGACCCTTTTCTGTAGATCTCAGTGAGGCATGTGTCTTCAAAAGGACTGGCTGTTTAGTCATTAGATATGACATTTGCTGATTTATGGTTTTCAAAGAAAGAGAGCTAGAGTCAGTCTGGACAGAAGGAAAACCACTGTGACTGGTCATGGCACTGTTGGGAGACCAGCTAGTGTGCTCTGTGGCTGATGCTTTCCATGACAGCCCAGGAGATATGATTAGCTTTTTGCTATACACTCAGCATCTGGGCCGATACTTTTCCATGCTGGGTGTGTGACCCTGGCTGAATGCCATTTAGGAAGTTTCAGCTAAACCTGCTCAGCTGTTGTTGCGAATGAGACTTGGAAAAGCTTCACTGGCATATTGCTGCCTGATACTGGAAAGAAACAGGCTAACTGGCATGAAGAGAAAGGAGTTTTTGGTGAGAAAATGTAAGTGTATGAGGTGCTTCTGAAGGCCAGGTCCACTGGATAAGCACTGATCCTGGCTTCCACATTGTTTTTTCCCTTCCTCACCATGAGATGTCTTATGCATTGCCTTCCCTCTCTACCTGTTAGTCCCCAGTTCTGTCTCATGCAGTGCAAACATACCTAGCCCATCACCCCACTTCCTCTCTGGCTCTTCAGCCCCATGTGCCAGATCTCTGCCTCCTGGAGTTAGGAGAGATAGCAGTGTGGCATGAAGGAATATATGCCACTTTACAAATGGCTCCTAGAAATAAATTTATGATATGGCAGAGACAACAAAACCTCAGTTGTAGCCTGTATCTTTGCTGCTTAACTAAACACTCACTGTGTTTTCTAAGTCTCCGGTGTGAAAGAAAGGTAAAGGCATTCCTAATTTGCTGAAGGAGTAGAGAAATGGCATGAGCTCTCTGCCCCAGTTGCAGGGAAAGGGGTTGGCAAAGCCTGGGAGGAAAGTTTAGCTTTTTCTTGCCAAGAACAGCTCATTCAAGATGCAAGGTGACACAGCAATCAGTGTGATGGATCGTGGCAAGTCTGGCAGACTAAAAATTCTCAGGAGAGCTGCTGTAACAGCTTCAAGGATGTAACATTTGCCCATTTGCCTGTTCTGCTTCTGTTTTCTGTGACGGAAAAGTTCATTTAGAAATAATAATAATAAAAAAAAGCAGAATTTTTTCCTCTCTTCCAGAACTGCAAAGTTCCATTATGCAGTACTTATCAATAAGATACATTCCTCATTATGCTTTTTGAAAGGATGGCTTTATTCAAAGATGAACGGGAAGAAAGGCAAAGTCTGATTTCTGGACTTGAAAGAATTTTCATAAAAGGTAGATGTTTTGATCAAACTGAAATGGCCTGAAACCATGTTTATTTTTGTGGCATTCAAGCAGTCAGCTTGCCTGCTTTAAATTCTACACCCTTTAAAGATGAAATATATTATTTTGGTGCACTCACTGGCTGCGTGACTTGCCATCCAGTAACATATTTCACAGGGAGTTAGTTGCAGATAATATACATTGGATCCAACTGTGTATTAGATTACTCTGTACTGATCAGTTCTACAAGCAAACCACATAAAGGACTGTTGCCAGCTAGAATGTGTGTACAACCCATACTATGCAACAGTAAGTTAGCATCTGTCTTAGAAGCTATTTAGATACATACTCTGTATGGAGTTGCCAGACTCTTGTATTTGGGTGAACAATCAATAAATGGCTGATAACATCTATCATCTTCCTCAGAAGTTTCATCCAGGTTGCACATAGCTTTCACCTTCAATGTGGTCCTGCATGGAATGGGGAAGAGGTGGTCACTGATGTCACATGACATGTAGAGAAGCTGTGGAATGGCAACTAGATGAATCTGGACAAGCAAAGGTGAACAGAGGAGGGAATCCATGCACTGCCGATTCAATTAACTCTGTTGAAAAAGCAGCATCTAACAACTTCCAGGGATACAACTGTACACAGAGAGATAAAAAGCAACAGACATTAAATAATGGAAATTGTCTCGAATTAGACAAATAAATGGAAATGGCAGTTAAGGAGAAGAGATCCCTGAGCAACTTTTCTACCTCAAAGGTGGATACCAGAAAAGGGCTGAGGAACTTCTGAAGTGGTGGGCCATTTTCTACCCAGCAGTCTGCTCTGCAGCCACTGCCAACATCTTTTTTGAAGTTATGAGCAGGGTCTGTAGGAACTATGCTATCCTTTGAGACTCTGAGTCTCTTTAAACGATCATTCCACCTTTTGTTTCCAGCATTAGGGCAAGCATGTATCTGTTGCGCATATGAGCGCAGGGGCTGTATTTAGGAAGCAGAGCATGCCCACGCTACTACCTGCTACTACGTACTGCCACCTAGTGCTACGTACTGCATGGCTCAAAGCCTGCAAAGGCCCATTCACACCAGCTGGGCCAGAGTGTATCCTTCCCACCATGCAATGTTGCTTGCAAGCAGCAGCTATTCTTATTTGGGTCTGCCTTGTCTTTCCTCTCAGGTATTGGCACTCCCTAGCAAAATGGAAATAATCTCTCCAGCACCAGTATCTCCGTGCTGTTGAAGCTGAGCAATTGAAGCTTCCTGGAGTACCAGGACAACAGTGCTTGTTCTCTTTGGATTGGTAGTGCTTTGGCACACTTACTGTCCTCCCCTTCCCCATTCAAATGCCTGTTGATAAGTATCTAAAGTGATTTTCCTGGTCCAAAATGCTTCCTAAGACAGAAGATCTCAATTTCTGGGACAAATGGTGCAAAAAAAATTAAGACGGCTTTTTCTGCTGTTGGGCTGGCAGTCCCTTGTGAACATTTACTGCCTGCATGTTCTGCTTGTTTTTTTCCAAACCAGATTGTTCTCTGAGCTCGCATCTGCCTGTGGTCTTCCAGTAGCTCTTTTTTTAATTTGTTTTCTTTTATGTAGCCACCAGGGAGGTTGATCCAGTCATTGTTGTTTGCAGCTAGTTTTACCTCTAGACTGTTCCACCTTCTCTGCCTCCTGTCATGTGATGGCTCAGGCCATCTGCACATTCCCAGGCTGTCAAGGAGAACTGTCAGGAGAACTAGAAAATCCCACATCTACCATGAAGAGCCTCTTCACTCTCATTTCAGTGTTTTTCCCTGCTTGCTCTCTCCTACTGGAGAGTATCAGAGAGAACAGCTGTGAGAGCTGGCAGAGGTGAATCTTGAGGGAAAAAAAATCTTATTTAGGGAGATCATGGCAACCTGGCAGCTTTCTGCAGCTCTCCTATTCAGCTTGTCACTGGAACTGGGAAGTTAAAGTTAAACTACATGTTTACAGGCTTGTTGTCCATGACTTTTGATATGGTCTCCCCATCCTATGACAGGAGATTCCACAGGTTTATTCCCCACTGGGTTCTTTTATTTCTTTCAACCAATTTCATACTAATTTCAGAGTGCCCCCTTGCTCTAGGAATGCAGAACAGTTGTGCATTTACTTTGTCCTCCACTTTCATGGTATAGTAAACCCCCAAGTATTCCTCTAGTATTTCTGCTTCCCAGATTGAAGAGTCCTGGTCTTTTTACCCTGTTTCTCTAGAAGTCTACCACCTGATTTCCTCTATCTGTCTGATCCTCACCACCACCCAATTAAAGAGTTAGAGAACAGAACTGCACACAGTAGTTATGAGGTAGGTATGCCCTGTTTTTATGTGCAGAAGAATGAATCCCCCCATCTTGTTCTCCATCCGACCCTGGTGGTGCTTAGCATTCTTCCAGGTTTTGTTCAACTCAGTGTTACTGTGTGCTGAACCAATGACTGCAGAGACCTGTCTGCAGTGACTCTAAGAGCTCTGTCCTGAGCTATAATTGCCAGTTCTGCTCTCAGTGCCACACTGGCATGGCTTAGATATATTTTTCTGTAGACACATTGTCTTGTTTTTATTTATGCTGGAGGTCATCAGCCATTCTTTTGCCCACTAAATCAGTTTTGAGAGGTCCTTCTGGACTGCCTCATCATTAACTGTAGCATTTGACTACCTGAAAGACTATCATCATCAGGATTGCAGATTTCACTGTTTAGCTCCTTCATAAGTTCTCTGCTGTGGATGTTAACTAAAACCTGAGGGACATCATTACTAAATATTTTCGGTCCAGAAAACTGACCATTAAGCTTCCTTTCCTTTAACTAGAGGTGAGTCTATGAAACAATTTAGTTTTCTTAACAACTGTTAAGATTTTGGGATACTTTCTCTTGTCTCCTTCCCTACTGTTCCCTTGGGTAAGTGATCCTCAGGAGAAATCCATGCTGCTGGGCCTCTGTTTCTGCCCAGTTCTATATCACTGAGTCCCCAGCAGTGATTATGCAGCACAGGCAGGGCAGACGTTTTTTTCTTAAGACTAACCCTGATTGCCTGTTGCTGGTTTGGAGTTCACCAGCCAGGCTAAGCTATGAATTGCTCAGCCCCCTCAAAAAGGGAGTGTTTCTGGACAAGAAAATGCTGAGGTTCTGAGAGATGGTCAGAATCGGTGGTGCTGGGGACCTGAAAACAATATGGTGGATGGTTGTGGAATGAACCTCAGGTGAGATGTGCTGGGCTGTCACCATTGGCTACAGAAGGGGCCTCAACTTGCACATAGGTGCCTTACTATCAGACTGCTAAAATTAAGTGCATAGATTTCCCTCTGTATCTCTTATTGCTGCCCTGTTCTTTATCTTGTCTGACATGAGTGGCACAAAGACATTTAGGAGTTCTGAGGCAGGACAGGACAACTCACTCATTCTGCTTGTCCTCTCTTCTGTTTGCTGCTGCAATGCAATTGCTATTAAACATTAATGCACAAACACTCTCAGCCTGCCCTGCTGAAAGAAACAAAGCAAAGCTGTTGTGATCTCTGCAGATTCAGGAAGGGGGAACATAATCTGTTAACCATCATGCAAAGGAATGAATGGATGTTCTCTGCACCAGGTATTTTTTTCTGCATTTTCTATAGAAAATTGTTTCAGAGAGACATAAGGAGAGGTCCCTTTTTATATTCAGTCGCATTATCATCTGAAAGCCTCTAAATAATGGGTCAGTGGCAAGAAACACCTGTGTCATTCTGCTTTTACAAGGCTGTGAAGGGATGAGCTGGCCAGAAAACCATTTCTTGGATTTCATACATGGATAAAGGTAGCCAATTCAGGAGTCTGGAAATGCCAAGAGAAAGCCAGCAGGAGAGTTCACAGCTGTTGGTAAGAGCAAGAAAGGATTTTTTATCTCTAGGAGTTGATTTTAGGTATGGACTACAATAAAAAAAGCAGAAAATAGTGATTTTTTTCCCTTCTGTGGAATGATATTCTGTTGTCTATGGGCTGCTGCTAAAAAAACCTCCATCTGATAAGAACAAAGTAGTGATAGAGAGTTAGAACCCAGTTTTCAATGCTTTACTTCCCGTTTTCTTTCAGTGAGGAACACTACAATGGGAAATAAAGCACTGCACTGAAGAGTTTTAGGAAATTATTACTGCAAAGGGATTTCTGTGTGAAAACCTCACTCCTCACTCCAGGGCCAGACTCAGAAATCACAAGTTCAAGGGCACCTGAAGTACAGCTGCAGAACTGGATGGGTGGAGCATGAGCTCCATATTGCTGTCTCAGCTGTATTTCAGGTGACCTTGAACCTGTCTTTCAAAAAAATCCCTTTGTGATATTCATTTCCCAAAGCTCTTCAGTGCATTGATAATTAGAAGGGATTTGTGGGCTAGCAAAATAGCATGAAACATCTGCACTTAGCTCTCTGTTGTAACTGAGAAGGCTGTAAGTTTAGCTCTGCCAAGACAATGGAATTAATTCATCAAAATGATGGTAGGAACATTCCTCATCTCACTTCACGTGCCTTGTTGACAGGACAAGGCTGAATACCTCTCAAATAACAATGAAGTGCTAAAGAGCAGTGCAGTCTCATAGGTATACCCTCTGCTGTAAAAGAGTGCACCTTAATATCCTGGTGAATGGCATATATGATAGTGGCATTGCATGCAGCAATATGAGGGAACATTATCTCTTCATTCTTGTGTACATTCATATAGGCATACCTTCGCCAGTGATTTCTATGCTTTCTAACTGCACAATTCATTACTGTCTTTTTGCTAGGCAGAAAAAAATTTACAAAGAATTAAGTCAGTAAATTGGTCAAAGAAGAAATCCATGATTTTGGACTTCTGCAGAGTGACTAATCTATCACTCCTTCCACCTCACTATGCTTACACCATGAGGCTCTAGGCTTACATTTAAATCTACTGTAGTTGCAGAAGCTACCCCTAATAATAGCAAACTTCAGAGAAAGGGAAAGAAAGAGAAAGAGAAGAAGAAGAATAAGAAACAAGTATTGTATTTTTAATGGAACCTGAAAAATGTTACACCTTCTCCTCCTTCAAGCCTCTGTTCTGTTGGCTTGGTGGGCCCCGAGTCTCTGATGGAGGCAGAAGTCAAGCACCTAGGGGACAGAAGTGCCATAACTGAATCCATCATGTCCTGTCTGCAAGGCAATTCCAGAACAAAACAGAGTTCAAATTTAAAGGACACAAGCAATCCTTTGTGTCCTGTAACTACAGCATTTCACTGTAGTTAGTCATAGTTTAGGCCCCCCTCTATAGTTAGTGGAGAAGGAGGTTTCTCCAAGTGTGATATAGCCCAGATAGGATCTACATCACTTTTGGGAAGAGGAGCTCTCCACAAGCTGCAGTTTCTGTCAGAAATTATCCACCTCCTCCATGGGTTGCAGGGGATTGTCTACTCCATTACCTGGAGCACCTCTCCTGGCCCTCATTCTCTGACTTTGGTGATGGCAGGGTAATTTCTTGCTTTTTTTTTTGCCTCACTCCTCACAGCATTGTGCCCTTTCTTAAATATTTTTTCCCAGAGGTGCCACGAGCTTGGCTGAGGGGCTCAGCTGTGTCCTCTATTGGGTCTGTTGGAGTCAGCTGGAACAGCCTTGAACATCTGTGTCCAGAACAGGGTAGGCCCTGGCCTCTTCTCACAGAGGCCACGCCTGCAGACCCCCTACTACCAAAATCTGGACACCTGCATCCAATATTTTCCATGCCTTGCATCTGTCAAACTGAATTGTCATTAAAATTATGTATTCGTCACACATTCTTCACAAACTTCACTTGCATCAACAAAAAAAAAAAGTTCCCCACCTGAAAATCAAAGCAGCATCATCACAAAACCAACAAAGATGGACAGTTTACACACACATACATGATAAAAGTCCACCACTTGTCCCTTCTCCACATTGCAGCAACAAAATTACTGCACTATCTAGCAACGTCCAGCCTTTTCCAGGAAAGGATCGCCTCAGCACATGTACTGGCACCTTGGGAAGACAAACGCCATAACCACGAACATGCCTCCTTCCTCCTCCTTCCCCCCAGCTTTTATTGCCGAGCATAAGGTCATATATTATGGGCTACCCCTTCAGTCCGTTTGGGTCAGCTGTCCCAGCTGTTTCCCCTCTGAACTTCTTGCCTGCCCCCAGCCTACTCACTATGGGGGCAAGTGAGAAACAGAGGTCTTCACGCTGTGCAAGCACTGTTCAGCAATAACTAAAACACATGTGTTATGAACTTTCTTTTAGTCACAAAAGCAAAGCACAGCACTGTATGGGCCACTATGAAGAAAGTTAACTTCAAAACTTTGTCTCAGCCAGAAGCCAGTACAGCAGTAAATCATTACTAGCCCTGCTTTCTATGGCTGAAAACAGAGGTTTGCCTCAGAAGAATTACAGGTATGTCCTTTGGCCAAATAAATCCTCTCACGAGAACAGTCTGCTTAACTGACACTAATTAATCTATATAAAGAGAAATATGGATTCCTTTGGTTCAGGGATAAGGTAAGTTTTATCTTAACTGAGTTTCTCAAGATAAGTTTTTAAAATGCCATTGTTGGACCTGAAGGGGTATTAGTGTGGGAAAAGGTTCTGTCTAAAAAGGTTCTGTCTATAAATGCCCAAGCTGAACAGAGGATGGCTCAGTCATGTCAACTCCAAAAACAAACAACCAAACAAAAAAGTGAGCAGTTTCATAGCTGACTGACAAACAGGAGAAACGTGACTGAAATTTTCCATGTTGATTCTGAAAGCTTCAGTTAGGGAGAGAAGAGTCTGATATTTCAAAAGGCATTGCTGTGCCCAGTTGCTCAGATACTAAAAATGTGTTTATTGTTACTGTTCCTGAAATGTACTGCTTTGCTGAGAGATGGAGCTGTCTGGATGCCCTATTTCTATAAGCAGTGCCATGTTCATAGGTTTCTGTCAAATGTGACTGGAAGAGTGAAAATCCAATGGTTATAATGCTCTTTTTCAAGAATTATTGTAGATATCTCTCCCTTCCCTGGCCAGCCCCGATGTAACTTTGATTGCTCTGCAAGCCAAGATAAAAAGGCATCTGTTTTGTAGGCAACGAGCCAGTGTCTCTCATTAACAGCAGTGTTTCAGTCAGGATTAATTGCTGCCTAAAGCTGGAGTGTCCCCTTCTCCTGAAGCCCATCTCCATAGATTTCTATGGCGGCACAGTGGGGAATGAAATGGCTACCCTATCTGCAAATCCATAGCCCATCAGGGGTGTTTCTGAGAGAAAGAGGCGATAGATGGGTGGACTCCTCTTGGGTTCTATGGAAATAAAACCAATTGGATGCCCAGGACAGCCTCCAAAGACTCATTCCACACAATGTTATGGATATGAGTGAGCCTTCTCAGAGCTGGGACTCTGAAAATGTTTGCTCAACATTTTGAGAACTGTATTGTATCCCATGGGCTCTTTTGTGTTCCAGCCCTCTTCCTGGCCTATCCCTGAGAAGAGAGGTAGTGAGAAAGGAAAGAATTAAAGAAAAATCTGTTTAACATTTCTTAATTCTATGTTGGAGGAAGGATTTGCATGCAATAATCCTGGAGGTACCTCTCATTCCTGGTTGAAAAACAATAATGACAAAGGTCTTTTGTCTCCACAGGTATGAAGTTTCCCACTTGACTAGGAGCTTTGTCACACTTTTGTCCTGTTGCCTGTGCCCCTGGCTCTCTGGGAATGCTCTGTCCCCTTGTCCCTGCTTCCCCAAGGTGGCTGCATGCAGGCTGTGTTTCTCAGAGGGACTTCCTGCTTTTGCAAAGGGCAAGTGTTTGACATATGGCATAAATTGTAAATGGGCAGTCATAAACAGAGCACAGCAAAAGCCTGTGTTCTTGGAACATCAGTTAAATAATGTGTCCCTGTGATCCCTGCTCAGTATCATAAATATCAAATACAATTCTATGGTGAGCAGGCATGTAAAGGAATTGCTGGCAAGGTAATGTTACAGCTATGAGCAGTGTAAGTGCTGTAAGTTTAATATTTCAATTTCAACAATGCAGTTTGTCTTCAAAATATACTTCCCTTTTTGTCATTGCTATAGCTACAAACTTGTAATTGTTCAGTTTATGTAAATCCAGGAAAGCTCTATTGTTTAATTAGTAAAGCAATCTCAGTCTGAAAAGATGTGATTCCACAAGGAGCTTTTTCTGCTGGTACTGTTATTACCTAAAAAAAAAAAAGAATTGATCTTTCAAACAGACAATGATGTAGCAGGCCTCCCTGAATGGGTTGTTTATGCAGCTGTTTGCAAAAGTACTACCTGAATATTTTTTCTTCCAAAAAGACCATTTCATCAGAATAAAAACTTTACCAAAAAATGTCAATTCTGGTGACATTTCCCTGAAAAGAAAAGGATGGAGTACAGTGCTTTGATAAGGTCAGCCCTTTTCAGAGCAAGCTTTCAATTTTCTGTGACGTATTATTGGTCTTGGGTTTTTTTTTAATTTTTTTTAATAGTATACACAAACAGTTCATATTGGAATGCAACATTGTGATGATGCCATAGTATTTGACTTGTCCTAAGATAGTTCTTTCTTTTCCCCAAAATATTCTTCTGCGGAGAATTAATAGTTTATTTTTTCTACCTGTTTCTGATTCAAGAATGTGGTATTTCTCATGTCCTATCTTACACACATAGCCAAATTAGTGGGTGGCCATGAGCAGTTTCTCTCCTGTCATTTTCTTGTTAATTCCTGATAAGTGTTGTAGTGTTCCTAGGCAGCGATCAAGGAAAAATCTGTATTGTGACCTCTCAACTCAGACAAATGTTTGAAATAACCTCCATCAAAAACCAAGTTTTGTTACATTAGACATTATTTCTGTCCCATGCCTGAAAGGGGGCTTGAGGTTCAGTTGAAGGAAGAAGTCCAATCCTGTTCTGCCTTGTGGCCAGCTAGAACTGAACTCTGGAGAAGTCATTGAGTAAGTTTCTCTTTTTAAAACTAGGAAATCAATTAGGAATCTACTAAACCAGTTCGTTTTCTGCAGGACACTGGGCTGTGTGTTTCTTACTACAATGAAGAAAGTTGCTGAACAGAGATGGGTGACCAGCATGGAAACTCAGAGATACTCCAGCCAGCTTTGCTAAGTGAAATTGGACTGTTCATTCTTAAGGAGGAGTGTCCAACTGAGTGTTTGCAGTTGCACCAGGGAACTTGGAGGATGTGTGGTGGTTGTTTGATCTTTGTGATATGATGGGGGTCAGGAAGTGATCTTATTTGAGATGTTTTCCAGTTTGTGGTGCTTGATTTTGAAAATTCTCCTTCATTTTAATACGTTTGTATATTTTTTTAGGTAGGTATATGTTTCCTCTGGTTTATCTTTCTATCACCCAGGCTGTGTAGTTTGCCACTGTCGTGTTCTGTTTTGTGGGTACTGGAAATATTTGTACTGCATTCAAAGTAAATAAAGGCCTCCCCTGCTCCTGCTCCCTCTATGTGTGACTTTCTTTTTTGACTTCTGTGTGTATAGGCCGAAATGCAATAGCTTCATGCTGTGCAGTCAGTGCTGTATATTCATGCTGTATATTCACATGTGTAGGCACAAGGTAGGGAGTTTGAGGGTGTATTCAGGCATATCTCGGATTTGTGTAGCAAGCCTGCTACAGAAGGTATATTTAGTTGTCCTTCATTTGTGTGCATTTTGAATTCTCTGAGGTAGCATTTAGAAGGAAGATCATCTGTTTGCAGTAACGAAAGGCACTATCTCACTCTAGTTGGAAACAGGCTATGTCAAGGCTGATCCTTGGATTGAGAAGGCACAACTGAATTTTTGAGAAGGATGACAAGATAATCCCTTTCTATTAATGTCACAGAGCTTTAGAGGTAAATTTCATACAAGGGCAACTACGCAAAGAAAGAAACACAGCTGTCAACGAAAGAGTTGTTAATTCACTAAGGTTCTGACACAGCACATATATTAGCATGCTTTAAGCATGTGCATACAGTTTCTGATGAATTAGGCCTGAGATCTTTCAGACACACTGTAAGCAAATATATCCTTTCCAGAAGATACTTCCTGCCTCATTGCAGTAATGTGTACACAGTGGGTTATACCCTCTTCAATTTAAGTTTACTTATGAGCTGTTAAAGCACTGGAGAGAAATGTTTTTCTGATGCCATATTTCTAAGGTTGCAGACAATGTTTTTTATCTCAATAGTCATATACAGTAGATATAGTATTCTTTATGATTAATTTTTGTGTCCCTCCCTATTTGTTTAAACATATGCCTTGGTCCAGGCTCTCCAGAAAACAAATGAAAGAGGTGCATTAATCTGAGAAGAAAGTGGCTCATGGTTTGAATTAATTGCCAAGATGCAACTAGAATGTTTTTCAAAGAGCAGAACTGATAAGTCATTCTGTTTCCAGGACATTATTTTCTTGTTTTTTCAAAAGACGAACAGAAAGGTGAAAAGGCTAAGTATGAACTGTTTTTTTCTTCCCTCTTGCAAGATTGATAGGTTCTTTTAACAGCTGGATTTGTGGTGGTAGGTGATCCCTCTGGCTGTACTAGAGAAAACGTTTCATTAGGTGCTTCTGATTTTGTCAGGCTGTTGCTACCCGACAGTTTTGAAAAAGCAATCTCAGATCACATAATTCTGGTCTCTGTGTTCGCATTCAATTCAGCAGCTCCAGCTCTGGGACACAACCATGATTTTCAGAGCTCTGATGAAAATCACAGAGGATACAGCAGGAGGGATCCTCTACGAACTCCTAACTGGACTTGTGTAACACAGGACAAAGCCTCAGTTGATAGTTCTTGCATCAGTCCTCGAAATGGTGGAAGAAATCGGTCATGTCTTAGAAGGACCTTCAGCACAAGTCCTAGCTCTTTCAGAGGAAATTCCCTCCTCAGCCAGCACCCTCTTTGATAGCTGGCTTCCACAGATATTTCTCACAGTAAGTGAAGCTAAACACACAAATGGCAGAGAAGATGGGTCAGAAGGGAAAGTGAGGACATTTCATGAGCACTAGACTTGACTGTTAGAATCCACTGCTGGGAGACATAAAAATAGCTTTCTCTGCAAATCCAGCTCTCCTTTTTTACAAATATTCTCCTTATTTTGCACAGAAAGAAATAGCAAATAAATAAATAAAATCCCATTGCTCCTCTTTTGTGAAAGAGGAGAATAGTAATTTATCATGAAAGCGAAGTATCTTAGATAATTACTACTGCCTGCATAGTTTGGGGATTAAAGTCAAAGCTGCATAGCTCTTCTATCTTATGACTAAAATAGCTTCTGCTTAGCAGTTCATTGAAATGGAAGTACACTGAATCCATTTCATCCACTGGAACAGTGGAAAGCTCATGCTGATAACTCATGCTTTGGCTTTTCTTCTGATGGTTCCAAATCTTGACATTTCTGCAATATTTCCAATTCTAGGTACCATCAAAAAGTACAGGTAGTCAGGCAGTCCCACTTCAAACTGGCTTTGAATTTTTCTTGTGCTGTTGTTTTGCAGGAGGAGTGTTTACCTCATGGCTCCTTTATTTTGACAAAGAAAACTTCTATGTGGCCGTCTTCTTTCTCTACATTTTCCTTGACATTGCTCTTCCCTCTTTTGGCCTCATGACATTTTGCTTGCATTAATGTTGCCTTTCCACTGAAGATAAACTTGCATTTAATACCGAACCACAGAAGGAATTGTCAACCTTTTCCTTCTGGAACAATCAAGTGTCTGTCATTACAGGCTCTGCATTGATCAGCTGTCACAGTTCAAATCCCTCGTTTTTCAGTAAGGCTCTTCACAAATGATTATTGATTTGCTACACTGAACTAAAATAACTTAAACCACATTACAATTGTTTAGAGACCTTGTCTGATGGATTGACTTGTATACAGTGTCCTTGTTATGACATTCACACTATAGCTCTTAATTTCTACTCTAGAGGACCACCTAAAAATCAGAGTTTGTTTTAAAGGGTAGTCGGGGTTAATTCCTCTCTCATATTGTTTTCCGCAGTTATTTGGGAACACAGTGCTTTTGTCTTATTAGGCATTTCAGCAGTGCCAGGCATGACAGAGTGGCAGATCCTCAGCCAGCTTCTATACAAACGTAATGGCTGCTGTCAGTTAACACTTTGTTTACTGTCACACAGTTAAAGCTGGTACATGGGCACTTTGCAAAAGCAGGGGCTGTCTCTTTCCATCTCTGAAACCTCTGCTAAGGTGTCATAGGCTCTCTCTACCCTGCTGAGAGAAACAGAGGACTGAATATGGAGTGCTAGGCTGCTGACCATCCATGTTTGTCAGGTTGGCTCTGGAGCAAAACTGCTCTGCTGTGCGACACTCCAAAGCATGGACATCCAAAGAGCTCCTGGTCTGTGGCTATGGGCAGAAACAGAACAAAACTGTTCTCCAGCATTATATCCCAAGTGAAAACAGCAAGCTGTGGTCTCTTCTCCCAAGTGACTAGCGACAGGACAAGAGGAAATGGCCTCAAGTTGCACCAGGGGAGGTTCAGGCTGGATATTAGGAAAAATTTCTTTACTGAGAGAGTGGTGAAACACTGGAACAGGCTGCCCAGGGAGGTGGTGGAGTCACCATCACTGGAGGTGTTCAAGGAACGTGTGGACGAGGCATTGTGGGGCATGGTTTAATGGTCACGGTGGTGTTGGGTTGATGGTTGGACTTGATGATCTTACAGGTCTTTTCCAATCTTAATGATTCTGTGAAAAGACCAAGGCCCAGCTCTAGCCCAGCACCACGCATAGTGCCATCTTGGAGGAAGGACCCTCACATTGAGTTGCTTCTTTAACCCCTGTTTGATCATTAATAGAATGAAAAAAGAAATCTGGGCTGACCCTTGGATCTCAAGCAATCTGATGAAATGCAAGGTATGTCACTGAGCCTATCTTTGTTGGTCTGTAACATACTAGCTTTATCTGGACTTGGGAGCCACCTGAAGTCAACAAGAATCACAAAGCTTTGAATCAGACATAGAGGCTCAAGTTAGCCACAGTAACTCAGATTTAGAAAAGTTCAAATATGCTATGTGCAAAGGATCTACATCATATAAGGCCACAAGAAGCTGAACTACATGCAGGAGTAGCCAGTGGAAAGCTGACCCAGACACCTGGCCCATGTCTCTCCAAATGTCCTAGCCTTGGGTAAGGTGACTGAAGACTGAAAAAATACCAGAATTTTCTTCTTTTAAAGCCTGACTTGACAGTTATGCTGGTAGTAAACTTCCAGAAAATGGACTTCTTATAATGAGGCTTTTTAAGTGAGAAGCATGTTAAAAAATGTTGATGCTGTTAAATAACTGTAAAAAATTAAAACAGCTGATTGATAGGTTTTTGGAAAAGTACCATTACAGTTGGAAGGACTAACCCTTCTTGGTGATGTATTAAGAGCATAGAAGTGGCCAAACTCCAGAAGATAAAAGCAAGAAGCCTGGCATGCTGTCTTTAGCAGGAGCTACTGATGACTCTTCAGGCAACCGGGTGAGAAAAGAGGCTTTTTTACTGTTCTGAACGGGACTGAATCTCATTCAAGGTTTTGTTAAGAGCCTGACCTTTCAGAATGTTTGTTAGAGTAGGCAGTTTTGTTTATTCTGAAAGTGTTTTCCTGGTCAAACAAAAGTCAAAATTCCTTTGAAAACTTGCAATAAACTTTCCCTGACAGAATTATCACCACAGAAAAGCTGCACTGAAACATGGAAAGAGTCTGCCTGTTCTTTTTGGAGGCTTGCATATAGATATATAAATTCATGTATTTTTGATATGGAAGGAGAGCACATGGGCAGTAAAGGTAAAAACAAAATCTCTTGGCCTCAAGTGCTTTAACATGTCCCTTTTTTGTGCTGCTTTATGCTTCATCACTGCCAGAGTACTTTATTCTTATTGTTATGTTTATTATTTACGTTCACATGGCAACCAAGAGCCTTTGTAAAGGAGCCAGTCCTGTGTGTCTCCCTTTGAGAAGTTTCTCATGGAGACACTTCCAGCTCCAAGGAACTTTCAGGCTATAGAAATCTGGCAGGGGAGACATGGAGAACAGATGTGAGTATCAAAGCAAACAGTGAATGCATCCAGGGATGGACGTTCATTCACAGGGGGACAGGAGTGGACCAGACAGTTACCGGTCCGTTAGTACTGGGGAACTGACAGATGTGGCGTGTGGTCCAGGCACAGGAGACGTTAGTCACTGGGATAATCTTTCCTGGTAGTGCAGATGTGCCCCACTAGGTCAAATTCAAAAGTGGTGTGTTGAAGGAGGGGTTGAAACCAAGAAGACAGCAGCACAGTTTTTGGTTACGTGTCTGTTTGACTTTCATCAGGTTCATGAAGACAATTGTAATCCTAAAGAACATGCTATTTCTGGCTGAATGTTTCTTATGTTGAACATTTCCTAATTTGTGTTTTGACTATCTCTTCACATAGTAAAGAAGCATTCTTACTCTTTTATATTATTGGTGTTTTTAAAAATACAACAGAGGAATTTCTGAAATTTAGGAACATAGGTTATAGTTGCTCACAGAAAGTCTAAAAATAAATTACGGGATTTTTTTGTGGATTGAATCTCAACTGGGAGATTTCCAAAAACCACCAGGGGCACAGCAGGATTTCAGATGGGCTAATATAAACCTCCCTTTCTAATAGTCACACTACAACTGTGGCTGACAACCCAGAAACATTTGATATACCCGAACAACCCTACAGACCACTTTTTTCCTATAGCATTAAAATAGTTGTCAAACTACACATCCCCTGAGACAGTGTACATGATGTAGAGGGACAAAAGTCACTTCAGTGGAAAAAATTAATTAGATTATTCTTTTTCTATTTGATTTCTACCTTTTTAAAGTTTTGTACATTTCAATAAATAAAAACATTTTATACAAATGTGCTTATCTGCCATTAAAATCTTTGTGATTCTACAAATTGTGTTAAGAGGAAGGCAACAACACTGGTAGGAAGCTTTTGACTATTTTGTACTGGCCCCTACTGCACGGCTTCCACTGTCTGCCCAGCCTTGCTGAGTTTTGCAAATGATGACACTGTGCTGTAGAACTCCTCAGCTGGCTCTTTAAACATCCACAGTCCTTTCTTGAAATTTATAATGCATTAGGAAACAGGTTGTACTTATTTTTTACCTGGCTCACTTTAACAGGGATCTTTAGCAAGTGGCTTCTTGGGATTTTGAACTAAAGGACAGCTTGCATTACTTATGGGAAAGAGCCAGCCAAAATCAGCATTATATCACAATGCATGTGCCTTCCTTTTCCTCCATTTCATAATAAATTGCCTTTCCTGGAATTGAATGGCTCTCAAAATACTGTTGCTTAGAAGGAAACTTTCTAGCTATATCACAGGAGATAGTTATTCTGTATATTTACATTACAAACAGTTGAATCTAGAAGTCCACCACCTTTGTTGGTGGTTGCAGCATTTGTGGAGGACAATAAGAGTTCTCATTAAAATAAAATACTTCAAGTGAATTTCCTGCACAAGTACATCAGGGAAACTTCTTGGTCTGAACAGTAAATTGCCCAGGTGAAAACATACCTAAGGTAGTCCTCAGGGTGCCTATTCAACATTTGAAAATATCAGGACATTAAGCTGTAATATGCCCCGCAGAACTCAGTGGAGTACATTTCCTGCCTGGTGTACTATGTGGGTATACAGAGAACCCTCTGGCAGGTCTCCTGAGGTACTGATGGGCATTAGGTGTTTGTCAGAATGTGGTTTCTACTTGCGTAAAATACCTTCCATCCTGTGGGAAGCCAAGGACTATGGGAGCAGGGCTTATGGAGGCACTTTCAGAAACCCTAGAGGCCAAGGAGAAGACAGGATCATGCAGCCAGTTCATAGCAGTTCGGGATTAGTAGATGGTATATCAACATTGTTTCCCACTGCACTGTGTGCCCACAGAGCAGGGATCAAGCCAGGTAAGTGGCTGTGCTCCAAGGTGACTTCTTTTTGCCTGCAGTCTCAAGCAGTCTTTACTTGGATTTCACCTCATTGCTTCTGGACGGGGTCAAGTTGTCTTGCCTCCCAGATCTCAAGGCCAAATGACAATTTTGGGCTACTTTTCTTTTCCTACTCTCTTCAGGAAGGATCTAGGAGGCTGTGCCAGCTCTACTGTGATCCTTGCAGCATGTGTATTGCTGCTTTGATGGTGATGCAATAACATTGAGTTAACTGCGGGAGGAAACAATCACTGCCAGCGTATTAATGCTGCTTAATGTCTGTGTGTGTGGAGGGATACTGTTAACCAGTGGGCTTCTGCCCTGCTGCTGGAGAAGTGTGATGGACATGATAGAAAACATCCTCTGGAAACAAAAATTAAGAGTCCATTGCAGCTAGTCTGGGAACATCTTTATCATGATGGAAAAGAACTGATGTCGATCCACAGATCTGCAGATCACAGCCTGCTGTACATAGCTGGATATCTGCATTGTCAAAATTAGATTGTGCTCTACTTCTCACCATACAGGTCACAAACAAGGAGATGAATGGTGACCTTTCACCTGGGAAATGCACACTTCCATAATCTCCAAACAATTGCACACGTGAAATATATGGTAAATTTTGCCCACGTAATCCATGGTATCTGAGTCACAACAAATGTAGTTGATGGCATCTTCAAAACAACCTGAGAAACACAGAGCATAGAAATCCATAGTTCATGCACTGTTTCTGAGAAAGTTCTGTGTTGCATGTTCTTCTTTGCTCAGGGGCTGCAGGGCAAGAGTAAAGATGCATGACTAGAGGCAGGCTGGGTTCTGCTACCTGAGAGTAAGAAATGCCAGTGGGTTTCAATCCAAAAAGGCACCCAAAAGAGGCAGCAAGTCTGTTCATTGCAGGCTCCCATCCCACGCAGCAAATGAGACATGAAATATTTCTCTGTATCTCTTATCATTACTTCTTTATCTTCCTTCTTTATCTTTCCTCTTTCTCTTCCTAGTCTAAATCTTTGTCCTTTGAGTTAGAACTGGCTATTTTGGTAGATCAGGAAAGCCACCTGAAAGGAATCTGGTGCTCTTGGACAAATATCTGAGCTGCTGAAGGGTGGGAGATGAAAGGGAGGTGACCCCTCTGTGTTCATGCTTTGTGGCCTATTCTTCTCATCAATATCCACGAATGACTTCTGTTTGGCACAGGATTGGTCTGAGTCGACCACTGGTCTGCCCAAACACAAATGTTCTCTCTGCAGATGAACTGCATTTCTTTGCCAGTGTTGCTATAAATGCAGAATTGCAAATTCACAATTTAATTACACTTCAATCACAATTATAAATGTGCAATTGTGATCTCCACTACTGATGTAAATGTTTCTGGTGAAGTGTGTCCTGTAGCATTTCTTTTGTTACAATAGTTTGGTTCTATTTGGAGGATCACAATGCCCCTTGTGTTTTAAGAGATACTGTTCAATTTATTACCCCACTGACCACATGCTTTTTCCAGTTCTCATAGGAACAACTGGATGTCTGTACTAGCTGCCAGAGCAAACCTAGTGGGCTGTGTGATCATCTTTTTCTTTTACATATGCTTTTAACTACTTGACTTCCAGTCCTAATTCATTTGCACCACACTGAATCATATTTGTTCTGATTCACTGTAAAGAATAGAGCCATTTGACTTTTACCTCATACTTCGTGGGAGGTGAATAGTCCTACATAATATCTCACCTCCTCTCTGTCCTTGAATTTTAGCCTCTTCACTATTGTATTTTTTGGCACATCTAAACCAAAAGATGAATGTGTTGATGCAGTGACTTACAATCAGTGTTGGCAGCAGCCAACTGTGATCTATTCATACCTGATATGTTTTTGTCCACCTGCTGGTACTCACTGAAGAGACCTCCTAAGGGTTGTGAGATGGGCAGTATAGAAGGCAATGTTCCTGCCTTCCTGGTTTGTGATGGACTTGAGAAACTGCTGTGTATATAGTGCTGTTTTGATACACCTATGATCTGTTCTAATAATTCCTTTTCAGTCAAGACATGCCTGTAACATGCAAGAGAAGTTCTTGTTCTTCCATATGCACTCACAAAGATTTGGAGTTTGCAATGCCCAGAGAGACATCACCTATCTCAAAATATATAACAAAAATCCTTAATTTATCTTACTGGGTAATGCCCACCTCTGGGTTCTGGTGCCATGAATTCTTTATTCCTTCTCATTATATTTAATGCTCTGTCCTCTGACACTGGTTCTGATTGGTCTAGAAATCTAGATTTCAATATTTTTGTGGAACCTCTCTCTAAATGTGGACTATTCTGTTTTCTGTTGCTCTACTGTAGGCAGACACCCTTTGTTGCATTGTATAGGCTTGATTGTTCCCTTCATTCTCCCTCAGTCATTAGTTATCTCAGGATATTTATGATTTCTCTCTGAAAAAATATTTACTTTCCATGCAAATATTTGTCTCAGGAAAGAAAATCGTTTAGGCAGCCTGTCTGTATCTTGTTTTGGCCTGCTTCAGTGAAATCTCAGTTGTCCTCTGTTGTTTTTTTTTTTTTTTGTGCAAATATATACTAGAAAACAAGCAGGACCTGGTTTGTTGGTTAGGCCATTATTTTTCTCAGGCCCTGCCAAGCTTTTGTCCTGAACTTTCTACTGTAATTCTGATTTCATATTCCAAAAGCATGAGAAATTTTGTGGCTATCTTTACTTTGTCTGCTGAATGCCTAATGTGACTCCACACCAACATTTCATCCTGCAGCTCATCAGAGAAACAAGACCCAACATCTTCTAGTGACTTTCTGTGAGACCCTCAGCAGTGATCCAACTGTACGTGGCTCAGGTACCCAGGGTGTAAAAGGCTGGAGTGGGGAAATTGCAGAATAGCTATGCAAATCTAACATACATACGTTGTGCAGTCAGCAGAAAGCAGAGTTAAAAATTCTACTTTGGGTTTTTTTTTTTATTTTTGGTGTGTGATTTTTTTTTTTTTTTGTTTTTTTACTTCATTGTGGTCAGTATGATTCCCAGTGCAACAATAACCCTTTTCAGAGCAAGGTTATGGAGAGGCTCATCTCGTGGGCGCTCACGGGACACGTGCAGGATACTCAAGGGATCAGGCCAAGCCAGCACGGGTTCATGAAAGGCAGGTCCTGCTTGACCAACCTGATCTCCTTCAATGACCAGGTGACCCGCCTCGTGGATGAGGGAAAGGCTGTTGATGTTGTCTACCTGGACTTCAGCAAAGCCTTTGACACTGTTCCCCACAGTATTCTCCTGGAGAAGCTGGCGGCCCGTGGTTTAGACAGCTATACTCTTCGCTGGGTAAAAAACTGGCTGGATGGCCGAGCCCAGAGAGTTGTAGTGAATGGAGTCAAATCCAGCTGGCGGCCGGTCACAAGCGGAGTCCCCCAGGGCTCAGTTTTGGGACCGGTCTTGTTTAATGTCTTTATTGATGATCTGGATGAGGGGATAGAGTGCACCCTCAGCAAGTTTGCAGACGACACCAAGTTGGGCGGGAGTGTTGATCTGCTTGAGGGTAGGAAGGCTCTGCAGAGGGATCTGGACAGGCTGGATCGATGGGCTGAGGCCAACCGGATGAAGTTCAATAAGGCCAAGTGCTGGGTTCTACACTTTGGCCACAACAACCCCAGGCAACGCTACAGGCTTGGGGAGGAGTGGCTGGAAAGCTCCCCCACAGAAAAGGACCTGGGGGTGTTGGTCAACAGCCGGCTGAAGATGAGCCAGCAGTGTGCCCAGGTGGCCAAGAAGGCCAACGGCATCCTGGCCTCTATCAGAAATGGTGTGGCCAGCAGGAGCAGGGAGGTGATCATGCCTCTGTACTCGGCTCTGGTGAGGCCGCACCTCGAATACTGTGTTCAGTTTTGGGCCCCTCACTACAAGAAAGACATTGAGGTGCTGGAGCGTGTCCAGAGAAGGGCGACGAAGCTGGTGAGGGGTCTGGAACACAAGTCTTATGAGGAGTGGCTGAGGGAGCTGAGGTTGTTTAGCCTGGAGAAGAGGAGGCTGAGGGGAGACCTTATCGCTCTCTACAACTACCTGAAAGGGGGTTGCAGAGAGGTGGGTGCTGGTCTCTTCTCCCAAGTGACTAGTGACAGGACTAGAGGAAATGGCCTCAAGTTGCGCCAGGGGAGGTTCAGGCTAGATATTAGGAAAAAGTTCTTTACTGAGAGAGTAGTGAAACATTGGAATAGGCTGCCCAGGGAGGTGGTAGAGTCACCCTCCCTGGAGGTATTCAAGGAGCGTGTGGATGTGGCATTGTGGGATGTAGCTTGATGGACATGGTGCTGTGTGGTGTTGGGTGGGTTGTGGCTTGTTGTTGTTGTGTGGCGTGGGTTTTGTGGGTTTTTTTTTTGTGTTTTATTTTGGGTTTTTGTTTTTTTTTTTCAGGTTGGACTCGATGATCTTACAGGTCTTTTCCAACCGTACTGATTCTGTGATTCTGTGATTCTGTGAAGAGCCTCCATAGCAAGAAATAACCTTCTTCTGAAAATTATAAAAATAAAACTACTAATGATATTTTATTTAAACACCCCAAAGGCTCTCATATTTACAAGATGCTTCATAAAACAATGACTTATTTTTTACCAAACAAAATCCAAGCAGTTTCTTTGTGTGCTAGAGGTAATCTCTAGAGAATGAAGTAAAAATGAATGAAACTAAGGTAACAGCTCGCCACAGCAAAACTTACTACTGTGATTCCATAAAACACCTTCAGAACAATGGGATGTCCCTCCCAGGGCAGAGAGCACTTACAGAGGGCTCTTTCTTCATGCACCAGCTCTTGTTTTGCCAGTTACCTCAAATGCAGTTCCTATTAGTCAAAAGCATTTTGAATGCACACAACAAAACCAGGCCTGCTCTAGTGGCTAGTTAAGTTCCAGGACTGATCTAATGGCATCAAATTAGAGATGAGTAGTTATGCAATTAGGTTTTCACAGTGCTGGTACCTAGTAGAAATCTTATAGTGGGGTAAAGAACCCCATGTCGAAGGCAATGATTCCTTTTTTTTCTTTATGGTAAAATCACCATGGCTAAAAAAAGTCCCTTATGAATCAGAGGTTAGAAAGAATGTGCCATAAGCAGCAGGTGACAGCACTGGAAATCTAAGGATCCCTCACATAACCATGTTGAGGAATGGGAAACATGATCTGATTTCTTCTTGCTGGTGGCCTGGAGGCTTGGAGAAGATCTGTGTGGGAAGGGAAGAACGGAAGTGGGGACAAGCTGCTTGCAGAAGCATTGCCCATTTGTACATGAGTGAAGGTTCTGTTTTGTCAGCTGGTGGTGACTTTGAAAGTATGGGTGAGACCACTGTCTCAGCTCTTCCTCTGTGTATGCTGAAACCTCTGAGCACTGCTGAGCTGAAGCTAGGGCTTGTGGATATCCTACTAGATTCTGGGCTCTCAAAGATTAAGGGGAGGCTCTATCACAGCCTCTTTTAGGGTGTCTATTTCCCTCACAGGCTGGGCTAAGTGACCTCTGAGTGAACAGTGTTCAGGTGGCCTGGTGGTCTTCTCATGCATTTGTCAGCCCAAAACCCACCATATTCTCACATCAGCTTCTCCTCCCAGCTGTTCTGCTCAGTTACCATTCCAACTCATGCCTTTACAGCAGCATCCACAAGAACCCTTTTAGTGCCATTCCCTTAAACCTAAGCAGCTCCAGCTTTGGCCCAGCTGTCCTGCCTCTAGTTTTTGTTGATCCTTATAAAGAACTTTATGGAATAGGCTGAGTTGGATTTTTGTTGCTATGGAAAATGTAAGCAGGCAGGTCTTTGCACAGCAGGGGCCAAATGAAGCATTTGAGAGCAACTTAAACTTCTGCACCAAATGTCTTTGCAATCCTTAATATTATTTGTTTGTTTCACAGAGGAGGTAGGAGTGAGTTTCTTCTGTGTAAACTTATACTATGATTTAGGAAGGAAATGAAGTGTGCTTATGAGTGTGCAGCAGCCTGCCTAATGGTGGGCCATACAATGGGTGAAGGATGGAAAAATGACTTGCTGTATGCAACCTTATTTTGCATTTGAATGCAAGCTACCTTCCTCTGATTGCAACTGAGAAACAAAAGCATTCGTCACCCTGTTAGAAGTTAGCAGCCTGCCTAGCATAGGGGTTTTGTGGCAGAAGGAAGTAGTTGCCATATCTGGGATTCTAGAAGCGGTCCCAGGTAGGTTTGCTCTCTGACAGTCCCAGGGAGGCAGCAGGACCTAGACCAGTAAAAGTCGAAGTGCTGAATAGCAAGTTCAGGAAGAAAAGAAGACCCTCAGGGAACAACTTTCTTCTGTAGGTGGGTATAACCATGAAGAAGCCTTGTCCGTGACTGTTCTAGGAGTCAGACAACTCAAAACAGCATTCTCTGGTGCATGCAAGAGTGTTGGGAGAAATGATTTTTGAAGTCAGACAGCAATAATCATATAGGAGGTGTTCTTCAGTCTGCTACTGATCTCAGTCAAGTCACTTTCTCTCCCAGAGCCTCAGTTTCCTGCTCTATAAACAGAATGAAGTGTCAGATTCCTCTGTGAGGTGCTTTCAGCTTCACCGGTATACATCTTATAAAATAGTGATCCCTAGTTGTCCTTCCTTAAGGAATGGATTAGTGGGCTATTTCATTCATGTCAGACCTGTTACTGTGTCAGAGGATTTATTACAGGTGATCATAAGATGCCTGGCAGGAGGGAGCCCTCCTGGTGGACAGTGAGCCTGGGGTAGAATCAGGAAGAGCTCTAGGACCACTGACTCTTTCACAAAGGAGCCACCTCCTTGTGTGATAGCCTGTGAGAGGAGACACTCTGGCTCTGTATCCAGTTTACTCAGAAAGGGTTTGGTTAGACCACTGTTATGCTAGTGGAGGCTTATTCAGGTAGCCAGGGAATGACTCTCAAAAGCTGTAGACTTAAATGCATTCTCAGAGTGAATCTCATGCTTTGAGTGTGGTGGGCTTTTTAGCAGCTCTTGCATATTTTTCTTTTTTTTCTTAAGCATACAGTTCTCTGTAGCAATCTTTTGGTTTTGTTATCAACCTTGAGCCTATCTTTAGCTCTCTATATATGCATGCAGGCTCATGAATTTCTTAAATGTCACATATAAATGGAGGAGTTATTTTTCCCCGTCATACTGATCACACAGCTGGTGGCAATCATTCCACCTTCAAACTAGCTGAGGTCAGCAGAGTTAAAAATTCCACTGAGGGTGACTTTATTAAAGAAATATTCGTGGCAACAGTCAATGTTTTGCAGAGACTACAGAACATGAGATCTCCTGTGAATTTTTGTTTATTGGAGTGGAGTCTTCATGTCTATTAATTCTGATTTTGATATCAATTTCCTGTCTGTGCTATTTTAGCATAGCCTATCCCCAAATTTTTCAACTATCCTGATAGTTCTTTGCAGAATTAGCTTGCCAACTCCCCTAAATTAAAGTCAGACAGTCTGTGGCAGACAGGAGGAGCATAGTTAGGAGATGTTAAATAGCAGTATTCAATGTTTGCATTCATATGAGTTTTTTGCTGTGTTTGTCTCTCCTTGTGAAATTCAATTTTCCATAGCTCCTGAAGCGTACTTCAGCATGATACAGCACAATATAATAGGACTTAGTAGATGTAATTATAAACTCACAAATCTAAAGTCAAACCTGTTGCAGAAAGATTGCCTCTCACTTCTAGAGACTTACTAAACACCCAAAACAACAAGCAGTCTGTTGCTAGTACAGCTTGCTGGGAGAAAGCTCTAATGCTAAGCCTGTGAGTGCCTCAAACCAAGGCTCTTTAACCTACCAGTGACTTAGCTGGCGTTGCTGAGTTGCTGAGAGAAGAACCACATCTGCAGAGAGGGCATGTGGCTTCCTTGATGAGGATTTGTGTCAAAGTAACTTCATAGCTGGTCATGAAACATATCAGTATGTGCACGCTGAGGGGCAAAAGGCAGAGAGGGGAGAGAACCAAGAGCACTCAATACTTCTTCTTCTGCTAGAGACTATGTGAAGGGACGTGTTGATATTTTTAATAGCCTTCCTGGGAAAGCACTCTGTCTGCTCCCTGAGCACAGAGAGAACAGGGAGGCCACAATCTCAAGTTTGCTGTTCTTTTCCCCTGGAAATTTGAGCTTGATGTGAAGAGCCTCTGAAAGTGTTTTCCACCATGAAGAGCCTCACAGAGGTTTAAAAGCATGGGTAAGTGGGAGATAAGTGAACACTTCACTGTTTCGCTTCTTCTCATGCTGTAGAGCTGGCCTCTCCTGGGCAGCTGTCGTGGTTTAAGCCCAGCTGGCAACTAAGCACCACACAGCCGCTCACTCACTCCCCCCAGGTGGGGTGGGGGAGAGAACCAGAAGAGTAAAAGTGAGAAAACTCGTGGGCTGAGATAAAAACAGTTTAATAGGTAGAGCAAAAAACACCGCGCGGAGAAGCAAAGCAAAAGAAGGAATTCATTCACCACTTCCCGTCGGCAGGCAGGTGTTCAGCTATCTGCAGGGAAGCAGGGCTCTATCACGCGTAGCGGTTGCTCGGGAAGATGAACGCCATTACTCCAAATGTCCCCCACCTTCCTTCTTCCTCCCCCAGCTTTATATACTGAGCATGATGTCATATGGTATGGAATATCCCTTTGGTCAGTTGGGGTCAGCTGTCCCGGCTGTGTCCCCTCCCAACTTCCCGTGCACCCCCAGCCCACTCACCGGTGGGGTGGGGTGAGGAGCAGAAAAGGCCTTGGTGCTGTGTGAGCCCTGCTCAGCAGTAACTAAAACATTCCTGCTTATCAACATTGTTTCCAGCCCAAATCCAAAACACAGCCCCATACAATCCAAAACACAGCCCCATACTAGCTGCTATGAAGAAAGTTAACCCCATCCCAGCCAAAACCAGCACAGCAGCACACAAAATTACAGAATCACAGAATCACTAAGGTTGGAAAAGACCTGTAAGATCATCAAGTCCAACCATCAACCAAAAAAAACCACCACCATGCCTATTAAGCCATGTCCCACAATGCCACGTCCACATGTTCCTTGAATACCTCCAGGGAGGGTGACTCCACCACTTCCCTGGGCAGTTTATTCCAGTGCCTCACCAGTCTCTCAGTAAAGACATTTTTCCTAATATCCAGTCTGAATCTCCCCTGGTGCAACTTGAGGCCATTTCCTCTTGTCCTGTCACTCATCACTTGGGAGAAGAGACCAACACCCACCTCTCTGCAACCCCCTTTCAGGTAATTGTAGAGAGTGATGAGGTCTCCCCTCAGCCTCCTCTTCTCCAGACTGAACAACCCCAGTTCCCTCAGCCACTCCTCATAAGACTTGTGCCCCAGATCCCTCACTAGCTTCGTTGCCCTTCTCTGGACACACTCCAGCACCTCAATGTCCTTTGTGTAGTGAGGGGCCCAAAACTGAACACAGTATTCGAGGTGCGGCCTCACCAGCGCCGAGTACAGAGGTATGATCACCTCCCTACTCCTGCTGGCCACACTATTTCTGATACAGGCCAGGATGCCGTTGGCCTTCTCCCAAAGCTGCTTCTGTTGCCCAGTGTCCTGTGTTATGGCCAGATGAATTGAACTTACCAAATCAGTGGGGTCTTCATCTTCTGAGACTGCCCTGACTTGCCTTTCAGGGCAGTGTAAGTTAGAGATGCTAAGAAAAACACCCTTTTGTGAGAGGAAAAAAACTGATGGGAAAGGATCCACAGGCCAGAAACTACTTAACTTATAGGCTGGAAAATACTTAATACGGTCTGTGGTGTACTGTAAGATGAGACAAGAGATAAGTTGATGGCTATTCATTATTTTGACTTAGTTCTCCCTAGTGTCTTGTTTGATCTGCTGGTAAATTGGCTTCCTGAAAGAAGATGGCTGTAGGAATGAGAAGATCTGGGTCTCCCCTGTATGCTGCCTAAGGCCTGAAACTGAGATATCTTCTAGCAATAATGGTTCTGCTTTTCTCTCTTTGACCATTTCAGCAAAGATCCCTTTGCCCACACAGGTAGCTGAGGCTTGGGTGTAATCAAACTAAGTACAGACACACAGCAGTTGGGGGAGGGAGGCAGAAACAGCTCCTGCAATGTCAACTGGATGGATTAGGTAAGAGCAAGATTTCCATACTGTCTGAGGATTTCTGATTCGGAGCGGGTGGAAGGAGGCAAGATTTTTCATGGCTTCAGGAGGAGAATTGGTCACGCAGATTAAATCACTGAGAGAACTGGTAAAATATATGGGTGTCAGGATGGGTGGTTGGTGTTACCAGCGGTCATATTGTGATCTGGGGTAGAAGGATCTTGATATACATTCTGGCATGTTTGAAGAAGACAGCCTTTGGTGAGAAGACACTTTGCCTCATGCACAGCTCCATCAAACTCTGATCCCAGCTGCCAGCAATGCAAGTCACATCTGTGTTGAAGCAAGGACTCAAACCCAGTGTACAAAGTGACAACCAAAGCAAGCTTTCTCCCTGCAAGCTTTACCAGCTAAAGTCTGTGGAATGAGTTTGTTAAGTAATGCTAGGAGCATGACCACCTCCTCCAGCAGCCCAGGAGTCCCTACTGCCTGGCTGCTGGAGCCCAGCCCGGTGCTTGGGGAACTGAGGTTGGTACCAAAGACTTAAACAATTTAGTTAGCATACAAAGAACAGACCCCTTTTGTGCAAAATTTTTACAGGTAAGTTAAAAAGATATTGCATCAGATTAACTGAAATGTGCATTAGTTTTCCTGGAAACAGGCTGGCTGTGGTGACTGGTGGTTTTGGGTTATGTTGGTGTTGTTGAGACTTGGTATTGTTTACATACCAAACCACAAAGTCAGTGAAATGCCCCAAATGGGTGTCCTAAGGCTGACCTATCTCATTATAATGTTAAAAACCACACGTCCTAGCTAGAAAAGCCCCCAACCCAAATGAGCCCCCTACTCTCTGGGCATGCGTAGTGAATTAAAAGAGAACTGTATCTTTAAGATGAAGTAAGAAAGATACTAACCAATAGTTAGCTAAGGGGTGGCACCAGTAGGCGTAACTAACTTTGTTAACTGTTTAAATACTTGTCATGATTTCACCCAGGTGTGCATGCTAGAAGGAAAAATCCCCCATGCACCCAGCGCTGCAATAAACTAATGTCAGCTTTCTAAACTATCATTTGGTTTGGAGAGTTTTCTTGGTTGCAATTTTCAGTAACAAAGTCTCTGCCCATTATGAGGCATGTGGCTGCTCCTTTCCCATTTGCACATTCGAACTGCTGAGCACATGTCCCAGATGTATACAGACACACACAGAGGGCACTGACATGGCTGGTCACATGCACTGTGTTGCGTTAAAGGGCAAGGCAATTTGGCAGAAAATAAACCCCCTTGCGTTCCAGCTTGTCCTCAGATATCAGAGGGGCTGGGGGTGGCTAGGCTTAGATTCTGAGTGATGCCCAATTTTTCTGTGTTACAAGTCCAGTCGCGTTCAATGTATTGAACTCTCAAGATTACGGATACACTCGTAACACCGTACACTTTCAGTCTAGTCGCGTTCCATGAACTAGCACGGCCACACTTAAGGGATTTGGTGGCATTCAATGAGAAGTCTCACAGCTAGATTGGCAAATAATGCAGTTTATTGAGGCAACACATACACAAGTTCTTTTGGATTGCTGGTGATAAAATTACTGCTTGCAAAGCATGTGCAAATACCAAGAATATGAGTAATATAGCCTGGCTACAAACGCGTTACGTTATAAAGCAACTCTATAGAGATTTCTAAGTTTCCTGGGGAAGCACTCGGTATAACCAAGTGTTCGAATCTTACCCAAAGGCGTCCCTGTGGGGGGGAAGAGAGGCTCAGCCCGCCGACTGATCCCAGGTGTCAGAGGTGGTCTGTGATGGTATCTTCCCTGGCATCCTTCCTCTCTTAAGCCATTTTTATATTATTTGTCCTTACAGGTGGAGCTTGAGTGTCTCTAGTCACACATACCTCTATTGTAATTGGTGTAAAAGTTTCTCGTTCTGCTTTTAAAGGTATAGACTAAGAAAAATTCAGAGCGCAAGCTCAGTGAGGGGTGGTCGTACCTTGGAGGTGGGTAGCTATGGGATGGAGGTGTGTTCTCTGGTATTATAATGAGATTATAATGAGCAAAGTTCACCCAAAGGATAGTATTTTGTCAAAAAATGACAGACTGTTGGCTCAGGGTGGTAAATATGCAGCTGAGGGTAGTAAATATGCAGCTTGTCAGTTCCATAGTACCTTCCAGTTCTCATCTTATCACAGAGCCTGGCCGCGGTGTCTTCACTCCGCTCCACCCTCCCTGTAGTTTCTCTTAGAGTCAGCGCACCAAGCTCCCCTGGTGTTGACAACATCTAAGGTTGCCTAGGGAATTTCTGTGGGATGGATTCCTTGCATATTTGCCACACTCTACCCTGAAGATTTCTTCAATGTTGTACCTTTAATATAAATTTAATTCCTAAATTACCTCCAGCAATTATTCCACACACTGCCACAGATGAGGCACTGCCTTCAACAGCACCTACATACAGGATGCACGTAAACACAAACACCGACAGCTAAGTCTCCTTCTCCTTTTGGGCTGGCAGAGACAGAAGGTCACTAGTGCAGCACATACGTGACACTCTCCAGGTTCACAAGCACATGCACGTTCATGGGTATCCCAAGTACCATCATGGCCCCTCTGCCTACCCAGCACCCCTGCCCCTATCCTGGGCCCCCTTACCTGCCCCACGGGTCCCTGACTCACCGGCTGGTCCAGCTTGGTGCTCACTGCAGACACACAGCACTCACACACTCATCCCACAGCCATCGCACACTCGCAGATCCCCCGACATACTAGCATGGACCCTCCACCCATCTGACACCCCAGCCTGCACCCAAGGTCCCCCTGTTGGCCAGCTGGGCCAGCTTGAAGATTGCCAGCAAATACACACACACCCCCCTCCAGCAGTCGGCACCAGGCATATGGGCTGTGACACACGGTCCCGCTCCAGCTGCCAATGCTGAGACCTTCACTCATACCAGTCCCTCCAGCAGCTGGTTTTCAGGATATGAACTGTTCCCACCCCAGCAGCTGGAGGTTAAAGACACCCCCCCCACCTTGCTCCTGTCACTGGCACTGAGACCCCCCACTCACTCCAGTAGCCAACACCAGAGGCCAGGGGTGCCCACACCCCCAGTCTGACTCCAGCAGCTGGCACTCAGTCCTCTCATGCCAGTCCCCCAGCAGCTGGCTCTGAGTCCCTGCAGCACTCACATGCGCAGGATGGAAAGTGGGATTACACAGAGGTAAGTTAAGAACAGACAGGACAGTGTGTGGTGATCAGGCGCAGGGCTCAGCCAGGCAATCTTTCCGACTGGCTACAGTTTACAGGCAACCGGCCCCTTTTGTACCCTTGCGTGTCTACCTCACCTCTTTGTCCTCCCTGCCCCCTATTCCCCTGCACATTGCCTCCTTGGTTGGCATAGTCCCATTGACCCCCTCCAACATCCTGTATCCTCAGGTTTGCATCCTTATCCATTGCAAAGTTCCAAGTTTGCCTGCAATTTCTTGTTAGCCCATCAGCTGGTGTGATTGACTAGGTTTGTTTCTGGTTATTGTCTTCGGTAACGTTAATTGCTCAGATTTTATGACTCTGATTGTCTCCCTCCCTTTCCTTGTTGTCACAGCTGAGAAAATAAACATTCTCATGATACCAAAGCCTTAAACAATTTAATTAGCATACAAAGAACAGACCCCTTTTGTGCAAACTTTGTACAGATATGTTAAGAAGATACTGTCCCATGAACTGAAATATGCATTAGTTTTCCTGGAAAGGGGCTGGCTGTGGTGACTGGCTGTATTGGGTTACGTTGATGTTGTTTACCTTGAGATAAACAGTATACTGAGATATAGCACCTTGGAGAAGCTTCTGGGTCTCCTGATAATGACTGATACACAACCTTGAGACTTGGTATTGTTTACACACCAAACCACAAAGTCAGCAAAATGCCCCAAATGGGTGTCCTAAGGCTGACCTACCTCCTTATAATGTTAAAAACCACACCTCCTAGCTGGAAAAGCCCCCAACCCAAATAAGCCCCCTACTCTCTGGGCATGTGTAGTGAATTAAAAGAGAACTGTATCTTTAAGATGAAGTAAGAAAGATACTAACCAATAGTTAGTTAAGGCGTGGGACCAGTAGGCGTAACTAACTTTGTTAACTGTTTAAATACTTGTCATGATTTCACCCAGGTGTGCATGCTAGGAGGAAAAATCCCCCATGCACTCAGCACTGCAATAAACCAATGTCGGCTTTCTAAACTGGCATTTGGTTGGGAGAGTTTTCTTGATTAAGATTTTCAGTAACACTCACATTCCACATATCCACACGTGCCTGTCTCTTTTAAAACTTTTTCTGCCTACTCCCTTCTTTGTTCCTCCCTGCCTCTTCCCCTTCCCGCATGTCCCTTATGTGTCTGTACAACTCTATTGACTCCCTCGCGCAGGCTGTCTGGCACCTCACCGAGATTCTCATCCTAGGCGTGGCACCGGTAACTGCTAGATGGCCCATCAATTAGTGAAACTGATAAAGCCTCGTTTCTTGTCTTACTGCTTGAGTTCTTTTTCAGACCTATGCCCCTATATGTTTGTTTATTGTCTCCCTTTTCCTTATCATCCCAATTAGAAGTCCTCAATCAGATGCCTTGCTGGTATATTCTCAGCTCCACATATTTCCTTATCAATCAGTGTAACCAAGCAGGTCTCTTTCAGGTCATTGTTAACACCAATTTATCAGGATTTCTGTCTGTAACTGTTTGTTCTCTTCCCTTTCTGTCATCCCAATTTTGTGAAGACCCTTGGCAAACAATCTTACTTCAAGGAATAAACATTCTCACACTTTATATATTATTTCCGGGTTCTGTAGCAGTTGTCTCCAACAGAGTTGTCAGATGAATGGAAAAATTAAAAAGTAGGTATTCCAGTTATACATCTGGCCTGCCAGGTAGGTTAAATTGCTGCTTAGCTTGCCCAGCTCCCAGATTTCCAGTCTTCCCAATTACCTGACTTCCCATCTAGCTTGAGCTGTATTGACAGAAATAGTAACAGAATTTTTTTTCAAAAAAACCCCTATAGGGTATTTTTCCACTAATAAAATTATTAAACAAATTAAATCCCACAGCAAATGTTGCTTATGTGTATTTTCATTCCAATTCAGGGTGGAAAAAAATTATATTTGAAAACTTAGTATTATTGCAGAGGGTGAAAAGTCTGTTTGCTAGCCTTCCCTTGGTCTTTGTAGACACTTCGAAAAGCGGTAACTGCACTATGCAGAGCCACATACTAAGAAATTTTTTTTTTCCCCGTTTTGGAAGCTCTGACTCTTTGTGGCACACCACAGATCTTCATAAAGCTTGCTAAGTGGCTGATTTAAGTTAATAATTAATACAGTTATAGAAAATAATACATTTGTATAAAACAAGCAGAGGGTTTTGCCAAGTAACTCAGTAAAAACACTTGCACCAAAATTGGGTGAATGAGCCCTGATTCATTATAACATGTCTTTCTGTGGTTTCACTTTATGAAGAAATACGCAGTAGTTTCTCCTCAGAATTGTTTAAAACAATGTATCAAGAAAACAGAAGAGATCAGACAGGAACTTGTAAAAAGCTTTTGAGTATAACATATGTTGTCACCTGAAAAAAGATTGAATTGAACCACACCTTGGAATAAGCAAGAAGTTAAGTTTTTCATTTTCCGTAAAGTCATTCTTCAATGTGAGAAGGTATTTTACTGAAAATAAGAAATGACTGCCAGCAAAGTATCAATAGAAGCCGTGCAAAGGAGGGCAATTTGAGTGTTTGTCTTTGAAAAGCACATCTCTGAACTGCACATCAAAACACGGTAGTTCTCACAAAATTTGTGTGCATTTTTGTCACAGACAAAATCTCACAGTTATCAGAAAACTCAAGACTTCTCTGTGTAACCTCACTGAAAATATGCAAATGAAAAATATGCAGGAAAATAGCAATCAAGGAGAGGAAAACTAGCTGTGTATTGTCACACCTGGCAGATTGATGGTTGAAGGAGGAATTAGGATTCTAACTGAGCGCTTTCATAAATTGAACTGGATTACATGAAAAATGCTTAATTGTTAAATGTCATGACTCTTCTAATGCAGTAAAATATTAAGCACAGGAAAAATAACGATCCATTCGGTATTCCTCAGTTACCTGTCAGAGTAACAATCAGAAACTCATTGTGAAAACTGGGAATGATCTTTTTAGCAGAAGAAATAGTCAGGGGGCTTCTAGTACGCATATTAGTCTTTCTGTTCGCACAAAGCTCTGCATGATTTAAGCAATACTTTAACAGCTCTGGAGAAAAGACTACTTCTTTGCTGTGGATGTCCTATAACTTGCATGGAATTCAGTTAATTAGTGGCCACTCAATACGTATTTTTCCCTTCTCCTACTTCAACATCCTTCTCTTCACTGTGTAACTGCAGTCTTCCTGCAGCTTTTATAGGGACACCCACTGGACAGTCTCTCGCAGGAACAGCATTTCTAATTTGTGTATGATTAATCCTAGTCAAAGGAACTTTGATGACAATGCCAGGCCTTCATAAAAGACACATGAAGATGCTTTTTAAACTCCTGATGGTCTTGTGTCTAGCCTTGGCTCTCATAACTTCAGCAACAGAGTCTCAGTCTCCACTCAATCTCATTGGAAAATGCTGATTTTTCTGTTACAAATCACAGAATCACAGACAGGCTGAGGTTGGAAGGGACTTCTGGAAGTCATCTTGCCCAACCCCCTTGCTCAAGCAGGGCCACCTAGACTTGGTTGCTCAGAACCATATCCAGGCTTTTGAAAATCTCTGAGGAGAGAGACTCCATCACCTCTTTGGGCAACTGTGCTTGTGCTCAGTCACCCTCACAGTGAAAAAGTGTTCCCTGATTCTCAGGAGGAGCCTCTTGTGTTTCAGTTTGTTCCCACTGCCTCTGGTCCAGTCACTGGGCACCACTGAAAAGATCCTGGCTCTGTCTTCTTTGCAATCTCCCTTCAGGTGTTTTGATTGATGACATCAATCATGATGAGATTGATTGACCCACCCTGTGCCTAATGAGACCCACTCTGTGCCTTCTTTTCCCCAGGCTGAACAGTCCCCGCTCTCTCAGCATTTCCTCATATATAAGATGCTCCAGTCCTTTAATCATCTTAGTGGCCTTTTGCTGGACTTTCTCCAGTGCGTCCATATCTCCCTTGTACTGGGGATCCCAGAACTGGACCCAGCACTCCAGCTGTGGCCTCACCAGTGCTGAGGAGAGTGGTAGGATCCCCTCCCTCAGCCTGCTGGCAACACTCGTCCCAGTACAGCCCAGGACACTGTTAGCCTTCTTTGTGGCAAGGGCACATTGCTGGCTCATGTTCAACTTGGTGTCCACCAGGAACCCCCAGGTCCTCTTCTGCAAAGCTGCCTTCCAGCTGGGCAGTCCCCAGCATTTACTGGTACATAGGGTTGTTCCTCCCCTTGCTGCAGGACTTTGCACTTCTCCTTTTTGAACTGCATGAAGTTCCTGTCAGACCGTTTCTCCATCCTTTTGACATTCCTCAGGATGCCAACACAACCTTTTGATGTATCAGTCACTCCTCACAGTTTCATGTCATTAGCAAGCTTGCTGAAGCTATACTCTACCCCATCACCCCAGTCATTAATGAAGATTTTAAGTAGGATTGGATCCCATATTGATACCTGGGACATGCTGCTAGTGGCTAGCCTCCAACTAGACCTTGTTCCACTGATCACAACCTTCTATGTCTGGCCATTCAGCCAGTTTTCAGTCCACCTCATATTTGCTCATCCAGCCTATGCTTCATCAACTTCTCTATGAGGATCTCATGGGAGACAGTGTCAAAAGCCTTACGATCAAAAGTCAAGGTACACAATATCCATTGCTCTCCCCTCATCTACCAAGCCAGTCTTTCACCGTAGAAGCTTATCAAGTTGGTCAAGCATTACTTCCCCTTCATGAATCCATTCTGACTTCCTAGAAGTTTTTGGGGGATTTCCCTGTAATGGTGTCCTGTAAGCACTATCTTGCTTACCTGGAAATGCTGGAGGTGATCGTGCTTAAGCCCCATTTTGTTGATTTGGTGATCCCTTCCTGTCACATTACCTCATGTCTTTTCCTTGTCAACCCTGTCCATCAGTCCTTCATAGAGCTGCTGATTACTCTATCCCTCCCCTGTTATTCCTAGTTTAAAGCCCTCCTTGCCCTGTCCACCAGTCTCCTGGCAAAGATACCTTTGCCCTGCTTGGGGAGGTGGATCCCATCTCCCAAGCAGATGCTGATCTGTGGACAATGTCCCATGGCTGTAGAACCAAAACCCTATCGTCAACATCAGCTCTGCAGCCAGTTATTGACTTGCATGATCAGTGGCCTCCTCCTCTCACCCTTGCCCCTGACTGGCAGGGTTGAAAAGAACACCACTGGGCTCCCTGTGCCCTTGACTACTGGCTACTGTGGAAGTAGAATGACAGGAATACCCAGGTGGAATGAAGATTTGCACATAGCACCTGGATCCCTACACTGCATTTCTTCAAGGTATTTTTGGGCAATATTTAGAGTGCCTCATGTGACCCCTCTGCCAATCCCACCTCTGTATACAGAGGTGCAAGTATAAAACCTGGCTTCTCCTGTGAGCAAGGGTGGGGATGTAGTCATTCATTGCGCACAATTGCCATGTGCGCCCACAGAGTGTAATGAGGACTCAGATGAAAAGGCTTTAGTTTGGGAAATCACAGGAGCTCTGTATCCATACAATTTGAATCAACCAAAACCTTAGGGCAGAAGTCAGCTTCTAAACATTCAGCGACTAGGTCTTCCCTCCCCCAGTAGAGTCAAACTCCTTCTTTTCAGCCCTCACAGTTTAATAGATAGCTTGTGGACAATAAAGACTTTAAAAATAAATGTCAGCAGAGACTTCTCTTCAGCACAAGGCATCTGTATTTTGAACGATCCTTTTATCCTGATTTGTCTTCTTCCGGCATAGCTACAGTGAGCAGTATAATAAAAATGTTGTCTCTTGGTCTCTGCATTCTCACTTGTCTCTCTCTGTTTATCCCAAAACAGTGCAGATCTTCAGAATGGATCTGGACAGCATGTCACCAATCAAAAAATGGCTTCTTCCTTCCCCAAATATTTTTTTTTCTCTGGACTTTTCCTTTATTTTTTTTTTTAATTTTTCATCTCTTCTGAGTAGCAGAATGAAGACTGAAGAAAACAGCAACAAAATTCCTGAAAAAGAAAAATGCCACTGCTGCTCAATGCCCCAAATGAAAATATTAATGAAATTTATGAAATAATTCACTGAAGAAATTGTTTACATTTTCCATTAGGCTTTCAGTGCAGAATGAGCAGTGTCACGTACATAGGAATCTTTGTATGGCACACGACATAACAGATCCTCCACACACCTGACACTCTTCAGGTGGTCCCCATTCTTGTTCTCTCTCTGTCCCTCCCGCTTACATGTAGCAGTGTTTTTCTTCCTGTGTTTTTCATCCAAATTATATTTTAGACCTTCCAAATTCATCTGCTTTTTTGCCTTCAGCCACTGACTTATGGAAGGCTATCATTGTGCCATGTGATGTGGACATCATGATGATCTTCAGTAGTTGACTGGCATTAGACCAATTCAATCAGCTTTTGAACTGATTTTATTAAAATGCAACTGATACAGAGAAGTGTATTTAGATTGACAAACCATACCTACTTTAAGCCTTGTGTGGAATCTCTGTGCTGTTGGTGTTTCCACAACAGCTTCTGTTAGCTTAGCCAGAACATCCCTTCATGTTAGATTTCTGTCTTTTTAATGACATTTAGTTTTGGTTTTAAAGCTTACTCTTTTTCTACACATTCCAATTGTTCTGCCTTTCATTTTAGTGGACTAATGAAAATAACAGGACCTGGTGTCATTGTGCCCTTTATTTGTGAGCACTTAGAGCGTCCTTAAGAATTTCCTTTATGTAAATGACAATCTTTTCTTCAATTGGGTTTTATTGATCAATTTCTCCTTGATGAGATGAACCTTTTTTTTTTACTGCTTTGGGATACTTTTTAGGATTTTTCTCTAAATGTTAGCCAGCCAACCAGGGAAAAAATAACAGATTTATGATTCTGTGGCTGATTCAAACAAATGGAGGAAAAATCCAGAGCGAGTCTAATTCAACAGGATTTTTCTTTTCTAAATGGGAACCCAGATTCATTTAACTTCAGCCTGTTTTGTACATATTTTTGTTGTTTCATAAAAAAATGTGAATTATGTAAGCCTTTCTCCTATTAATTGAAGATATGTAAAAAATGCCATGCCATTTGTAAATGAAGGGTGTCTTTTACTTGCACGAACTTTTTATTGACTGAAAACAAAGGATAACTTAAAAAACAGCAACAGACATAGTTTGATACATTTAAAAAAATTATTTATTTTTGACAAAAGCATTTGTTAAAATTGTCTTGCTTTTTGTCCTTTTTTTCTAATCACATTCTCTGTTCATTCCTTATGCTTAGCCTAGTTCTAGTTACATTCTGTCCTGTATCCATTTTTCAAATACAGTGATATCTTTCTGCTGGCATGTCCAGATTCACAAAATATTCATTACTCATATGAAGATGCTTTCCCACGTCTACCTTATGCAGTATGCTTTTCCCCTCAGTTTTTCACATATTTGCAGTAGTCAGTGAATTAGAAAGCTGTTCTTGGGGCGTTGCGGCACAGTGAAATTGATGGAGAGCACTGAGTTGGTTTCATGCACTTATCCTGAGTCCAGAGGGGCTGAGGGAGAAAGTATCTCCCTTCCTACCTGTAGTGAAGTAGTTGTCCAGCCAGAGCTGGAGCCCTTCACAGAGGGAAGAAAGTGTTGTGAGATGAGCTGGGTAAAGCACAAGCCTCCCAAGTTCTGAGAGGAGGGAGTAAAGGTGTTGGGGAGGGTCCAGTCAATGATCACTTCTCAAGGGAGGAGAAAGCTAGAAAATTGCACTGGGAGAAGGATCTGAGGTGTCAGTTCCTGCTGAGCATTGCTAGGGACCCTCTTGGCTGTGTGGGCTGGGGTGGGTCTTTAGGTGGGCTTAGACTGGGTTTCAGGAAGAGGTGGGTCAGAAAATGGATACTCTGAAATGGTATTGGGAGCCAGTCTTTGTGGCAGCACCAGTCTTCCATGGATCAGAGATCAATGGGTGGTTCTCACATTGCATCCTGGGACAAGGGCTTCCTGTCATGCAATAGGGAAAATCAGTGAAATCATTGCAACCTTAAGCCCACCACCCATGTAACTTCTACTGTTATGTGCTTATGCATGTTTTGGCTTCCTGTCCTTCTCACCACAAGGAGATACTTCACTAACATTGAGTCTTTCTTGTTGAGAAGGACCAAAAGTGTCCTTTAAGATGTGACCTGGCTTGCTACTGATTTAATCAGTGGTTCACCTTCCTAATATTGCAGCAGTGATGTCTTCCTCTTCTCCATATAGGTATTTGGTGGATGCACACTTTTGAGTACAGCATGGAATGCATTCAGCCATGTGTGTTGCTCAAGAAAATCATCAATATTTAATTCGTACACAGACAGGTTCAATTAGCAGTGTCCTGAGGAAAAAAAATGTGTTTTTTTTCTTTTGTTTGCCCTGGTATTTGGTTTATAGTTATCTTTTTAACACAACTCATGCTTCAGGAATTTGTCTTTTCTCTGTTATTTTAAAATATTGCATACAGCCAATCAGCAATTAAATATTTTTCCTTTACTTTAAGAGGTGGCATCAAAATCCTCTTTTTATCTGTTAGAACCAGATCAGTACCTGTCAGAAAAGAGTCTATAAGTCCTGTTTTTTTTAATGAAAGCTTTTTGGTTTCCTCATCACACTGTGGATTACAGATATTCAAACAATCCCACCGTTTTAGAAATCTTACTGTAGGCATTTACATTTGAAAATGAAAATCTTTCTGGTCACTGTAAAGGCAAGCCAGAGAGTTAATATGATGTGGTAAACCAAAGGAGATAGAAAGAATGGCTTTTCAATATCAGAAGGAATGTCTGGGAGTGAGAAGGCATAAAAAGAGAACTACAGAAATTCATGTCTAGGCAGAAAAAAGACTGAAAATGTCAAAAGAGCCTACTGTGTCTAGGGCTAAGCTGTTCCAGCAGAAGTAACAGCAAAGAATTATGTCTACTTTTTACAGAAAATCCCAATGCCATTTTATTCCCTTTAGAGCTAGGTGTATCTCAGGAAGTTTGTTTCTAACACACCCTTGCAAATGTAATGTCTCACAGAAAGCTGATCTGAATGAAAATGCTCACTTCCTTTCCATCCCTGCTGCATGGTTCTCATCAGGCAAGGGTGTTCCTAGAAAACCAGGTGCTAGAGTGACTGTGCAAGGAGGGATAACTTACAAGCAGCAGTCATCTCGCTTCTTCCCCCTCCCATGATTCTCAGGAGAGCTGCTTGCCTGAATCCTTTGTAACCCACATCAGTCATGATAGCATGGTTCTGCGGGAGAGGCAAAACCAAGTTCCTGGGCATGGTACCTCCTTTGCTGGCAGACCTGGGTCTGGAAGGGTATACCTGTGTACAGCCTCGTAGGTGACAACACAGCCTGCTAACTGTTCTCATAGAAGTGGCTTGTTTGATATGGAAAGAGGCTGCTGCAGTCCAAGGTCCACCTGCAGTGACTTGACTTGCAATTATTAATATGAATCCCTCAAGTCACAGGGGAGTGAAGAGCCTCAAGTCACAGGGCAGTGAAGAGCTTGGGAAAAATGTTAGCAGGTGACCATTGCCATCCTCCCATTAAAGGTATTCACCACTGCCTAGTGAGTGGGGTGTTCTTTTCCTATCACTGGAGAGCAGGTTCTTCTATTCTTTGAGGAAGATAATTACCATTGTAATGCAACATGCCCTTCAGTGAGATGTTTAAAGCCTTTCTTGCAGCATCAGTGTCCCTGAAAAAGCTTGGTTCCAACTTGCTACCAGTGATGTGAATCTCCTAGGTATATGTGCTTGCCCAGAGGTATCCAGAGATGATTTGATCCCACCTCCCTCAGATTCCTGTTTTGAGATTCTGCCTCTCTACAAAGGGAGCTTCGGTGGGTAGTTTGGAGCAGACACCTGACTTTCAGACAGCTGCATTTGAACCAGTAGAAGCTTCACCTGCGGAGATCTATAGCCAGCTACTGTGCGATGAGCATCAGTATCTCTCTCTGATTTGTGGAATAGGTTGAACACTGACTTTCATCTAAAACGACTGCCTCTACACTTTGCCATGGTGTTGTCACAGAATAATACAGCTTATATCCCCATTCCCTGCTGGTAATTGCTGAGTCAATAGAATAATAGCTTATGGATGTTCTCTGCATCTGCAAAGAGAAAAAAAAAAAAAAACCAAAACCCCATGACCCAGGATCTTCAGGTCCATCTCTGAGACATATTTGACCCACTTCAGCAAAATGAGACAGAAATAACCTGTGATTCCAAGCTGTTTGAAAGGGAAGACTGGCTTCTATAGTTATCTTCACAAGAAGCACACAGTTTCTGAAGACCTCTCAGAGTTATGAAGGGTTATTAAGAAGAGAGATACCAGAATGTATCACAATTCCATGGCAGCTGGAAATACAAATGAATTAAAAGAACCTTGGGAACATCATTCCAATGCACAACAGTGTTTGCAATGGTGACTGTTGTCAATGGGGTGCTGAAGATCATTGGCTAAAATAGTTACCTCTAGTTGTGGACCTTATTTGTCCTGGGAGTTGAGAGGCACATCCCTCTTCCATGTTGGTGGGTGTGAATGAGGCTGTATCTAGCACTTGCCACCCTTCTCATGGTGGCATGGCTCCACTGCGCAGAACTACCCCAAACAAGTTGGAGCAGGAATCAGTAGGCACAATTGGCTCAGTGCAGCACCATGGACCAGGTTAAGCTTCATGATAAACACTCATGCCAGTACCATTTTTCTCCTTAGTAGCCCAAGGATGGGTGGCTGATCAAGCTTCTTGAAGAAAATACAATATTACTGATGGTAATTCCTGAGACTGCTTTGAAGGTGGGAGTAAGTAAAATTTGCCAGTGGCTTTTTTTCTTTCTTTGCACACAATGGTCTATTTTACTGCCTTTATCAAATTTTATACTTCAGTTAGAGATGTATCTGGTATGCAGGATGCTATAATACCAGTACCTAGGCCATGGTTCTCTGCAGCATACATCACATAAGAACAAAATTAAGCCTAATATGCAAAGTGTTTTATTATGAGTCTTATGAAGATGTAGCTAGAAATCATGAGAGCAAGAAATTATAATACACATGCATCTGAATTCCATCCATTACTGGACTTTTTGCCAAGTCATCACTATACAAGTAGAATGTATGGTTATGAATACATGGGACAAAGTTTGTCTCAGACAGAAAAATCCCTAGGACTGAAGTCTTCTGTGTTAATGAAAAAAGGAAGAAGGTAGGGACATGTGAAAATCTGCAGGCTTGATCTAATAACTGCTGAGTAGGAAGGTGCTCCATTACCGGCAATTCCTACAGTTCTGAAAAACTGAACTGAAATTTAGCTTCTTGGAGCCTTTTCCCATGCTCGTTCGCAGCATGGGAGAAGACTATAGTTCAGTGGTTACATCTGGTACTTGTGTGTGTCTCTAAGTCTCTAGCATTAATTGTAGCTGCATATCTCTGCATGATGTTGTTTCAGATTAATTAGATTTCTGAAAATAAAGCACAGCATAAAACAGGTGCGCAAATATAGAACTCTACCCAAAGATCTGGGTAACAAAAGCTGTCTTATTCTGGACTTTCTGGCAAAACGTCCAAAGTCCTTCAAAAAACTCAAATGCAGTTCTTGGTGGGAATGTAAGATTTTTGCTTTCTGTGATTGGACATGGGATGGGAGAAGAATTAAAAAAAAACCAAACCCCAAAAAAGGTAGACACTTTCTGAGAATCCAGTTCTTCCCCAGGGAAATTTTGTCTGTTAGCATGCTTGTCTCCTGGGAAACAACAGGAAAGCAAAATTACGATGCGCTATTAAGGGGAAAAAAAAAAATCCCATAAAGAAATGACAACTCTCTTTTTCTAGGAAGGACAAAAGAAAGCAGTGTCCCTGACCAACAGGTGGACCAATGGCTTTAGGCTGCCATTGTAATTCTTGCTTCTACAAAGAAGGCAATCCAATACTGGAAATTAAATGAAAGAAAATGGAGTACTGGAATTGTTTTTTAAAAGGAAGTCTCAAAAAGAACAAGAGTAGCCTTTGCTCAAGAGATGTTTGTGCATCCATGTGGAGGGAATAAAGGCTTAACCACTGTGACGGGGAGAAAGACTTCACTGTCAGGTTCAAATTAACAATTTATTTGAACTTCACTCACAGGTCCAATACGCCACTATTGCAGGTTCTTTTATGGATACAATGGAGGAATGCACTATTGCAATTAAATACACAATTCACAAGTGCGCTAGATATTAATACCTTACAAAAAGAGTGCACTAATCACGATCTTAAAGCATGCCAAATACCATATGTATGTTTCTTAATCACTTACCCTCTCTCTCAGGTAAGGCCTCTCAATCCCTGAGAAGTTACCTTGTACAGCGTCCTGGACAAGGCAGAAAGAATCTCCTACAGGCCAGCTGTATCCTTGGAAAAACGACTCTCCCCATTTTTCTGCCCAAACCTTACGGTTTTTATTCCCTGATTTGATGGATGGGGGCACGAATGTTTATCTCTGGTGCCTTGATGGCTCGGCTCCTTAGTCTATATGGTAATTTAGTGATGTCTAGCACACAAAGCTACTGAATGGTGGTGGAATGGTACTCAGGGCATTTTGTTTGTTAAGGGATCATTCATGGCTCCATTCGGGTTTCGGCAGTGTTCAGACAACCTCGGGCTGAGCAGTTTCCGCAGCTCCCCCCAGGTCGTCTCTGCATAGATAAGGATTTGTCAAGGTGAGACAAAGCTGAGTCGAATCACAACTCCCTGCATCTCGCCTTTGTGCTCCGAAACAGGTTTAGCTGGGTGATCCCATACAACCACTTGATGTTGTTTGAAGCAAAAGACGTATTTTTCTTAGGCAGACAGAAAATACATATTGCTGGTTGTGTGGCAAGCAAGGAGTAGTATTTTGCAGTGATCTTCATAGGAAAAGACAATACTCTGAGGGAGGGAGGGAGGGAGGGAGGGAGGGAGGGAGGGAGGGAGTAGTGCAGAAGGTAGGCCTATATGCATTCCAGGGTTTGGAAAAATTTCTTGTTTTCTGAAACTTGGAACCTAAAGTCATCCTTATGCAAGCTGCAAGACTAAAATTATCTGTGATACTAAAAACATGTCCAAAGAGATACAACCTAGGGAAGCAGAGGTGATGTATCTTGCCAAGTCTTCTGCCACTGGATTGCTACATGACTTCAGCTGGAGGTAAATGAGGGCCATAATGTCTTCTAACTTCTCTTAAATCCTATTTTCAGACAGGAAATAATCCAGAGAATAATTCATTTTTCTCAAAGTATAGTGTTCCATGCTGGACACAATACCGCAGCTGAAACCTTTTCTCGTCCCCCAGAGTATATATTCAATATTACTATTAACACATCCCAAGAGAGGTGCAGTAGCATCCTGCTACTGTTTGTGAGCTAGTGTCACCCTCAAAACCCCTAACATTGTACTAGCCGTCTGGCTACCTTTTTTGTAATGACACATTTATTTCTTCACCTCTAAATGTACCACTTGTCTCTGCGGCATTTCATGTTGTTGACCTCAGGCCCTATTTCCAATTTGTAAAGATCATTTTGAATTCTGATTCAGACGTCCTGAGTGTCCCTTTTAATTCTGTGTCATCTGCAAATGCTGTAAGTGCACTTTACTCTCCATCTTCCTGGTCATTAATGAAACAATTGAATAACACACGGCACAGGACAGACCCCATGGGAACCAGTTTGCATCTCTCTCCACAAATGACAGTGAATCATCAATAACTATTCTGTCTTCTAAAAAACAAACAGACCACCCCCACAGCCAGCTGTCTGTTGCCTAGATAGCTCATCAGAGCCATGGGTTCATTGTTTGCTAACAAGGAAGTTATGAGCAAGTTTATTGAAACTGATACATATTGCACCCAGTGAGTGCCCTTATGAGCGAGATCAGCTACTTGATGCTTGACAAATGCCTGCTACCTGTCCTTGTCTTCTTTTCCTCCACAGTGACCTTCATTTAGTCCCAAATTCTGTGGTTCCTGGGGCTGAAGTTAGAGTGATTACCTCAGAGCTCTCTAGGATCTCTTTTTCCCTTTTACAAAAGTGGGTGTATGTTTGCCCTGCACTTTCATGGGACTTCACATTTCCTCTACTAGTTCTTGGAAACAGTAGTCTTTAAGATTGCTTTGACTGTTTCCTTCAACACTCAAGGATGAGTTTCTTCAGACTTGGCCAACTTTCCCAGTATTTTTATCCTGTTTTTTTCTTTACTGTAGGCAGTGTTTTCTTGCCTTGTAACACTGTCTGGTCACAGTTTTGTGAAGATTAAAGAGAGAGTGAAAAAAGCAGAACATTTGATTGTATCACTCATTGTTTGCTCTCTTTTCCTATGAAGTAACAGACCTATACTTTGCTTTGAACTGTTCTGTTGTTCTTGAAGAATGCTTTCTCATCACTTTGTCAGGTGCCTCATACGTAATCCTCCCTTTTTATATCTTGGTATAGAAGCTTTTGATCCTCAAGTGTAACATTTGGAGTATATGTTTCCACATTTCTCCATATCTGTGAGGACTTCCATCTGTGGGAAGGAAATGCTATGAAAACTACATTACTCCTGAAGACGAGATACCAATAAAAATGTAGATGTGATTCCATGTAACACCAAACTATGAGGAACTGATGGGATAAATGCTAAGTATGGTTGGTAAGGTCAAAATGGAGGGTCTTGTAGACTAATGGGACAGATTTCTGAGAGGTAAGACTAAAACATACCCTTACCATTTTGCATTCACTTTGTCTTGCTGCATTACTTACTTATTTCCCCCTGGCTAGGATGTGGGCTAGTATAACTAGGGAGTAGATGGGAAAATAAGAGACCTTGGGCAACTTGGACAGGACACATATTTTTCTGATGTTGTGCCTCTTCCAGTATCTTGTTTCTATGCTACAAATCCGAGTCCAGCAAGTTGACTAGGAATAACCACATGCTCTTGCTCTCTAAAGACAGCTGAATATCTTCAATGGCTTGATGGCATAAGGGTTTTATATGTGTCTCTGAATGATGATGTTTGAGGTTAATAGATACTGCAGACTGTGGAACTTCAAACATAAACTGTTAAGCAGAGTAACTGGAAATGGTTTAGGACTGTGACATTGATGGAGAAGTAATATCTGTGGTTTGTGGGGTGACTTTAAACAAATGAAAGACCAGTCTTGTTGGTGGCCCAATGTTAAAAAGTAAACACCCACACAGTGAAAGCACAGATGGCTTGCAAGTCTTGTATGACAGGACTGGCATTAGTTGCAAGGCTGAGCTGAAGAAACAGTCTAAGATGCCTAGTGTTCAGCAGGGGGTTTCTTACTGCATGTGGAATAAATTTCAATTGGCTTGGTACCCAGTGGGCAGAGGCGTGAGTGATACTACTTGACTGCTGCAGTGCTACTTGCATTTCCCAGCTGTCATCAGGTCTGCAGATGGTACAGGTCCATCAGAACACTAGAAAACTAGGTTTTTTCTTAGCGCAGGTGACTGGCACAGCTTCCTGTTTCACGTGCTTCCATATTTGGGAATGCTGACATAATGGCCTTGCTCAGCATATACTGCGGTGTTGAGTGGGAATGATTGCATGTGAGAAGGCTTCTTCAATCAGGTCAATTTCTGCTCATGTGAATAAGAATACAGAGACAGTTGTGGTCATATTCAGCGGGTCATGTCTATTTGTCTGCAAAGCTGGTAAACTGACCCTTTCATTTCTTGGCGTGAAGTATGGGAATTAGTCCAAGTGGCTCCCTTGTGGATTTTTATTGAGATTACTGGCATCACACATCCGTGTTGAGTAGGCAATAGGCAGCAGATATGTGTATATACTTAGCTGCCTGTTGTGGTGTGGTTTAGTTTGTTTAAGCATGTTTGGATATATTGTTTGTTTTAATTGTAAGAAGTTAGTTCTTTGAAGAATTAATTTCATTGCAGACAAGATCAGAAACTAGTAATAATTGACACTCTAGTAATAGTCAGAAGTTAGTTCAGAAGTAAGTGTAACTTATCTACGTTATTACAGAGAACATTAAATTTTACATTCCCCTACAATGCACCTTGCTGTGAAGTGATATTATGCATGGGTTATCTTTCACTGTCATTGCACTTGTTTAGGCATATACAGCATGTTTACTTGTTAAAAATACTCTTAAGTATGAATTAGAAGACCCCCATCCCCATTTGACAGCATTGTTTTGAACATGACGCCAACTCCTGCTTGTTTAATGGGATTTGGATTATGCGGACAGAAAAATTGAGCTAGAGGCAAGATGGGAACCCATTCAGCCTTGCCCTTGGAATAGGCAGTCTGCAGTCCTGGGGAATCCCTCTATTTCCTCCAGCATGTCTCACCCCTGACAGCTGGTGCATCTACTTTCAGCAAGTTCCAGACTATCTCGTTTTAGTCTGGAAGGTATGATGAAGAATTACAGCCTGTAACTTCTGGCTCTTTTTGCTCAGTGGATACGCACCTTCTGTTGTCCTTTCTGTCAAAGAAACAGGCAACCTGAGTCTCTGGTCCTGACTTTGTCTTTGGCCAGTCATTGTGATTTTTCTGCAGTTATTCAGGGTGAGACCAAGGACAGAGTGAAGCAAGAATAAGGAAAACATTTTTTTCAAGCTTGCTGCCAATAGGACCCTCCTCTTCCTCCAGCCTACAGCCCTGAAGGGTTCTTTTTCTTCCTTTTCTTCTCTTTTTTTTTAAGTTTCTCCTCCTTTTCATCCATCAAGACCTTAGTTACCACCAAGAATTTATGCAGAGGAACTGAGAAGGGCGTGTGGATGTGGCATTGTGGGATGTAGCTTGATGGACATGGTGCTGTGTGGTGTTGGGTGGGTTGGTTTTTGGTGTGTTGTGCCTTGTTGTTGTTGTGTGGTGGTTGGCTTGCGTGGGTTGTTTGTGGGGTTTTTTTTTGGTTTTTTGTTGTTTTTTTGTGGGTTTTTTTTTTTTTTTTTTTTTTTCCCCCAGGTTGGACTTGATGATCTTACAGGTCTTTTCCAACCGTTGTGATTCTGTGATTCTGTGATTCTGTGCAGTCCCATTCAATTGAAACCAATTGGATGGGAACGTGCCAAGAAGGAAAAGCAGTTCTTGATGACAATATCATAACAGAAGAAAAAAGAAGTTTTCTGGAAATGTTCCCCTTTCATTGTGTTTCTTCATAATATCAGTGAAGACAATCTTCATTCCTGGTTCCGCAAGTACAAATTTACCATGTATGCTTCAACAGGAAAAGAAGAAACTGAGAAGTGAATTTCAGAATTACAGAGAGTCCTGCCTTGCACATTAGGTCCATGTGGGACTATTAGAATGTCTTTAGAATAAAACTAGAGGTGAGGTGTTGTTATTATCAGTGAACAATAAGCCCTATTGGAAGAAAAGAAAAGTGCAGTTTCCAACGAAGAAAAAAATCTTCATAATTTTGCACTTAATTAATAAGTATCATTGTTTAGAAAAAAAAATTAAGGGAAATGTTATAAGACTTGAAACAGTCTTTTTAAGCATTGGGTGTTTTTTTCAAGTTTGACATTAATATCAAAAGGCTGAAAAATAAAAAAAAAGCATTAAAGCTGTTTATTTTTTTTGTCAGGCTCCCCACATGTCAAAAACACAGTAATCTTTTGCCATAAAGGGTAGAAAAATTAAGGAATGTGGAAGGTTCCTGCAGTTCTACCCTATTTGCTTCTGAAGCTAAACTAATACAATGAAAAGGGAGGTTTGCTCATGTCTGACTAAGTGCATTATAACAGAATTACAGAATTATTAAGGTAGGAAAAGACATGTAAGATCATCAAGTCCAACCGTCAACTAACACCATCATGCCCATTAAACCATGCCCCACAATGCCTCGTCCACACGTTCCTTGAACACCTCCAGGGAGGGTGACTCCACCACCTCCCTGGGCAGCTTGTTCCAGTGTTTCACAACTCTGTCAGTAAAGAAATTTTTCCTAATATCCAGCCTGAACCTCCCCCAGCGCAACTTGAGACCATTTCGTCTTGTCCTGTCACTAGTCACTTGGGAGAAGACACCAAAACCGACCTCTCTACAACATCCTTTCAGGTAATTGTAGAGAGCGATAAGGTCTCCCCTCAGCCTCCTCTTCTGCAGACTAAACAACCCCAGTTCCCTCAGCCGCTCCTCATAAGACTTGTGCTCCAGACCCTTCACCAGCTTCGTTGCCCTTCTCTGGACACACTCCAGCACCTCAATATCTTTCTTGTAGTGAGGGGCCCAAAACTGAACACAGCATTCGAGGTGCAGCCTCACCAGCGCCGAGTACAAGGGCACGATCACTTCCCTAGTCCTGCTGGCCACACTATTTCTGATACAGGCCAGAATGCCGTTGGCCTTCTTGGCCACCTGGGCACACTGCTGGCTCATCTTCAGCTGGCTGTCAACCAGCACCCCCAGGTCCTTTTCTGCCAGGCAGCTTTCCAGCCACTCCTCCCCAAGCCTGTAGCATTGCCTGGGGTTGTTGTGATCAAAGTGCAGGACCTGGCACTTGGCTTTGTTGAACCTCATACAAATGGGCTCAGCCCATTAATCCAGCCTGTCCAGAACCCTCTGCACAGCTTTCCTACCTTTGAGGAGATCAACACTCCCGCCCAACTTGGTATCGTCTGTAAACTTGTTGAGGGAGCACTCAATCCCCTCATTCCGGTCATCGATAAATATATTAAACAAGACCAGCCCCAAAACTGAGCCCTGGCGGACTGTGCTTGTGACCAGCTGCCAACAGGATTTCACTCCATTCACCACAACTCTCTGGGATCAGCCATCCAGTCAGATTTTTACCCAGCAAAGAGTGCACCTGTCTAAGCCACGATTTGCCAGCTTCTCCAGGAGAATACTGTGGGAGACAGCGTCAAAGGCTCTACTAAAGTCCAGGTAGACAACAACAGCCTTTCCCTCATCCACTGGGTGGGTCACCTGGTCATAGAAGGAGATCAGGTTGGTCAAGCAGGACCTGCCTTTCATGAACCCGTGCTGGCTGGGCCTGATCCCTTGGTTGTCCGGCACATGCCCTGGGAGCGCCCTCAAGATGAACCTCTCCATAATCTTCCCCGGCACCGAGGTCAGGCTGACAGTCCTGTAGTTGCCCGGATCCTCCTTCCAGCCCTTCTTGTAGATGGGCGTCTTGTTGGCAAGCCTCCAGTCGCCCGGGACCTCCCCTGTTAACCAGGACTGTTGATAAATGAAGGAGAGTGGCTTGGCAAGCTCCTCCGCCAGCTCCCTCAGCACCCTTGGGTGGATGCCATCAGGCCCCATAGACTTGTGAGTGTCCACGTGGCATAGCAGGTCGTTAACTGCTTCCTCCTGGATCATGGGGAGTTTCTTTTGCTCTCCATCCTTGTCTTCCAGCTCAGGGAGCTGGATACCCCGAGGATACCTGCTGTGGCTGTTAAAGACTGAGGCAAAGAAGGCATTAAGTACCTCAGCCTTTTCCTCATCCTTCATGACAATGTTCCCCCCCGCATCCAGTAAAGGATGGAGATTCTCCTTGGCTCTCTTTTTGTTGTTAATGTTTTTATAGAAGCATTTTTTATTATCCCTTACGACTGTGGCCAGGTTGAGCTCTAGCTGGGTTTTTGCCTTCCTAATTCCCTCTCTGCATGACCTAATGAGATCCTTGTACTCTTCTTCAGTTGCCTGCCCCTTCTTCCAAAGGTGATAAACTCTTTTTTTTTCCGAAGCCCCAGCATAAGCTCCTTGTTCAGCCAGGCCGGTCATCTTCCCTGCCGGCTCTTCTTACAGCACATGGGGACTGCCTGCTCCTGTGCCTTCAAGATTTCCTTCTTGAAGAAGGTCCAGCCTTCCTGGACACCTTTGCCCTTCAGGACTGTCTCCCAAGGGACCCTCTCAACCAGTGTCCTGAACAGACCGAAGTCTGCCCTCTGGAAGTCCATCGTAGTGGTTTTTTTGGCCCCCCTCCTTAATTCGTCAAGAATTGAGAACTCTCTCATTTCATGGTCGCTAAGCCCACGACGGCCTCCGACCTTCACTTCTCCCACCAGACCGTCTGTGTTTGGAAACAGCAGGTCAAGCAGGGCACGTCCCCTGGTAGGCTCCCTTACCAGCTGTGTCAGGAAGTTATCTTCCACACACTCCAGGAACCTCCAGGACAGTTTCCTCTTTGCTGTGTATATTTCCAGCAGACGACCAGTAAGTCGAAGTCCCCCACAAGAACAAGGGCTTGCAACTGTGAGACTTCTGCCAGTCGCTTATAGAACGCTTCGTCGGTTTCTTTGTCCTGGTTGGGTTGTCTATAACGGACACCCAGCAGGATATCCGCCTTGTTCCCTTCTCCCTCATCTTTACCCATAAGCAGTCAACCTTGTCATCACAATCGTTGAGCTCTATACAATCAATACACTCCCTAACATATGCAGACGTCCAGCACTTCCTGCTTGTGTATGCTTTACCTTTCACAACAAACAGGTACTATTTGTACACAGTTTGGCGCAGAGTTCAGATTATACTGGGCTACCTATGTTTACCATTAGTGTGGAATATGGATAATGAGTTGGGATTCCTCTGCACCAAGAACTGTTAAGACTGCCCTTGCTATCTCTTGTGTGACTCAGGGGGAGTGGAGACTCGCCTGGCTAACACAGGATGCAGATAAGGAGAGGGTCCTGTGGAGGCAGGGCAGCCCTGCTTGTGGTCAGCAAAGACAGTAAAATAACAGGAATCTGAGGGGTCCTTTGTTTCTTTGAAAAGGCTTTGTGTCCGATAACTGACCTTTGCCTCATTACAGGTGAAATGCATATTACAGCCCACACCCCTGCATATGCTAACGAAGATTATAGAGGTCATGCTAAACATATATGACTATAGCACTCATCTCTCCACCCAAATCATGCTACACGTCACATATGGGGGGGGGGGGGGGGCGACACACACCTCGTAGTTTTGGGGATAAAAGACAGAGAAAATGATTGTTAAGGTGGGAGAGAAGAACCTCGATGCCTGACGGACCAGTTGACGGGCTGTGTTCTCTTCCTCCACCCCAGGCAGGGACGCCTCTCGGGGTAATCGCTGCGCCTCTCACCTTCTGGGTGAAAGTTATCCCTGGGTTCTTGTATTACTATCAAGTTTGCTAGCAATATTAAGCTTAATTAGTATCACTATTGTAGTTAGTGAATTTATCAATGGCAATCTCGAATCTGTTTCTGTCACTTTCAATAAAATATCTAATTTTGATTTTTGTGCATCTGCTCAGTGCAAGTCCTTTTGCTGGGGCTCTGATAAACGAATCAGTGAAAGTCCTGGGACTCTGACAGGCAAATTTTGAAACTACAGTCTTTTTAACGTGACAATTAGGAAGGCACTTTAGAGCACTGATGTGGTTAGGGAGTGATACTAACGCATGGTGAGTAGAGAACATGATGCTGCAGATGCTTTCTAGCAAAGAAGGTGAAATGGCAGCACTCTGGGGGCAGCTTTGGACAGTGGTGAAGGAAGTCACAGGGACAAAGAGTTGAGGAAGGGAATGAAATACAAGGTTCTGAAGAAGACATGGCTAGAAGAACCAGGATTTCCTAGGGAATGTGTTGACCTAGTCATGAAAACTTCCATTAATTTCACAGCTGTTCATTTATTAGCACTAATGAAATGCATTCATAAATAAGTAAAATTAAAAGGGAGTTTAGGGATATCCTGAGAAAGATATTAAGAAGAAGGTAATTAAACCACCTCTAATTCAATGCTGAGGTTCAGCTAACACATAGAGAGAAAAAAAAAAAAAAAAGGCTTCATATCTTTGCCATGAAATGGAGTGAAATATCAGTATTTTCGAAATGGAAGAATTTGAAAACTTCAGACATTTTAGGAATTCAGTTTTGCAGCAGCAGGGGTTATATTTCCAAACGAAATTAATTTTCAATGAAAAACAGGTTTCTATTTATGGCAAACATTTTCTTTTTACAAGCTCAGAACTTTTTTTCTGCCTTTGCTTGTGTAAGAAATACGTCATCAAAAAATTCCTGACCAGGCATAGTTAAAAAATAATGAGAATGTTTTCTTCTTCTCTCGCATAATATTAAGTTAAAATGTTATTCAAGTAACTGTGTCTTTTGTACCTTCTACTCCTCCTGCTGACAGCATAAATCACCAGGGTTTCCATGTCTCTCAAAGGTGCAGAAACAGTGAAAATGAGAGGTCAACCAGGCAGCGTTTTAGTCTCATCACATCGACACATAGCAAAAAGAGGCCTGTTTTCCATCTGAAACAGTTGGTCCAAGAGAGTGAAGCATTGGTATACCTTTAAATCAGGGAACGATGCACAATCCAGGTTATATAGAAAGGCTTGGATATACTGGATATGCAGCAGTCTTGCTATCTGATTGTGATAATAATGGTTAACCATTGCATCAATTAAACAGCCATAGATCACTAATTTTAAGCTAGATGCTGGTGGCAAGAGTAGGAAATAACTGATCACAGCTCTGCAACCCGTATCTTATTTTCTGAAAGTGAGTGAAACAAAGGGTATGAAAATGAACTTGGAGCAGGCTGAGCCCTCTGTAAAGTGTGTTGTGAAATACTGTACCAGTTGATGTATTGTGTATCAGTGTGGAATTATTGCTGGAGGTGACTTAGAAATTAAATCTATGTTCGCATTTTAGGGAGAGGTACAGCATTGAAAAAACTTTCAGGGTGGGGTATGGAGTTTATGCAAGGGTTCCATCCCACAGAAGTTGCCTAGGCAACCTTAGATTTTGACAATGCCAGGGGAGCTTGGTGTGCTGACTCTAAGAGAAACTACACGGAGCATGGAGCGGAGAGGAGACACCGCGGCCAGACTCTGTGATAAGATGGGGACTGGAAGGTACTATGGAACAATGAGATGGAGACTCATCCTGATAATTAGGATACGTACCTGGTCAAAGACAATGCTATTGTACAAAGATACAGTAATGTCTTTAGTTTGTGTAATGGTGTGTAGTGGAGTACCTGGGAATGGGTCCACAGACTGTCACTTTTTTGACAAAATACTATCCTTGGATGAACTTTGCTCATTCTAATCTCATTATAATACTAAAAAACACACCTTCATCCCGAAGCTACCCAACTCCAAGGTGCGACCACCCCTCACTGAGCTTGATCTATACCTTTAAAAGGAAAGTGAGAAACTTTTACACCAATTACAACAAAGAAATACATGACTATAGTCACTCAAGCTCCACCTGTAAAGTAAAAATAGTTTAAAAAGGCTTAAGAGAGGAGAGATGTTAGGGAAGATACCATCGCAGACCTGCTCTGACATCTGGGATCAGTCGACGGGCTGAACCTCATTTCCTCCCCAATAGGGACACCTTTGGGTAAGATCTGAACACTTGGCTATACCAAGTGTTACCCTGGGAGACTTAGAAACCTCGGTAGAGTTGTTTTGTGATTTAACACATTTGTAGCCAGGTTATATTACTCATATTCTTGGTATGTGCACATGGTTTATGGGCAGTAGTTCTATCACTGGCGAGCCAAAAGAACTTGTGCATCTGTTGCTTTAATAAACTACACTATCCATTAATCTAGCTGTGAGAGTTCTCATTGAACGCGACCAAATTCCTTAAGGGTGGCTGTGCTAGTTCATGCAACGTGGCTAGACTGAAAGTGTATGGAGTTACAAGTGCATCCGTAATGGTGGGGTTTCAATATATATAGGAGATGATTGGACTTGTAACACAGAGAATTGAGCATTACTCAGAATCTAAGCCTAGACGCCCCCAGCCCCTCTGATGTCTGAGGACAAGCTGGAACACAAGGGGGTTTATTTTCTGCCAAATTGCTTTGCCTTTTAACGTGACAATCAGAACAGCTGGAAAGCTTTGCAAAAAATGACAAATTGTTTTCCTTTCTCTTATATCACTACTGGTGTCTTCTTCCACATGGGAGAAGACAGGCTCTGGCCTTTGGATCATTTGCCTTATGAGACACAGTGAGGGCCATTTCTGTTTTGGTTTTGGTGATATGGAGTTCTGTTGTTAACTTTCCCTGTTAATGGAACTACCTGGAAGAAGAAGAGTATTTTCTACTCAACAGTAAGGAATTAAATACTGTGTTGTTTTTTAATAATGTCTTGATGAAATCGGTATTTTTTTTTTCCCCTGTCAGTTACCAGAGGGGAATTTAATTTTGCTCCAGCTTATGGCAAAAATAAACTTCTGACTGGTGAGTTTCCTCGCTAGAGAGGACACAGAAAACCCTCAAATGGTGTGAAATATTTAGCAAAAGAAAGCTGAAATATTTACCAAAAGAACAAGAACACTTTTGATGTTGTTACTGAAATACTGAAACAAGCACATTTCCTTTTCATATTCTTTCCTCTTCTCAGAAAACTCAGAAAGGATTGAGAAGTATTGTGAAAGAATTCTCAGTGCCTATGATAAGTCTCTTTCTACTTACTCTAAAATCTAGAAGATTCTTTCATTTTTAATGAGGTCAGGGCATTCCAAAGAGATTGTTATTTCTGGGATAAATCTGCCAAAGTGAAAGGACTAGCACTGGGGTTTACTTTTTTGAGCTGAACCAAACTACCTGTGGTGTTAAACCAACCAATAATGCAAGTACTTAACAGTCTTGCATCTGATTTTTTGAAGGAATGCAGGCTCCAGTTTATTTCAGCAGAATGAGTTCTGAGAAGAATATCCATCTTTTGAAAAGATGACTACACCTGTAGATGCCACAGGAGAGTTCAGGAACTAATCAGTGGGCACCATGCAGCTCAGCGTTGACTTGCCCCAACCTCATAGAGGCTGGTTGAAGGAGACCTGAAAGGTATTTAGATCAATGTGCCTTTGCCACAAGGTGACTTCTTTTGTTGCCAAGTTCAGGCTTCACTTAGGAAGGCACATGTGGTTGTACAGTGCTTCCATATCTGGAGAGAACCCTCCAAGGTCTTGCTTCTTGTGCTTGGTATTGCACATAGCACATGTCCTTATACTGGAATCTGGGAGATGGTCTATCCAGATACATTTGATGTTTCAGGTTTATAAGGTCCAGGAATGTCCCATGCAGGAATCAGGGGATAATTCCCTACTGCTTCTTCTTGCCTGCACGAAAATTAATGCCTAGAGTGATGTTATTCAACATGGGCTCACCCAACCCATCTTCTTCCACTCTGAAACTGGAAAATGAAAACAGACTACCCAGGAGTGAAGGAGTTTTTTCTCCAAGTCACCTCTCCTTGCTCACAGATCTGCTTTAAGCAGAAGCCTCTGCAAGCAAGAAGCCTGAACTGAAGCAGTGGGAAATGTGGCATAACTTTGAACTGGGGAGCAGACATCCCACTTGGCCTACAGTGTCCCTCTTGAGCATTGCAGCATCCCTGAGATGGTTTATTATCTGGTGCCACTGTGGTTTACAGGGGTGAATATCTGATGGAGTCTTTTTGTGTGAGCTAATGTGATTAATTCATTTGGTTCCCTATTAAGACTGGCACAAGCCCTCTGAGACCAACATGTTAGAGAGCTCTTTCCTGTGAAATTCTGTGATGGTGAGTCACTAGGGAACCTAGAAGAAACAGGTGGGGACAGCAGTTTCTGTGCTTCCAGAATATTTTTGTTTAACGTTATTTTGATGTAGCAGTTTTTTTTCTTTTTTTTTCTATTAATTTTAAGAAAGATGTGGCAAGCTTAACCTGGTGAGTGCTTTCAGAAGCCTCATACCTGAGCAGTTCCAGCTCAGAAATTGAAATTGAAGAAAATACTTGGGTTTGAAGAACGAAGTATCCACTTAGATTATTGTCACGACCTTGGTGGATGGTGACAGACTGACACCTGTACATACCCTTGGTAACAACAGTATTGCAAACAGGAAGGTGTCAGACTTCCCAGGCTGACATGGAAGTTAAAAAAGCCTGTCAAAGTGCTGACACCAGAACCCAAAATCACACTCTGCTGTCAGCCCAGTGCTGGGGGCAAGCCAGCATGGGTGTCAGCAGCAACATGACAAGATATGTTCCCTGGTCCTGAAAGACTGATGAGAAGTTGACTAGGAGCTGTTTGTGCTGAATGTCCTTCCTACACAGCTCAAGGAGGTCTGTGCTTCAGCAGGCATTGTTGTAAGGAGCTGGGGGACTATCTGTAGTCAAAACATTTTCCTAATACTTCTGCTGTGGGACTGTGCTCCCAAATAAATCATAGCTGCAGTCTCCAGCTCAGTTCGCATGGGCCTAAACCAATTTCATACCAAGGTCAATGATATTTCTGTGTCAGTGATAACTTTCAGTTATCTTGACAGGTTGGGCTAACTGGTCACCACAAACAACCAACATCTGCACAAGCCCCTCTCAAGTTCCCCTTTTGAGCAGGTAAACTCAACGATGCCTTATACCAACTGTTTTGTTTTGTTTTGTTTTGTTTGAAACTTCATCAAAACTGTCTGTTTTCCTTAATTTATCAAAGTCTCCACTTTACTGTTTCCATAGAACAACACAGTTAATGTTTGCTTAAGGAAGGAATCTGCCTTCTGCAACTCTACTTTCCTGTACTGAAAGATGAGGGCAAGCCACAATGATATTGATGTGAGAAGATGCTGTCAGCAAGTAGTCTTACTACTGAGTATAGACTTACACTTCAGTGCCTCTGCTGGATCTGTCTCTAGTACACGTAATGTGGTAAGGGTCGAAGGATTAATTATATACTGTACAAGATGAACTAAGCAGTGGATTTCCCTTGACTATTTTCTAAGTACCAATTATTATAAAAGCTGGTATTTTAAAATTATTTTTGCAATTTTATTTCCTGTCCAGTGATTAATCTGCCTGCTCTGTACCACTATTAAAATCATGTGCAAAAACTGCGCTCCTGCATCAGGCTTTGGTTGTGATGCTGTTCATCCTTGTTAGTTAAAAAGAGACCAAATTAATGAATAGGAATAAAGAATGGCAGCAGAAGAACCAGAGACCTCTGCATGAAAAAGAAAAAAACTTCAGCTACCTGAAGAAGCTGGCCTGGTTAGTAGCCAGTGCTAAACTAAGACTAAGAAAACAGTTTTCCCTAGCTGCCAGCTGGGAAGGTCCATGCTCTGTAATGCTGCCCACAGTAGTATTCTGTGTGGGTTGAATTACTATACTGAGAAAACTTATCTGGGGAAAAATACATGACTTGAAGCAAAAGAGGGATTTGTGGAAACCCCTGTGCTGAAAACACAGAGCTGGCCCAACTCTGGTGTCTCACCCATTCCCTACAGCCCTGGTAGTGGTTACAGCAACAGAGTAACCCTGCTCTGAGGAGTAAAAGGCAGACTGAGGAGGTGTGGAGAAGCTGAGCTGTCCCTCTCCATGCTCTGTGAGACCCAGGGCTCCAGCATGTAATCTGTGTACATGTTGTTATTTTCCCAGTTATTTCCCTGGTTTTTATTCCTCAAGTTTTGCTTTCATTTATGATTTCGTCTCCCCTGTGCTGTGCATCCTCAACCTCTCTGCAAGCTCTGAACACACTTCAGAGTTCTCCATTACATCGGTAGCACCTACACTTGCCTTCCTATCACCCAAGAAAATTCCTTGTGATTTTCTTCTACCTTTACCAGTATCGTGTTCTTGTTCGCTTACCCACTGCTAATCTAGCATGCTCCTTCCTTTTCTCCTCTTTTCATCCCAACATTATGGTGAATCATTCACAACCTTTTTTCCAACAGCAACTATTCCTTACATTTCTCTTCCCTTCCTTCCATTCAGTAGGTTCAGTCAAAATAAATCAGGTTTTTCTGTCCTCATCGTGCAACAACGATTTATCAATCCAGTGACTTGACATGAAAGTTTTGTGGATCTCCCAAACTTCCCCAAACACAGGTTATATAAACTGGTTGTGGTATATTCGATATGCAGTTTCACTTTCAGGGTTTCCAAGACTGCCTGTCCAAGTTATCTTAAGTTTCTCACCAGGGGATGTCTGACCCCAGTGTCTTTATCTTAAAGAAGAATACAAACCCTTTGTTCTCATTTAGGTTTTGCTTCTGAGTATGGTATTGTGACTCAGGAGGGGCCTGCACACATGTAGAACAATCAATATCAACATCCTTCAGTGAAGTTCATCAGTGAAATTATGAAAGCTCATGTTTTGCATGAAAATGGCAAAACAAAGTGATTCACTTGAATCAATTTCAGAATATCCAAAGTGCTTTGACCTGGTAACAAAGAAGATACTGAGTGCTTCATCTCAGACAGCAGTCTTGCAATGAGCTGTGCTCTGTCTGTATGCAGATGGGGGCCTTCACTCCCAGTTTGTAGTTATGGAACCCGTCACCAGTAACAATTGTTTCTGGTTTCCTGCTCAAATCTAGAGTGACCTTGTCACTGTGGGCAGCCTGTCATGCCCATCTCTTCCATAGCTTCCGTAGTATTGTTCATATTATGAAGACGATGGGGGGCGGGAGGGAGGGGATGGGGGGAGGAGGGAAGATCCAAGACATCCCTTGATTAGCAGCTGTACTTTGAGAAGATGTGCTTTCAAAATGGTGCCAGGAGGAATTTGGCAAAGCTCATATAAATCAGAAGGAATGCCCTGATTTTCAGGCCACATCACAACGACCCTTGTTGTTGTCTAGATCTGCATCACATGGCCAAGAGTTTTATGATTTTACTATTCACATAGATATTTCCACCCAGTGTGCTGACATAGGGATTATGTGAGTGTCTTTTTTTCCTGTAGTCTCTGTGGCTGTGCTTACCTGTGAAGAGAGTTTACCTTCAGTCTCTCTACAATACAGTCAGCTTTTGGTCACAACCTTCTTGTAGCCTACCTGTTTGTATACCTACCTCGTGCAGTGTGGAAGAGTTCCTGACTTGATATTCTGTTCTGCTGCTCAGCCATTCCAGGAGTGGAGTTCAGAACCAGCTGAATCTGTTCACTATGACCTTTCTGCAAGATGACTGGAGACTTCCCTGAGGAAGAAAAAGAAAGATGCTCAAAAAATTAGGCAGCATGTAATGAGGCAAACCCCACCTTTATTCCTCACAGAGCAAGTATCTTTTATGCCTAAGTCTTGTGAGGGGCAGCAGAGATCAGGAAAAAGCCAAAGACCTGTTAATAGGCCAAAGGAATGGGAAACAGCACAAAGTGGTCCTGAATCCTTAAAGCTATTAGTTGTTTGCAACCTCCTGTTGAATACACTTGACTTTTGAGTGCCTAGAGTTCCTTGTGTTGCAGGAATGCAATTTCCATTCGTACAGCTGGTGCTCCAAGGTTCTGTAAAGAGTACCAGCTATGAGAATACCAAGCAAAATTATTATCACGGCAGCTTGAAGGTGGCAGGAGTCAGCTCCGCTGATTGGCACTGACTCACAGATAGAGCACTAATTAGCGCCCATATCAGGAGAATACCTAAGCTGTACCAAATGGAACAGCTGGGGGTAGAAAAATGGCTGGGGTAGAAGACAAATGAAAGAAGGTGGGAGCGGGATAAGCTGCGTGTTTCAGAAATACGACTGATAGCGCTTGAGCCAGTTGATCCATCTCAAATGATTCCTGGGCTTTCTGAAGGCAGAACTTGCTTTGTCTGGAGCCAGCTGGGTGAGGAACACTCCTGAACTCACTACCCTTTATCGTACAGCTGAAATATAACAGAGGAACAGCTAGTGTTTTACTGGAGATCTTGGGGATAATTAATCTTCAAACGGTCACCTCACTGTGTTTGTGATGGCAGACTATGACGTAAGCCAAGTGAAGCAAATTCCTACTTTGGTGTTTTGTTTTCACCCTATCACTTCAGCTAACGTCTCACAGGCTATGATTTTTTGCAGTGGATGTTTTTAAGCAACTCGTGTTCAGTAAAACACAAAGCTCAGCACAGGAACATTTCTTAGTGACAGATTTTAATTGGTCAACCCTTGCAAGCAATTAACTGATTTTTCTTGAAGCTCCTCAAGTTTTTCTTGAAAGATGCAGCAAGTCTTCATGTATATACAGCTCCATTACAAAAGGAGGAAGGCAGGATAACTTTTAAAAAGAAAACAAACAACCGCTTCCACATTGGAGTTGGAAAGGCCAGGACAAGCCCGTACACATCAGTAAGGGCTAGGAAAGAAGACGGTCACTTTTCAGATGCTCTTAAAGCTTTCCCAAGAAAATTAGGGCCTGCAGCTGGAGCACACCAATCAGCTGTTCTGGCAAAGGTCACAGAAGGAAAGATCCCCTGCTAGTTCAACAGTGGTGGTTTTTCAAGAAAAACTTGAAGGAGTTTTTTTCAAATTGTCTTTTTCAAGACAATTCAAGTTTTATTCACAGATAATGGGCTGAAAATATGGTAAGGGTTTTTTTTTTCTCCCTCCTTACAATAAAAAGCACAGAAATTCCCTTCCTGAAGCACAGAAGTGAATGTATCTTTAACCATGACAGTATAATAGTAGCATCATTGCTAATAGTAGATCACAAAGTGTAAAAAACATTTTCCTGATGCTGGTCTTGTAAACTTTCTGAATTTGAAATTTACTGAGGCTAGGGTACATAAAATGTAGGACTAGATTCCAGCATTGGCTCAGTTAATTTACTGTGCCTTCCGGAGATTTACCTATAACTTAGAGTGCTGTTAAACAGTACAAATGACCATAGCATTTGATGAGCAGAGGAGTATTTGCCATAAGTGGCATAGGTGGCATAGGTGTCATTGCAAAATCTCTCTGAAAAATCATTAGATTCACCTATGCTTTCATGTCCATTTGCAAGGTTATCTGTTGCCTGGAGGTATTGAAAAGGACTCAACAAGGGAAAGAATCAAAGAATTCTACAATTGAGGCTTTAATTCAGCAAGAGTACAACACAAGGTCAACTGAGGACTGTGATGGACAGTGGGTTTATTTTACAAGGTGATTTTGTCAAAGCCAAGTTTTCTTCTCTCCTGCAAAACTCACCAGTCCTTTGAATACTTCCTGTCTTCAAGGAAAATGCATTAATTCTGTTAGAAATACATTACTCTTTGTTTCACCTTACCTACAAAGGCCACAGATACCTGCAAATTATAAAGAAAGCACTAATGTAAAATGGTAACTTCATATTACTATTTATAAAAATACCTGGAGGCAGTAAAGCCCATTCAGAATGACATTTCAAAACTGTAATTTTCAAAGCTATCTGAGAAATGCTGAAGCTTTTTTCGTGATTACTTGGCCTGAAAAATCTGTTAAGCTTCATTCAAAATCTCAGTGGTGTCATTCAGAGAAAACAAGTGAAACAAGGTGAAAATGAAGCTGAATACCACTGTAAGATAGAAATGGATTGTCACTCTTTCCCCACATCTCTAAGTGGAATTAGATTGTCATATGAAAGCGTGAGAGGACAAATACAAATTTCTTCTCGTTATGGGAAGAATGTAGAACAAGGAAATTCAAGGCAAGAAAAATCTTTTTCACAAAGTAGCAGCTAGACCAGTTTTTTTTATGTGCAGTCCATGGAGGACAAGTTAACAGGTATACAATATGCAGTGGTCCCCTCTTTTCAGAAGGCAAGTGACTAACCGTGGGGAACAGTTTTTCAGAATTGTTGGGCAAGCCACTTAGAACACTCATCTTGGATCACTTTTCACTTTCTGTCTGCAAGACTCTGAGACCAAGACCCTGCAAAGCAAAGGGATTTGTCCATTGTTCCAAGAACTATGTAGATTCAGTGAATTTTGGAGCACAACTATGAAGCCAGACTATTCTTGACGGTTGTTTTGGCTTCTGTAAAACTATCAGGAGAGGAGTGGGAGAGACAGGATAGATAAGACAAGAGTGGGGACTTTGTCAAGGAGTGAAAAAAGCAAGGATTTTCTAAACTCAACCCTGTTTGTCTCAGTTCCAAAGCACAGGGCATGCTTTCAGCTCTGATTTTTCCAAGCATAGGGTTTGTCCATAGCTGGGTGCAGGTTATAAACTAAGCTTAGTTATAAACTAAGCTCACCTCTTCTGGGCATAGGCTCCTTGTCATTGCTAATCAAAATCTTCACCACGCTTTTCTAAAATAAAAAATAGTTACTTTCATCAGACAATGAAAATATCCTTCCCTTTGATGGTGTTAAGAGACTTTAAGTTGCTTTTTACCTTTAACTTTTGCCCTTACTGTATTTCAGGTGGAAAATCAATGCAGTGCACACTGGAGAAAACCATATAAGCCTATATCCCTCTCCTGGGAGAATGCTGTCTCTGCTGTGCCTTCTGCAGCTTGCTTTCTCCTGGCAGGCCCATTCAGATGATTGATTGAAAATGAGTCATTCTGAAAATATATTGGTTTTAAAATCTTCTTGAAAATTCAAGATGATTTAATACAAATACATCAAGATGATTTAATACAAATACATCACTGTGACAAATTTAATTAAAAAAGAAAAAAAGACAGATTAAACCAATGTCTTTCCTAAATGATATGACGTGATTTTCAGCCATTATACAATTAAATGATATCAGCTTTTGCTAACCATTTTCTTGAGAAGTACAATTAGAAAAGAGGACCCTCCAAAGATAGTTTAGAACCTGCAGAAAATGTTCTCATCATCTGAAACAAACCCCTTTAAACTCCAATTTAAAGCTTTAGTTTTTGGAGTACGAGAGGATTGATGCTGCCTCTTTGTGGGACTGCCACTGCAGAAACCCATTCAGCTTTCTAAGAGGTAAATGCCCCAGCCTGAGTTACTTTTCACATGCTTAGGGTGTAGCGATTCATTGTATCCTCAGAAAGTTGTCTCAGGTGAGATTAGCTTGGGCATGATGGTGGTCTGACCTTGAGTTGTGGTTTAACCCCAGCCAGCGGCTAAGCACCACACAGCTGCTTGCTCACTCCTGCCCCTAGCAGGATAGGGGGGGAAGAGAATTGGAAGGGTAAAAATGAGAAAACACGTGGGTTGAGATAACAACAGTTTAATAATTAAAATATAATAGTAACAATAATAACAATAACACTAATAATTGTAATGAAAAGGAAAATAACAAAGAGAGATAAATAAAGCCCAAGAAAGACAAGTGATGCAAATGAAAACAATTGCTCACCACCAACCGACCGATGCCCAGCCAGTCCCTGAGCAGCGGCCCCCCCAGGTCAAATAAAACTTCCCCCTAGTTATATTGCTGAGCATGATGTCATATGGTGTAGAATATCCCTTTGGCCAGCGGGGATCAGCTGTCCTGGCTGTTTCTCCTCGCAACTTCTTGTGCACCCCTAGCCTACTTGATGGCAGGGTAGTATAAGGAGCAGAAAAGGCCTTGACTCTGTGTAAGCACTGCTCAGCAATAACTAACACACCCCTGTATAATCAACACTGTTTCCAGCACAAACCCAAAACATAGCCCCATACTAGCTATTGTAAAGAAAATTAACTCTATTCCAGCCAAAACCAGCACACCTTGGCAGCATGCTGTGTTGATTTGCTTTACAAGACCTTCCTCTTCTTCCTTCTGTTGTGGGATGAGAACTGAGCACAGGTACTGTTTGAGACAGAATTGGCTTAGTCTCCACTACTTAGCCTAGCATGATCCCAAAGCAATGCTAAACCCCCAGCAAACTAGGACTGATGGAGGGGCAGACCAGCAAATGGCAGAAATTGGACTTTTAGTAAGCCATCAGGCTTTATCCCATGAGGAAGCAGGGCCAAAAAGGGATTCAGAAAGAGCACGTAATGGACCTGAAGGCAGCAGGGTGAGAGCTGTTGAGGCAGGAGATGGGATGCCCAGTTGTCTGCTGGAAGTGTTGGGACTGACAGCTCAGAGCAGTGCAGCCAAGATAAGGCACGTAAGATTGGTATCACATGAACCTCTACCAAATTTTCTTGCAGAAAGGAAGCTCTGAAAAGCAATGAACAATTATAATTCTTTAATTGATTAGAAGCTTACAGCAAGCACTTTCCAGCAGCAGACAGTAACAGTATTCTTAACCCCTGTAAACTTGTTCATATTTTTAATTCAGTTAATGCTTGGAGAGAGACATGGAAAAATACTCTTCTACTAAACTCCTCCATGGAATCTGTTAATACCATAGGTCAAGTTTAGAAAAGATGTAGAAGCGAACTTATCCAAGGATTACAAAGTTTGCAGATGGTTTCAGTTTTATATTGTTTATACTTTAGTACTATATGCATAACTTTGTAAATTATTTCACACCCCTAGAACTAATATTTGAAACAACAAAAAAAAAAGAGAAAATAAATGGATTAGTAAGAGGAAAACATGAGTAAGTTACTGTCTATCTGCATCATTAGAAATGCAAGAGCTTTTCTACTTCTGTTTTCCCACCCCATACTCTATAACCTGTTAACTCATGATCCTGTCTTTGCTCTGCTGCACTTCAGCTATGTAATTTTCTTTATTCTGGTATTGTCACCAAAATAAATAGCACTGTCACTTCTTAATACGCATCACATTGTAATGCACAATAAGCATGTGGTTAAAACTCAGTATTGCCTAAGTTTTAGCAGTAAAGTTTTTTACTGACTGTGAATCTCTCTTTTTAAAATATTCTTGGTGTTATTGATTAAGGACCTAAATTTCGTGCTTTTATTATTTTGTACAAACCCTGTCTTCCAACATGTAGCATAAAGATGAGAGAACAACATTTCTCTAGACCTGGAAGCATTCCCTTGAACATTTTGCTAGCTCTAAAAATGTGAAGCCCTCATTTATTTTGCATTTATAATTCATGCAAATTTCATATTTAAGACTGAAATCTATAAAAAGCCTCTTTCTGATAGTTCCTGCAGAAGACAAAACTCCTTGGAGTCTCAGATGGTTGGTTTTTTCTTGCAAGAGGAATCTAATAATTAATCCATGCCATAGAATTTAAACACCTAATTTCTATGGATTTTAATTTGTTTTATTTTCAAATGAAGTTCAGCTCCGTCTTGACAGTTTGCTTCTTCAATGTAAATACACATTTATATCATGATTTATATTCTGGGAGCATCTCATGGTCTCAGGCATCTGAAGCCACAGTGGCACCCAGCAAACATGAACAAAACATCAATGTGAAATTTCTAGTTTCCAGGTGGAAGGTTGCAAAAAGAAGAGAGAGAGAAAAGCCACCCTAAATCCTAGTCTGGTGACCCAGCTCCCAGTCCACTTGTTTATCTCCAAGTCAGTGACACTCCAGCATACTTCCTCTGGGATCCAGCTCACCACTACTGGAACAAGCCAGTTCCTCCCCAGAGCATGAAGAAAAGAGTATTGTTCCTCCTTCACTTCCGTGATCATTCAGTTTGTTTTGATCTCAGCCGTATAGTATTCCGAGAGCTGGATGAGACAGCAAATGCAGAATCTTTGCCTTATTCTAATCATACCTTTTGTCAGCCAGGTCTCAAAGCTGAGAAAATGTTAGCGGAAAAATAAGCACTTATCTCAAGTTTGCTACTGTGAAAGGAGACTTCTGCAAGTCAAGAACACAGTGATTGTGATGTAAGTGGAGTTTTGGTGGGCTGGGATTGTGTGTCTGGTGTGTGTGGGAGTATGTGTATGTCTGACGTGTGTGTGTGAGTGTCTGAATGTTTTTAAATGATTGCACATCCTATAGCAGCCTTTTCTCCCAGTAACTGCATATGCCTTGTGGACTTGATGGGCAATTTTCATAGGTCAACCTCACTCATAGCCAGCTCTGACAATTGCTCCCATCTGCAGTTTTCTGTTAGCCCTACAGCTTTCAGGCAGTCTTGTCCTCAGTAAGGGAGGAAGGTTTTGAAGGCTGTGTTTATTGCTATGGGATTAGTTCCTCCACTGCTCCCATCAGCTGTTATTGTTAGTTTCATACAGTCATTTGACAGTGACAAAACCATGCTTGCCTACAGGTTTTCATCTACAAAGCTGTGATAACGATTAACACAGGCAGGTTAAAGGCAGGTTCTGCTTGACCAACCTGATCTCCTTCTATGACCAGGTGGCCCATCTAGTGGATGAGGGAAAGGCTGTCGATGTTATCTACCTAGACTTCAGTAAAGCCTTCGACACTGTCTCCCACAGTTTTCTTCTGGAGAAGCTGGCGACTCGTGGCTTAGACAGGTGCACTCTTTGCTGGGTAAAAAACTGGCTGGAGGGCCGAGCCCAGAGAGTCGTGGTGAAAGGAGTGAAATCCACTTGGCAGCTGGTCACAAGCAGAGTCCCCCAGGGCTCAATTTTGGGGCTGGTCTTGTTTAATATCTTTATTGATGATCTGGATGAGGGGATAGAATGCTCCCTCAACAAGTTTACAGACGATACCAAGTTGGGTGGGAGTGTTGAACTCCTCAAGGGTAGGAAGGCTGTGCAGAGGGATCTGGACAGGCTGGATCGATGGGACGAGGACAATTGTATGAGGTTCAACAAGGCCAAGTGCCGGGTCCTGCACTTTGATCACAACAACCCCAGGCAATGCTACAGGTTTGGGGAGGAGTGGCTGGAAAGCTGCCCAGCAGAAAAGGACCTGGGGGTGCTGGTTGACAGCCAGCTGAAGATGAGCCAGCAGTGTGCCCAGGTGGCCAAGAAGGCCAGTGGCATTCTGGCCTGTATCAGAAATAGTGTGGTCAGCAGGACTAGGGAAGTGATCGTGCCCCTGTACTCGGCACTGGTGAGGCCACACCTCGAATGCTGTGTTCAGTTTTGGGCCCCTCACTACAAGAAAGATATTGAGGTGCTGGAGTGTGTCCAGAGAAGGGCAACGAAGCTGGTGAAGGGTCTGGAGCACAAGTCTTATGAGGAGCGGCTGAGGGAACTGGGGTTGTTCAGTCTGCAGAAGAGGAGGCTGTGGGGAGACCTTATCGCTCTCTACAATTACCTGAAAGGGGGTTGTAGAGTGGTGGGTGCTGGTCTCTTCTCCCATGTAACTGGCAATAGAATGAGAGGAAATGGCCTCAAGTTGTGCCAGGGGAGGTTTAGGCTGGATATTAGAAAAAAATTTTCTTTACTGAGAGAGTGGTGAGACACTGGAATAAGCTGCCCAGGGAGGTGGTGGAGTCACGCTCACTGGAGGTGTTCAAGGAACGTGTGGACATGGCATTGTGGGATATGGTTTAGTGGGCATGGTGGTGTTGGGTTGATGGTTGGACTTGATGATCTTACAGGTCTTTTCCAACCTTAATGATTCTGTGATTCTGTGATTTTGTAACACCAGATGTTGTTTGTTGGTCTGTGCTGCTTTTCTTTTTTTTCTTGAACAGCAAACTTTTGCCCAGCCTCAGAAGTAGCTGTTTGTTTTTTTTTTTTATAAAGTCCTCATGGGCTGTAATGCTGCACTTCAAATTTGTGCTTAGCAGTCAGCCTGCGAAGGCTAGTAGTCTCCCAGTGCTGTCTGGTCCTCCCTTTTCTTGTCTAGTTACATAGTTACACAGTCATTGGTACCACATTCTGCCCCATGCACCTCCTGCCATAGGATGGCAGGTGTTTAGCCACAGGCCCTGGTTGGATTACAGCTTCCATTTGGCACAAGGGTATGCTACAGTCACATAGCGCCCATGGTCCTGCAGGAATGGGTTTCTCCATAAACACAAGGAGTCAGTGAAGGTGGGAAGCTTTTGAATGAAGGTGGGAAGCTTTTGAGAATCAGGCTGATCCTCACACAACTACTTCTGTTCTGCTCATGTGGACATCTGGTGTGATTGCTACCACTTGCAGTGAAACTGTTTTGCATGTTGTTTGGAGTTACGTTGAGCACCCAGCAGAGACTTTCAGTCTCAGAGAAGATAAAGGGAGATTTTTCCAGGACTGTCTTATACCAAGCTATTTGTCAGCCAAAGGTATGACATCTTCATTACCCTGACATATAACAGTACTGCTAGGTCTTAATAGTGTCCATGAGATGGCATCCCAGTTGCTCCAACAGTAACAAAAGGTGCTCCTGCAGAAACTGGGCAGGGCAGTCTGAGCCACCATTGCAAGGTATGATGAGAGGGAGAGTTTTCTTCCATGATCAGCAATAAGGATATCACTCTGGCCTCCACTAGACCATAGTAGGGAGGGGCTTAAGAGAATATGTGACACATTTTAATTAAACCCTAATGAAGGAAGGCTCATCTGAGAGGGTGAGCAAGTAACATAGTCATGTTGAGATGATGCCTGTTCACATAAAACCAGTCCTGCTAAAAACTGCTTTGAATTTAAAGACCTAGCTTTGGATGTATTGCATTTTTTGTTTAGACAAATCAAAGTTCTAGGTATTGGAGGGTTTTGTCAGATCAGTACCTCTTTGAGCCCACTGGGAAATGGTAGGGAGAAACCATTCTCTGATGAATCAATTAAAATTAATTTCCCAACAACCAAGCCAACTTCAGGCTCATTAGTATGGGTAAACTTCTTGTTGGTCTGTCATTTTTCATCACATTTTTATAATACCGTCCCAATAGCATGGAAAGCTTAGGTATAATTAATTCTCCTGAAGAAGAGTATTGTTGCTTTTTTTCCCTCCCTAGATCATGGATGTCTTCCTCGGAGAAGCATGGATAGAGTTTCTTCACTGTCATCTGCCAAAGTCTGTTGGCAATAGCAAGGAGGTCTGTGAAAGATATAAGCTTAAGTCTCCACCAATTAATGAACCAAAGTGGTGTTAAATGCCTGCAGAGACTTACGGTGGACCAGAGCCAGACGTTCAGTGCCAAACAGCAACACACTGGAGAAAGGTTATTGTGCATTATCTCCAAATACAAGCTGACAGATATTGCTGTTATTTTTCTTATCTGAACACTCTGTGGTGACTGCATGTAAAAATGCTGCATGAGTATGGGTGAGGCACTCACTTTTGGGAAAGAACTGGAGCCAACCTGGCTGGGAAATATGTTTCTTAAGCCTACCACTCAGGAGAAGCAAGGGCTAGGCCCGCAGGCACAAAGAATGCCCTGGCTTTTTTGCCCAACAGCATGGAAGCTCAGTGGAAGCTCAGTGAAAGCTTAGGTGTCGTATCTGTGAGCAAGGATTTCAGATCTCCCTCCCTGGCCCTCTGATCCCCGGAAGTTGGAGAAGGTCCCAGGTTGTCATCAAACATGTTGGTAACCAAAGAATCAGGATGCCATTTAGTAGACTATTGATGGAGGTGTGAAAGGGTAGTAGGGAAGGACGTATGGAAGCAGGAAGCAAAGTATGAAGGTCCTGCATGCTGTCACTGACCTTCTGTGTTCCATCTGGGAACATGTGACATCTGGGGAACCTGCTGGAGCAGCGTGCAGTTTCTGGGGTGGTGTCTCAGAACAAATTTGGACAGCAGCTTGCAAAGCTGCCAATGAAGGCCAAGCAGTGCCATCTGCTCCACTGTTTGAAACTTGTTCTTCACCAGCTTCTTCTCTGCCTGGGAAAAGATTCTCAACATGCCTGAGATGGCTGGCATAAGGGACAAGGGAACAAAGAAGCTACTGATCTTATGAACTGGCCTCAGTGAGAGTAGGGGTCCCAGCTCTGCATCAGCAGAGAGGCACAGAAGGAATGAACCCTGCAAAAAATGTGGCAATGGAGATATAAGAGCCATTTAATGCAACGGTGGAGCTGTTCAAAAATGTTTTCACCTGGAAACGTCTCATCCTTTTACTTTCCAGGTAAAAAGTAAAGAGAGCTTTGAAAAGGCAAATATTGGTCTTCTAGGCCCTGTGCTTTAGGGAAGGCCATGTGTTACTTTGTGGTCACTAGGGAGAGCTGGGAATGGGCCTTCTGTGCTGGGCAAGGAAGGCAGATGGGTTTTCTAGCAGAGTTTAGTTGACAGGAGAATGAATACATAATGCTTCAGCTCTGGTCAGTATTTCCAATGCCCTGAGTTTCCTGGGCATATGAAACACTTGCCCTGGTGATTGCAAGTCCTTCACAGCTCAGCAAACTGGAGCACTGTCAAGAGTGACTGTTCAGAGAGACTAACAAACTGTAGAAAGAGGGATGAATATTTACCCGAGCCTTGCCTCTCCAGAGCACCTCAAGGGTCCCTCAGGCTTGCTGAGCAGCCATTCCCTGTTCCATCATTGTCACATTAAAAGGAATGCAGTTTCAAAATTTTTCTGTCAGAGTCGCAGGACTTTCACTGATTCATTTATCAGAGCCCCAGCAAAAGGACTTGCACTGAGCAGATGCACAAAAATCAAAATTAGTTATTTTATTGAAAGCCGTCCTTTGCTTCCCAAGGATAGAGATTCTTTGGGGTTGTTAATACCATTGCCACTGTTAAAAACTTATCCTTTATATCTAGGGTTGCCATCCATGTGTGAGGTACTCTCTGGAATTGGGTCATTACCTCTGCAACATTTGGTACAGTGGCAGTTAAAGGTGCTGTATTGGCATTCAATCGGCTATAGTCAATCGTAAGCCACCACTACCCGTTTGGCTTTTATACTGGCCAGACAGGAGAATTATACGGGGAGTGAGTGCGAGTGATAATATTTCTTTTTTCCAAATCTGTTACCACCCTGTCAATGCCCGACTGCACGGTCGCTGGCAGCAGGTATTGTCTCACATTAGTAATTTTTGATGGGGGCAAGGGTATGGACATCTCTAATAAATTTATGCTTTTTGTCTCATCCTCTTTTGTGTTAACTTGCCCAGCAAAGCTCCAAACTGAGCCATCAGGGAGTTTCCATGTTCTAAAAATAATAAATTAAATCCCAATATGTTAGTATTGGCTGCACCTACAAATACCTCAGTTTATCTTCTCCTGGGAGCCATACAGTGATCTTTGCTGTGGGGCATTCTTTTACGATCCCATCAATCCCTGTGAACTTTAGTTTGCTGTGACCAGGTTTGACATTTAGGTGTTCTGCTATCTCCTTAATAATCACTGATATTTGGGCGCCAGTATCTACAAAAACTCTCTGGGGTCCCACTGGTATAGCAATAATTGGTTCCTGATGTTTACTGGAGAGCCACTGCATAGCTAACACCCTCAGGGCAGGATGGCTCACTGTCCTCCCCGGGGACATGTGTTTTTTGGCAGATTATCTGTTATGCCAATCAAATCCCCCTGTGGTGCTGAGGGTGGGGGTTTGTCAGGGGCCAAAGGTCTCCCTGGTGACTGACCTCCCTTTAGCAAGTCCTTTCTCCTGCTCAGCACTTTTACCAGAGCTCGGAGATCAGCAGTGCATGAGCCGTGTCACAACCGTCGAGGCACTCCTATCGCCACAGCCTGTCGCCAGAGGTCATTGCGCTCCTTATCAAATTTAGTTTTCACCTCAGGTTTTGGCTTAGGATCTAGCTGGATCAATAGGGGATAACATCGGGGAGCTCATTAACAAGCTTCGCTCATACATGGCCTGTATACAGGCTGCCTTTTGCACAGACACATTCAAGTCAGAGAACTCTGAAGTCTTTATCACACGGGGGTCTCCCCTATCTTGCGGGTCAATAGTGCCAGCCCAATAAGCAGCCCTTATTGTCAATGAATAATTACAATCACCTGGCGTGGTGGTTAAAAACACTCCAGGAGCCCACTAACCTCCTGCTTCCTCTTCACTTAACAAAACGTTATCTCCTCCAGTGAGGGAGACACGCCACACATAGTCAGTCTCGGACTCCTCTGGGCGCCGCGAGTATTTTTCCCGCAGCTTGGCTAAGTCAGTAGAAGACCATGGGACAGTCTACATAGTGGTACGAACATCATCCCTCCCCTCATTTGTGACTTCAGTTTTAATAAGTGGCCGTACAGATACCGGCTCTGGGGTATAATCATAATTGGAAGCCTCCTCTGGTTCATCAGAATCATCATCATCACACTAGATATCTCCATCCCATGTTTCAGGGTCAGTATGCTGAACAATTTTGCTGATCTATGCTGTGGGATCGCTAGCTGTCTGCCTTGATTCCAGCACAGAGCGCAACTTTTCCTGGAATGGACTTTCTATAGTTTTTTCACCAACAGCCAACAATAGTGTCTTAAGCAGCTCATTTTCCTTCTTTAAATTTGCATTTTCTATTAGGAGGGTATCTACTCGCCTTCCTAACTGCTCACGTTCAAAATTTAGCGATTTCTGTAACACATCGTTGTATGACTTCAAGGTAAAATATTCCACATCTGCAATTGGTTCAGGAGGTGGGGATTCCTTAGCCTCCTTCTGTGCACAGGATAAACAAGCTCCTAAAAGAGCACAAAAAATTCCTTTACCCTTACCATCTTTAACCTTCTGTTCACTCCTGCACTGTTCAATTCACTCTATTATTTTATTTTAATCTTTCCAGAATTTCAGGGCCCACTCTAGTCCTGCTTGGGACAGTGCACATTTATATTTTTGTAGCAGTTTATCCATGGCAATCCTGTCCATGACGCCAAATTTACTGTCACTTTAAAAAGGAATGCAGTTTCGAAATTTATCTGTCAGAGTCCCAGGACTTTCACTGATTCGTTTATCAGAGCCCCAGCAAAAGGACTTGCACTGAGCAGATGCACAAAAATCAAAATTAGTTATTTTATTGAAAGCGACAGAAACAGATTCGAGATTGCCGTTGATAAATTCACTAACTACAACAGTGATACTAATTAAGGTTAATATTGCTAGCAAGCTTGATAGCAATTCAAGAACCCAGGGATAACTTTCACCCAGAAGGTGAGAGGCGCAGCACTTACCCCGAGAGGTGTCCCTGCCTGGAGTGGAGGAAGAGAACACAGCGTGTCGAGTGGTCTGTCAGGTATCGAGGTTCTTTTCTGCCACTTTAACAATAATTTCCTCCATCTTTTATCCCCAAAACTACGAGGTGTGTGTGTCCCCCCCCCATATGTGACGTGTAGCATGATTTGGATGGAGAGATGAGTGCTATAGTCATATATAGAGATCATAGCATGACCTCTATAATCTTCATTAGCATATGCAAGGGTGTGAGCTGTAATATGCATTTCACCCATAATGAGGCAAAGGTCAGTTATCGGACACGAAGCCTTTTCAAAGAAACAAAGAACCCCTCAGATTCCTGTCTTTGCTGACCACAAGCAGGGCTGCCCTGCCTCCACAGGGCCCCTTCCTTATCTGCATCCTGTGTTAGCCAGGCGAGTCTTCACTCCCCCTGAGTCGCACAAGAGATAGCAAGGGTAGTCTTTACGGTTCTGTGTGCACAGGAATCCCACCTCATTATCCAAATTCCACAATCATGTGCCACACCACTATTATTGTGTGTTTATACTCTTTCTCACACCTTTTTTTTTTTTTATTTTAGCCATAAAATCTGGGTACTGTCTTTGGAAAGAACCAAGCCAGGGATTTACAAGCCAGGACAGACAGGGTTTAAGAAGCTTTTTACAGTCATCAATGGGCAATTGTGTTTTAACACAGTAACTCACTTCCTCAGTGCAATGCTCTTTCTCTCCTTTCTTTTCTCTTGACCAGACAATAGTATTCTGGCACAGGAGATCTGCTGGGAAGCAGGCCCCTACTGGCAGGCCTGTGCTTTTTCCCTGACAGCAGCTGGTACCATATCTGAAACCCTGGATGTAGCCCAGCCTCCTTCCATGGGGATTCTGGTCTTAGTTGGAGACTTAGAGTCACCTGACTGACAGTGACTACCACCAACCACAGGACTATGGAACATCACTCACAATGAACTCTGCATTAGTTCAGCCCTAAGCATTGCTTTCCATGCTGACTACAACCTCTCCTGGGCCCTCACTCAGAGCTACTATTGGGAGAGAGGCAGGAAGAAGTCTTGCACAATTTTTGCGCTTTATCAATCTCTTAGATTACTTATTAATATGTAAAGTCTTAAGAAGTTTTATTTTTTATCTGTTTTTTCAAACAAACCAAGAATTTTGTCTTCATTGCTTTTCCTGGAGGATCCTTGGTCTGGGGAGACTATGATAATCACAAGTCAATAAAATACTAGAGTAAATACTCTTAGTCCAGAGAACTTCCTGACTTGGAAGAAAAGCTCATGGTGAAATGCTTGACATTCCACTTCTACTGAGGGTTGATTTAACACCCATGCAACATTCACTGAATGCCTTCAGTGAGGCAGGACTGTCTTGTCTCAGCATTTGGGAAAGCAAATGAGGTCAGAAAGGAACTTTTTAAGTGGAAAATACTTGCAGTCTCTGAGAAACAAAAAATAACGTTAAGTGAAGAATGGTGACTCTGTGGTCAGCTTTAAAGAGGCTTAGATCAGTTCATGCAGGGAAAAAAAAATCAACACCAGGTAAGTTTTATCCTCGATGAAATTTAATTGTAGTACACCATGTCTCTCCCATTTGCTAAGATGCTTATGAAGCAGAGTTAGTTGTTTAAGGGGACACACCATGTGCTCCACTTATATAAGTATGTAGTGGACTTTACAGCAGGTGAATAGATTTCCATCTGAAAAATAAACACATTTAAATATCTGACTATCACCTAGGCTGCTCTAACTAATTTTATTTGCTGTCATAGCCTACAGTAACATTTGGTAAGTCACAGCTTTTTCATTTGTTTCATCTCTTCATTCCCAAGAGTCTTTCTGACATACATTCCTTGGATATTGTTAACATCTGAGTTGCAAGAGTGCCCAGAGAAGGCTGCTTGTGTAAAGGACAGTACGTTTCATTGGGACATCCCAAAGAGGGGTCAGTATTATTATCCTCACTTCACCAGTGGGGGAAAACTAGGAGCTCTGGAGCTCTAGCTTTTTCTCAGGCGAGTGAACCAGACTCTAATAACTGGGTGGTGTTCTCCCTTGTGCTTTGCACTGGGATGGCTCTCCACAGCCTGTTCTTGTGCATGACTGTAGTGTTCCTGCTGAGCTATCTCTCACAACCTCAGTGAATAAGCGAACTTACGTAGACTGCCTAGGAAATTTCCACTAAAATGTTCTATTCTTATTTTTCTCCCTCTGAATGTAGTGCAGAGCTGTATTGAGCTGACCTAAAAAACCCATGAGCAATTTCCATCTGGCAGCCCATGATTTTAACTGAGTAGTGGACGTTTTATTTTTTCTCCCTTTGGCTCATCTCCACACTAGAAATGGCTGCAATCCCATAGAGGATGAAGGATCTTTTTTTTTAGGTAAAACCAAGAGATCATTAGGAGCTTCCTAATGCTATACTGTAACACGATGTGAAAAACATCCAAATGCATTGCATCTCATCCCCATTTAGTACAGTGAAACCCAGTTCTTCATTTAATCATCTAAATAAGAAGGGCTTTCAATCTGTAACCTGATTGTTTGCTAACAGTTGACAATAGATGTGCTGGAATTTCTTCAAATATTACTTAGAAAGAAATAATAGTTGTGGGGTTTGTCCCCAAGTCTCCCACATGAGTTTCAGTACCAAGATATTTTTTCAGAGAGTCAATCTCTATTAAACTATTTATTTGTAAATACATTCACCTTAAAACGTTCACATTTGGTCTGAGATTTGCTATGTTCAGTCTTCACAAAAAAAGGATTCTTTGTGGCTGAGGGGTGAATATCTGATAAGCAGCTGTTGATAAGATACGGAAACATGGAAAGGTGTCTCATTTTCAACAATTTAAAAGCCAGATGCTAGATATTGGGTTCATGTATGCAGAAAATTCACAGCTTATCAGGCTATGAAACTGGGATAGTAAAGAGTCCCATCTCAACCATGTGTGCATTTCAGGATGATGGCTTGCGTAACCAAATTTGATGTGATGGTACACATACTTTGGCTATTTTTATCACAAATAAAGTGAAAATTGAAACAGAATATAAAGTCTTACGCATTCTCCCTTCTCATGCAGACTGGCATTTGCTTGGGTTTGACTTCTTTGACCAGTGGCTGATGAATTGGAAAGTTGATGTTCCATTTTGTGTCAATTTTAAAATAATTTTTTATTAAAAATTAAATAGAACTGAATTACATTTTCAGTCAGGCAGTTGTTTCTTGCCATAGTCTAAACTTCTCATAGCCCAGCTGAAATGTTCACCACCTAAGTTTTAAAGAAGTCCTTTTCTGATTCAAAACACCCTCAGCTGCTGCAGCTTGAGCTTGCCAAATACACTGCTATATCTGACCCTCTAGTATAAAAATAGGGTTTTAGAGGAAAGTAAATCTCAGATGAAAAAATTGTTTCCATCCCACAGTGCTAGCAGAATTCTGCTTCCCTCTAAACATTGAAGGCTCAGGAAAGCATGGGTGTTTGACATCACATGCTCCAGCCACTTGTCTTTCTCAGTTGTGCTTTCAGCACCTATCTCAAACTGTCTGTAAAATCACTAGAGACAGGCTGTAGCAGAGCTCTCTTCAACAAGGAATATCCCAATGCAGTTGTTACCTTGTTTTTCCTGAAGAGAGGAGGCACAGTTGGAGAGGGAGAATTAAAAACCGTGGTTGAAACTTTCTAACTGGTGCTACTGATGCTTGCCAGAAACCCTGTGGGATGCCAATGTATAGGACAGCATTGTGCCAGCATTGTCCATTAGCCTTTATTCAAGTCTCGTTTTCAAAGAGAGGTTTATGAGGCCTGGATCGTCCATGGTACTTTGTGAAGAAAACTAATTGAAGCCTTTAAAAAGGACTTACTCACAACAACCAACGGTGAGTATCGTTGCACCCAGCTTTTCATTTAGAAGTTTAACATCTGTCCCAAGCATGTAGTCTGTGCCACCGTTGCTGTCAGTGAAGGTTGAAAGCTTGCAGCAGGGCTAACGATTGCATCCCAGGACCAGTGTCTGAGAAGTAGGTCACTAATGCACCTTTGTAACTGCAGTGGTTTTTCACCAGAACCACTCATGTGCCTGCTGATTTCTTTTTGTCTTGTTCTTCTCTGGAGAATGTTTTACCTGAAAAGTGTACTTTTAAAGTGGGAAAACATAGATTGCACCTGCTTAACCACTGGAATTATCCTTCTGTATCTTTTTAATAAGGAGGCAGAAGCTGGTTCCAAAGAATAATTTACATTCATTGCAAAATGAAGCCTGTCAAAAACATCTGCTTTCCTTCTTTGGTATCTGAACCCTCTGCCCTGACCACACTGGTTTGATATGATTATTCTGGTTCCCTTGAGCTGGCTGTTTCTTAGGGGAACCAGTGAAAAATACTTTTTTGCCCTGTTATCTTCCTTAAACACAGACCTCTTCTGGAACTCGGAGTAAATGAAAAGCCTGCCCTTGAACTCACAGGCTGCAGAGGCATTAGCGTGTGTTGGCCTTAGCAGTAATGGGCTCAAAGTCTGTGTAAGTGTTATGGGATGTAAATAATATGGGTTGATTCTCTGTGACAGTCCTGTGGCTACTTCTGTTTGTTACTAAAAAAACCCCAACAAACCACATCACCATACAGTGGTCTTAAGGAAGAGCTTTCCTAGGGGAAATGCTATCAGCATTTTCTATGAGATGTATGGTTTTCTCTTTCTAACACGGTGCAATGCTTTTATGCTAAACGTAACAACTACTGATTTGTCCCTAAGCAAGTAAAATGAGGCTTAGCTGTGTGCAACTTGCCACCCAAAGAGTTTTGTATATATCACAAATTCTGGATCCAGAGATATATTTGATGTCATTGCAAATCAGCTTTTTACTTTTTTGATTTTAAGATCCAAACATATTCTTAGTAAACCATAGTTACATGCCTGTGCTTCTTTCAAAGGAATGTTGTTTTGCTCTTCCTGAGGAAAACTTACTCCTAATAGCAAAACTTATTTAAAATTTTATAATCACCTGTAGATGTCGAACCATATCAGTGTTTTTGACAAATGAAAAAATTAACATATCCATTCAAATAATATCCATGTTTCTCCTTGATTCTTTTACCATTCTATTTGTATATCAGCATCCATACTTTGATTTCCAAATGTAGCCTGGTAGGAATTTCACAGGAAAGCGTTGCAAAAAATGTATGAAATCACTGTTTTTTTTATTGGCTGTGATTCCATTTTAAAAGAACATCATAGCATTTACCCACAGCATACAGGAAAAAGTAGCAGGCAAATAACAAATGAAATTCACATTCACAAAGTCTCTACTTTAAATCATCTTCTAGCTGCTTGGAGAATACTGCATGCATCTGAAAGATAGCTGGGGAGCATTTCTACTAGAAAATGCATGGCTAAGTTGAATTTTGCTCTGTGTGTGTGAGAGAAAGAGTAAGAGAGAAAACAAGCAATCTCTTAATGACAGTATGAAAACATTTTACTAAGTCAGCACATGAAGAAACAGTTATCTTGATAACATATATTCAGAACAGATACAGACAAGTTTCAGATACATAAGACATTACGTTGAGGTCACAATAGCTAATTTCTAACAATGCTTATTCTAGCACAGTAAGCTTGCCAAAAAGATGTATTCAGCAGCATTGGTATGGTCTTTCTTGACAAAGGAGAGAGGCTGGGAGGGACCTAAGCCAACGTATGGTACTAGAAACATAGACAGAGGAACTCCAAAGTGATTTAGCACATGGTCTTATATTTTGTTTTATTTATTTTAAACATAAGAATAGCTTTCACAAATTATATTGCAGTCTGATTTCATATGGCTTTCTCTAAAGACAAATGTGCGTTCACAAGGTCAATGGCAAACGAAATCATTTACCCTCCAAATGTGGAGGCCCTTTGACTTTTTTTTTTTACTAACTAGTAAGGTCTTGGAACTGTGAAGGAAAATGGCTGCAGTGTCTAGCCACCAACCTTTCTGTGTAAATAAAAACTAGTTAAAAAACCAAAAGACCTCATTTACCTGAGATTGAGCAGACCAGTCATGCAAATAAAACAATGACATGGAAATACAAAGAGATATTCAGAATCCAAACAATGAACCATGCTTCTCTTTGGTCTTGTTTAAGTGCTTCAACACCTGCTTGAGTGCTGAGGGGGAATGTGTCTGTGACAATGCTTCTCACATCCATACATGAGCCAAAAGTGTCTGTGTCCCATGCTGCCAGTTCAGAGTGGGAAGGGAAATGGATGGGTGGAAGGGAGGGGAGAGTGCCCGCTCTCGAGTCTGTTCAGCATGGCTTAGGCACTTTGGGGACAGTGGAATGACCTGAGGAGAGGTCCAGAACTCAGGCAAGGTGCCAAAAGTCATGTGAGGCAAAACTAAGCAAAACCTGTCCAGTACCTGTGGTAGATATTCTGTCATGTTTCTTTATTGAAAGAAAAGGAAAATTAAAATGGGAACTACCAGCTCACACCTGGCTGAACTCTCTGCTGTCTAGGGAGGAAGGGCTGCTGAGGGTGTGGAGAGCTGAGGTACAGAAATGATGACATGTCTGGGCTGGGAAGGTCCCACAACAAAAAAGACTCAGCAAACGTTATTTAATAAACCATCTTCCCTTTCCCTCCTGCTCTGTGAGCCTGGCATGAGGCTCTGTACAAACTCTGTGCAGAGTTCTGATGGCCCCCTTCAGATTTTGGATCCAGATGTTCACACAGCTCAGGAGCTCAGCTCACAAAAGGAGTATGTTTAATTCTCTGAACCCAGGGATAGCACTACCTGCTTACGAAATTTGAGCACAGGTCACACAAGATCCTGACTTAGACCAGTCATTTAATGGCACACATGCTGAGGCACAGTTAGAAAAATAATATCAAACACTCTTGCCTTCTCTCTCTTCTCCCTTTCTTATCCATTTTCCTCATCTTCCACACATATGTGCACACACATGCACATCAAGCTGCTAGGGAGACTGTGAAAACAAACAAACAAACAATTGGCAGTACCATTCTGCAAGGAGGACATCAAGCAGAAAATTCTGATTATATGTCAGGAACAGTATTTGGCTGGATGAGGAAGTGAGTCCATGATGGGGGCTAGGGTGAGGTCAACAAGCAAGTGGTAAAGAAAGGCCAAAGCAAAGTGGAATGAGCTCATCCTCTTTATTTGCTTGTTTGTTTGTTTGCAGAATTCTCCAGCACAAGGCGAGGGGAAAATGTGAATGGATGTGTTCCTTTTAGCAGGGGCACATTTCTACTAGTTCTACTTATGTATTAGAGGACACAGGCCACAGAGATTAGTGAGAGCATTTCAAAAGTATTGATGTTGGTCTGTCAGTGTGATCTGGGCTAGAAGATTTCACTACCAATGAGTGGCTGAAGCAAAGAGCCAGCCTCTGCCTTTTAGCTTTCAGGGGTGTTGAATTTAGTTCCCTCTGTGGCAGAGCATCAAAAACAGCTTCTGCTTTGCGACAGAAGGAGAGTTTTCAGTTCTTTGAGGTTTACTTAAATAGGCTCAAACTACTAGTTACTGATTTTGCATGGGGTCAGTAGGACACTCTCCCTATAAAATGATAAATTGCTCATCACTGTTATGCTATACCCAAGCATTGATTCAGAGATAAAGAGTGCTCTGGGTCATTAAAGTTTTAGGGGGGAGACACTCATCTTGCTTTAAATGAAAGTTAGGGCAAAAAACCCACTGAAATTGTCTGAAAGAGTAAAACCTGCCTTTTCTTTCCTCTGGGAAGCCCTTGCAGCTTATACTTGAATGAACATGTCTTGTTTGTAGATCCAGCCTGAAATAAGTTGCATCTTTATCAGCTGGTTTTGACTTGTAGATCAGTCAAGCTTCCTCAGTCTCCACCTTAGATTCAGTAGAAACTTACAGTTGAAGTTATTTGTGAAGAAGGAAGGACTAACATACCTGAATAAGAATTGGGTCAGGAGAGCAAAATAAATATATTTCTTCTCTTTCATAACATTTTTTCCCTATTATGAGAGATGCTGCTAAAAGGCACAGAGTTCACAAGCCCACTGCCTGAACCATGGTACAGATTTCTTCTGCTTACCTGAAAAGATGATACATATCTTTTAAAATTTCTTATTAAGGAAAGTACTGAGATATTTGCCTAAACTCAGCTCCACTGAGTGAGTGCATCAAAGAAGTTCCACTGAAGTAAAATGCTTAATTTAGGTACATAATGAAGTATCTCAGACTGCTTTCCTTTTTGTTGTCAGTAGAAAGCGCTTATTTGCTTCCAAATCTCTTCCATGTACTTAGGAAATTTTGTTGTTCCCCTGACAGGGACAAGCAATGCTAGTTCTGCCAGGCAAACCCTGATTCTTTTACAAGATTGTGAGACTGAGATGGCATGATGCTCTCACAGCAGCAACTACAGAGACCTAGCCAAATGTAAAAACTCCAGGATAAGCTTTTCAGATGACAAGCCATATACCTGATCGTGAGGGTCTGTGTTCAAAATAAATCTATGTATGTGAGTTTGTGTATGTACTAGCAAGTCAACACCTCCAGTAGAATTTGGCTTATCTTATGCAGTTCCTCAATACCTACACTGCTGTACTGAGAAGTCCTCTGTATCTGTTCCTGGGAAAGGCAACAAAGATAATGGTGAGAGAGATTTCCTCCCAACCTACTAGCATCAAGGGATGCCACACACTGTTACAATATTACTTAGCTCCTGCACAGCACTGGAGAAGCATCCTCACTTTATGTCTTTATAGTATGTACAGACTGAAACCTACTTTTTACAGCTGGAGAAGCTGGGTGGGGCAGAAAAATAAGTGATCTTCTCAAAGCAACGCAATAATTTAGCACGATAGATAGCAGGCATAGTCAGGATTTCTGCATCTCCAGAGCCATGGCTAACATTCAGGCCACGACACTCGCCCACACACTGCAGGAAGGAGTGGACAGGGCACAGCCAGAACAATATACTGGAAACCAAATGTCCATCCTGCAAGCACTGCTGGGACTGGGACAGTTGAATATGGCACTGGGCAGAAAGACAGAGGTTAGTTAATCAGAGCGGCCTAGGTACTTGGTCATTGGCTTCAAAGGGGTTGGGGACGTCCTCTGACAGAGTACCATGCTCTCTCCTATGGTTTCAGCTCTCTGTATGGCAACTGTCTGACCAAATCTGCTCTTTCAAGTTAAGTGTATGGCTAATTCCCAAAATAACATGACTCTTGCTTAGATTCTGAGGCATTTAACTTCTACCAGCATCTGAGGGCAGATGACTCACTTCTTCCACACTTCTGAGTGAAGTCAGCTGTGTAAGTTATGTGTGATTTACCTTCCAAATGATCTCTTATTTATGACAGTGATGGAATTAAAACAGAAAAGCTCTGCTTCCATGGAAGAACTGAGATATCCTTTCCAAGGACAGATGTGCTCAACAACAAATGGCCTGTGTGAGCCAATCAACAAGATCATTCATAATAATGAGTAATAATTATTACCAATAATAATAAAAAGAGAATTAAAGAAAATTAAAGAGGCCACTGTTCACACTTAGTGACACTCCTTCCTGCTTTGGATGGAAATGCATGTGATGTTGTTCCTTTTCTATGCTTAATGTACAGTTGCCTTATTTAACATACATAGTACTATGGCTTATAATAAAAGTTGTGTAGTCTGCAGCTTTTTAATCTTTACATCCATTCAGAGGCATCTACTAGATGTGACTATGTACAAAAAAGGAATGGATGAGTCTTGGGGTGCGGGGAAGGGAAAGAGGCAGTCAGAAGGTAATGGGAAGCAGAGGTGAGGAGGGCTGCTTGATGGATGGCGAGATTGTAAATCCCCATTGGGCAAAAGAGAAATCCTTTGCAGTACTGTTTATGCCCATCTAACAGTCTGCAGCTATTACTTCTTGAACATGTCCTGCAGGGGCCCTGGTAGGTATTTGATGACTGTGTCTAGAATGCTCTCTTCTTCCTCCTCCTCTTCATCCCCACAGCCAGGAGGGATTGCTTTCTTCGGACGTGTCAAACTCCCTTCAGCATTAGCTTCCAGTGCGGCCTGGGCCTCTGCTTCCTTTTCTTCCTTCTTCTTTATCCCATACTGCAGGGGAGAGATAACACATTGTCAGTCACCCACTGAACAGGATGACTGATGAAGCCAGCCATTACACATGATGCCTCATATTCTGCATATGAATATCACTGTTAATATTCTGCTTTTGCTCTTTTACACAGACACCTGAATTATCAATCCTAACAACTCCTCCCTAAGTACAGCCCAGTGGATGGACAGCTCTCACAAGACAAGATGGTCAGATGCTCAGACCTCTTAGAAACAAGCACGGGAGAGAATTTGGGACTATAAAGCTGTGGGCCTAGCAAAGACAATACAAGCTCTGTGTTAGTAACATTTTGGGGTAGTATTCTACTAGTGTTGACCCTCCACTTTACTGTTAACAGGTCTGATGCTCAAGTCCATCATCTGCAATGATTTTGAAGTTCCATCTGTAGCATTTTATAATAAAGGTTTATGGATGTGGCAAAACTTCAGGAAAAAAATTATCAACAAAGGAAAGCAAACAGGACAGGACAGACAGGAAGACTGCAGTGAAAATGACACAGTTTTAGATATTCTCATGCAGGCGATATTCTACACAACCTCATCTCTGTTCTCTTGGTATAAGTGGGACAGAAAGACCTCTTACTGAAAATAAACCTTCATGAGAAACTCTGCATTTGCACACCGAACTCCCCACTTCTGAGGTAAAGCTGACTCATATTGTCTGAAGAGAAACATCCTTAAGCCTACGAGTAGAATGGATATCTGATATTTGCTACTCCCATTGAGAATTAAAGGTGCGCCACTAAGACGTTACATGAGTATCCAGAATCTCATTTTATGATTTTATATTCAAAATGCTAGATTTAATAAAGGAGTAAAGACATGCCTGCATGATTCATACTAGGGAGAGAAGTGCTGTAGTATCTCAGCTCCCACAGTGACTAGGACTTTCTTTCCTACTGCTAGTTTGAAGGCATGTCAAGAAAAACAATTTCTGCACCACCAACATTCATCACTCCTCAGTCTTCATACATTTCCGTATTTCTCAGGTTTTGCTGCTATTTCCACAAGTGTTTGCACAAAAAATTGAGATTATGGTGATACATGATTAAAAACCCCATTAACTCAAACTGTCACATGGAAAACTACAGCAACAAGGATACCTGCAAGCTACCCTCTTTATTACTTACAATCATTTCACTTCAGCTACATTAGGGAGGCATTTGACCTTTGTGAGGAAGAGGAAAGGCATTCAGGTTTGCTGTAGCAGCTATCAGCTTCAAAATTATTGCTCTGTAAAAGCCATTCCTTTATTTATGCCTGAATTTTAATTAAAGTACAAAATGGAATTAACCATAAAGTAACTAACTATAGAACCAGAAAGTAACTAAACTAAATCCATGCAAAGCCCAGCAAAACATTTTGCATGAATAAGTTTGAGAAGAACTTTGAAAAGAAAACTAGATATGATTTCAAAATCGTTAAAGAATTATGTTGATACAAAGTACTCAGTATTTTCTAGTATCAATAGTATGGTACTGCTGAATAGACATGAAGCAGATGCTCTTTTCATTATTTTCCCTTTTCATTTTTTCCATTAAGAATAGACCAAATTGTTTACCAGTAAAGCAAAAAATGCATTGCTGCTGTCACGACTTTCTGATTTCAAAGGGTTCTTGGGTTTGACAAGAAACTCCTAAACATTTCTGAGCAAAGGCAGTATTTTTGCTTCTTTTCTCCATCATCACTAATATTTAGGATGACAGCCTGCAAGGTTGAAACCAATAACTTCAAAACCCCTTAGTTCTCTAAATCAATTCTTCCAAGCCAAAATGTTCATTAAGGACATTTGTCTCACGATTTTTATACCTAGTGGATGCCAGTCACACCAGATTTTATGGAAGAGATGTTAAAGAAAAATGATGTCTCCATTCACATCTGAAGCAAAGGAAGCATTTGATCAACTTGTAGTTACAGGGCTGAACACCACAAAGAAGATCCAACATAGGACCAGCAACCACCGCAGGGGGAATGACATACACTGCTAGGTTGTGGACAGTCTGTATGGCTGGCTGCTACTCACTCTCCCTCTCAAGTCACAGGTATACATCTCTAGGTGATTCCCAGTGTAATTTCTCTTACAGACTTTATCTTCCTTTGCCAACTAGAGAAGAAGAGCAGTAGTGGAGACAACACAAATCATAGAAACATACAGGTCCCCTGCATGCTTTCAAATCCTCCCTCTCGAAACAATCAGCTCATGGCAGGTTGATCCTCTAGCTCATGAACTTTTTGAACAAACATCCAGGCTACAGGAAACCGTTGAACAAAACCAACCACTCAAGCGTTACTGTGTGCTAGGACAGAGGGAAGCTCAAAGATTATATGGAGGAATTAACACTGTACTTGTTAGCCTGTCCTGACGTATTTCCCTAGGAAGCCTCTACTGATTTGCCCTCAGTGAATTGTACAGTGCTAGACAGACCTTAACTCTTACAAGATATGGCCAGTCTTACAGGGCAGCTGCAGAATGGGACAATACATGGCCTGGACAGAGACTTTTCACTGTAAAAGGGCATTAGGGAAAACAAGATTCTATTGTTCCAGTTTACTGGCACAAATGCCAAGTACAGAAATTAATTTTTCTTGGTTCCTATGCGTAGTGATGCTACAACACGTAGAAACAAGCCATTTCCCCCTAGTACATACGTAACACCCAAATACAAGTTCATTTTGGACAAAAGTATTCCTCTTTTGGAGAAAGATGACATTGCATAAAAAGCATTTTTTATAAGAAAGGATCTGCTTTGAGTATTGAGTGTTATCATTTAAACTTGGTGGTATTTTGTAATGCTTTACATTAATCAAAATGTAATGCTGTGATGATTCATAGGTGAATAAAATGGCATTTTGCAGCTTTAAATTGTTTCAGAGGAAATCAAATTATAGAAAGGAAAGTCATAATATGAGCAAAATTGTAAAAAAGCATGTTAGTGTCTTCACATGAAATCTTTTAGGTGAAGTCAGCAAATAATTAAAAAAAAATAAACCCTAAAAATAACGTATCTTTTTGGTGTTCTGGCTTTCCTGAGAACTGGCAATATTGCATTATCTCAAAAAAACTGAAGGATGAGAACAATTTCATTTTTTTTCAAGGGCCAACCCCACAAAATTTAATATCAGAGGCTGTATTTATATCATAATCTGCTTGGACTTCACTCATGCCACCATATAGTTAATAATGTAGAATTGCGGACCTAGCCCAGCAAGATACTGAAACATTTTAAATATGTGAACCATCTTGCTGCCCCTAAAGTCATTAGTATGCTGTCACATGAGGATTGTTTTCACAGGGTCATATATTGGTGAAATATTGGTGGGCTGGAGTCCTCAGTCATCAGATGGAAAGAGTAGGGAAAAAATACCACGGCCCTTGGTTTACCCCACACTCACTGACTGCATGTCAGGAAAAGACTAGACTAACAAAGAATGCTGCCATCAACTTTCTCCCCATTCCTTTCCTTTCCCTATTCCTTCTGCTTTCCACAGAAAGCCAAAGTAAGTGCATGAACCAGAGACACGCTAGAAATTTGATCTAACTCTGACGGCAGTAAGGGTGTCAGGGAATAGGGGGACTGTTGAGCCAAGGTGTGCCTGCAGCTGAAATGTCAACCCACCGGAAATATAGTTACCATTTCTTATGACAAGCTAGCCATTGCTTACTAAAAATGAACATATCTATCTAGCAAATATCTAGGTCACAAAATGAATAAAGCAGTAACATCACAGTTAAGACACTTGCAGAAGTAACTGCTTATATCTGGATTACTTACGGAACTGACTCTCCAGGAAGACAGCTGCAATCAGGGTGTGAGTGGTTTATTTGGATCAGCTTTGTAACTGACTCCTTAGGAACAACAAGTGATTTAACTGGAGAAGCTAAGGAAGTGCAGAAGGAGTTTTGTGGGGGATACAAAGACAACTCAAAGACTGCATGGTGGGACCAGCAGAAGATTATTGGTGCAGAGGATGCTGGAATCTGAGAATAAACTGCTGCCAAGATGAACATCTTCCCCATTGACGTGCCAGGCAGGATGACCCTGGGTCCCCCATACTCTGGATGGGGATTCAAAAGACCAACAGAGTGGTCTTGCTGACCTTAGCAGGTTGGGCTAACCATAACACAACAACCGTGACATTATGCTACTAATATTTACCATGATTGTATGCTGCTAAGATTATTATAGTTACTCGCTATAATTATTGTAGTTACATAATTGTATCTGCTGTTGCCATGGTTGAACTATCATATTTTACAGTCTTTATAAACTATTAAGTATTACTACATATATGCTTCGTATAGTCCCACTTCTTTCATCACTGGATAGTTTCACTGCACACTTTTCTTCCCTCCTAATACCTGGATAAGTGGGGAAGCACTTGCTTGGGAAGCACTTGCTTGGGAAGCAAGACTCTATGAGAAAGCACAGGCATAGGTATCACATACCATGAGTTTTTCAGAATACTCAGCAGAAAACATGTTTTCTTTTTCTCTGTGTTTTCTTACTCTTGTGTACACAGCATCCATATCAAAACAATGCCTTACTGCATAACGGTCAGCCTCAGTGAGAGGGAATGAGGTTTAGAAGGTTTCAGGAGTGGGGGGTAATTAAATTAGTGCTGAATAGCAAAGACTTCCATCTTGTAATCAGAGAAGAAATCTCCAGAGTAAGCAGAGAATGTCTGACTCATGAAGAAAAGCATAGGATCAGAGGCTCCAAAATATTGATTTTAGGTACCTGGAGGGTTGACTGAAGTCACCCCACTGACTCATGACCACAGGGCCCAAGATAAGTACTGTCCATATTGTACTCCTAAGCCAGTTAGGTCCTTTGTAAAATCTCTCCCCCAGAACCCAACTTGCAGCTTCAATTAGGAAAATCTGGGTCAATTCTATTCTTTAAAGCATCTGAGACAGGATAAGAAGAAAGAAAAGTTACATATTCCACACTAACAATTACAGTTTAATTGCTTATATGTTACAGTGAGAAATTAGTTTTGCTCCATAATCACGGATGGGGTCAAGCTGCAGAAGGTTCCCATGAGAACAGAGACATTTTCCCATGATGCAGAGCAGGTGTGCTCCTAGCCAAAGTGTGTTATGATTTCTTCATGTTTCCAGTGTCTGCATTTAGTTTTTTACAAGCAAAACTTCCCAGAAGCCAATGGCAGGGACCCTGGAAATGCAAAAATGCAGTTGCTTGTATAAGTTTAGAAGTTACGGCTATGTATCTGACAGCATAAATAACTCCATAAGATGTATCTGTGTTTATGTGTGTACTTTGCAAGATCAGAACATGGAATATAAGTTGCTCCTCCTCCTTCCTGCCTCCTGCAATTTTTTGCTTTGCCAAATGAAAGCCTTCCTTTTAGTACAAGGCTGGTAAAATTAATTCCTCAGCATGATGCAGTAATTTAGATTAGATACAGCTATTTATTTTCCATAGCATCTGTTTACCATATTTAAAAAGCTCCTTTTTTCTTTTTTTTTTCTTTAATTTTTGCATTATTTAATCTTATTTTGAAAGCTCAAGTCCAGTTAGTGTTGGTCTGGGCTTGTGTTTCTGTGTTTCTACAAGAACCTGATACAAGTGCTCCAGTGGATGAGGAGTGGTTCACTGCAGGATGAGTCATCAGCTTTGTCTTACAGTGCAAAGCACGGTGAAGATGCAGATAATTGCCAAAAGAAATAATATTTGTGCTCTCCAGGGGGATAGGGAACTCATTGACTGCACATGAGGCTTAGAAATTATTATCCTGCATTGCTAGGTTTGCACTTGCTAAGGTTCATCATTTCATTGCCTTATGACATTCACTTTGGCAGATTGGAGGTTGAAACCAGCTGAAATTCAGAGGCTGAATCCTAAATGGTTGATTCAGTTCAGATTCAGTTCAAATTCAGCTCTCAGTAGATAAACTACGTGAACTCTCTGCATCTGATCTCTTTGCAAATCTCTGGGAGGCCACTAAAAGTAGATTTTTAAAAGAACAGTTTCTGAGTGCCAGTTTTGTTTCCATCATGTTGCATTCATTTCTCTGTGCACATGTGAGCCCTTGCTATTATGAACTTAGGTTGTCCCTGGCATTTTTTAGTACACTAAAAAGTACTCCTGAGTATATAACAGTGTGTTACCAGCAATGAAAAGTGGCAGGTAACAGAGCTCATCACGGCAGATCAAGAAGGAACTTAGAAAGCATTCTGGAAATGATATTGTTGTACATGATTGAAAGTATGCTCTGGTTAAATTTATGTTCCCTACTGTAGTTCAGCACTGTGAGGGACAGTTGCATTCAGTTGTACTCTTCTATTAGAAAGCAGATTTGAGGGAAATGAAAAAGATGAAATTCTAGCCAAACAAAGACAACTGATCATAAACATTGCTTAATTGTTACCCAAGCAAAACAAAATAATATTCCAAAGTATTAGAAGAGAGATAACCAGCAGTCCCAGATATAAAAGGAGCACTCATATCACCACTGCTGAGAATCCTGGGGACTAACCTGGAAGGAAAATACTCCCCTAGACTGACATTTAGGTATGCACCTGCATTTATTTCCCAGCTTTCTGTGTGACCTGTATGGGAGAGAATTCCTTTCTTCTTGGTTGACAGAGAACTTAAGTAAGATTTACCCTTTCAACGGAGCTGCAGTGAGAGAGTGTGCTCTGAAACTCAGTCATTTCTTATAATGATGCCACACTGAAATATAACAAGTTGCTTTCACGCCATTCTTATAAGGTTATTTTGTGCTCAGTAACTACCCTGGATTGATAGGATGAGTTTGACAGGACAGTAAGCTCCCTCAAACTTTTCACTAAGAATTTTTTTTCCTTCAGTAACCTACACCAATATTTTCAATGCTGACTTTGCTGACAGCACAGGACAATGTAATTCTGCAACAGTAGGAGCTCAGGAAAGATTAGTTAGGTAATTATCTTTAGTATTTGCTGTGACACTGTATAATATTTGTTGTCAACTCCTTGGGGATTCTTCTGTGTGGAATAAATCCTGCCTTATCCCATTGTGGCTAGGATCTAACTAGCACACCCACCCTGACAGTACCTCTGCGGAGACCAAGGTATTGCCGCAAGCTCAGAGTCAAGACTCAGTAAAATCAAAGGTAGTTAATCAATTACTTTCAAATCTTTGTCATACACTTCCATCTGAAGTACAAAAAGTACTTCTCAATTCCATTAGCCGGCAACAGAGGGGAGGACTCTGGTATCAAAATGCTTTTAAAATGGGAAAAACACACTGACACCCAAAAAGAGAAAGTAAGAAAATATGAGTGTTGATTCACATGCTGTAGCCCTTCACAGGGACACGAAAAAATGAAGGGCAAGTCACTTGTCTTTCTCTAGCCCTTTTTGATCTGTCACACCAGCTTCTCCCTTTTGTAATTCAAGGTAGTTTTCTTGCTCCCCAAGAGGCTGTGGAAATCAAGTTTGTAGTGAATGAAAGTTGGTAAGGAAGAATATCTGGTGCATCTTAACAATCCAACTGAATAGCATTAATAGTGTCACAGTGCTAGAAAGACCCACTTAGGCTCTACAGCGCTACCAAGGTTGGGTTGCTATTACAAATTTGGAGAACTGCTGTCACCTGTGAACAGCCACCATTGCAACAGCCTGCAACCAGCTTGGGCTAATAGCTCAAAACCCACACTACAGGTGAGGTGCATATTTCACATTTCTTCCAGGTGGAATCAGTTGTTGACCTTTTATCATCGTTTCTGTTGACTAGCTATGGTCAGGGAACAGATATTTAGCATTGTCAGTGATATGTGAGCAGGGGCAGATCACATGAAGCTCAGTGTTGTGGGGCTGTACAGCTAAAGGGATCCTTGTATAGAAGAGCTTGCTGACTCTACTGCATATTTCCCATAGGCATGCCTTTGTTTTATGGCAAGACAAAGGAGTTTCATCTCACTCCTACCAGTTTCTAGTTACTAAAGTAAGAAAAGCCTTTTCAAGGGAGAACAGTTGCTATAATAATTTTCAAAGGTTCTTGAGCTCTTGGTTGTGACCTGCAGTTTTTCTTGCCCTCTCCATATATGCAGGACTTCATAGCAATTCAGAGGGGAAGGAACAGCTGAAATGTTAACCTCTTGCTGGGTGGAGTCATTCAGCCTCCAGACAATGAGTCAGGACAAGAGTCACAAGCCCATTTCCTTTCTCTTTCTTGATCTGACTGGGTGCTTTTTTCTGACACAGCAATGAATGGGATCTTTTGCAGTGGCATATGGCTTTTTGCTGTGTCCATTTCAAAAAGCAGCAGCTCTAAGTACTCACTTATGGGATGAGTGGTACCCAGCCATGCTCATGTTCTCATCCTCAAGCTAGGCAAATGAAGGCTGTCTCCTTTACTATATTGTCTGGGCACTTTGGCATCATTAATGAGATTTCCAGTACTTTTGGTGGGGACAGAGGGGTGAGAGAGAGACCATACATCACACTGAAATTGAACTTTGGATGATGTGAAGTGGCAGGGAGCGTTGGAAAGAAACACATCAGTAATTCAGCCTGCACATGCATGCGACCACACACATCAAAAGCACGCTCAGCTGATCATGCTGTTCCATGCCCTATGGAATTTGGATAATGAGGTGGGATTCCTGTGCAAAAAGAACTATTAAGACTGCCCTTGCCATCTCCTGTGCGATCCGGGGGAGTGGAGACTTGCCTGGCTAACACAGGACGCAGATAAGGAGGGGGCCCTGTGGAGGCAGGACAGCCCTGCTTGTGGTCATCAAAGACAATAAAATAATAGGTATCTGAGGGGTCCTTTGTTTCTTCGAAAAGGCTTTGTGTCCGATAACTGACCTTTGCCTCATTACAGGTGAAATGCATATTACAGCTCACACCCCTGCATATGCTAATGAAGATTATAAAGGTCATGCTATGATCTCTATATATACTATAGCACTCATCTCTCCACCCAAATCATGCTACACGTCACATATGGAGGTTGGGAACCTTGTAGTTTTGGGGATAAAAGACAGAGAAAATGATTGTTAAGGTGGGAGAGAAGAACCTCAATGCCTGACGGACCAGTTGACGGGCTGTGTTCTCTTCCTCCACTCCAGGCAGGGACGCCTCTCGGGGTAAGCGCTGCGCCTCTCACCTTCTGAGTGAAAGTTATCCGTGGGTTCTTGTATTACTATCAAGTTTGCTAGCAATATTAAGCTTAATTAGTATCACTATTGTAGTTAGTGAATTTATCAATGGCAATCTCGAATCTGTTTCTGTCGCTTTCAATAAAATAACTAATTTTGATTTTTGTGCATCTGCTCGGTGCAAGTCCATTTGCTGGGGCTCTGATAAACGAATCAGTGAAAGTCCTGGGACTCTGACAGACAAATTTGAAACTGCATTCCTTTTAATGTGACATGCCCCTGACCATTATTTAGTACCTTCCCATAATCTTCCCTCCATAAAATATCTGTGCATGCCTAACAGAGCCATGAAGCAGTGGGAATGCTATCACTTCAGAAATTTCCATCTCTTCAGGCTACTAGTGAACAGTTATTCTTCAAATGTTAAAAGAGTAATTAAAAAGAACAACTAAGAGTACACCTCACTGAAACACACGTGATCTTTTTTGGATTAGCTGGGATTTTTTTTTTTGGCTGAAGCCTCAGTACGTTTGGGTAAAGGCCCTACTTATCCAAATTGCTGCTTTTCTAGTCACTGGGGAGAGACATACACTGTGGACAGGAATACATCCTGTCCCAGGGCAGACACCTAGGACATCACCCTTTGAGGTATGCATTTCTCCCTATTGAGTACTGAGGAAGAATTGACCACCAGCTCAGGTGGAGACAAGGAACAGTTTGATAGCTAAAGCTTGATAAGGCAAACCTCCTTCATGAACCTGGTCATCCCTAAAGTGATAGCAAAACATTCCCAGGGCTCCCTTCTCAGCTGAATTCATTTCTTTCTCACACTGGACTCTGTAGGTGCCCCTTATGAAGTTCTTTAAGTTTTTTGAAATAGATACTTAATTACCCATTCTTATTCTGACCGATTCACTAAAATTAGAAAGCAGCAAGGTTCCTCTTCTTTTTTCTCCTTCTTTTTCTCTCTCAACCTCCTTTCCCTTAGGTGTAATCAACCTCTTCCACAGAAGTGGAAACAGCTTGGGAATACGTTTGGGTTCTGCTAATGAAAGTTGGCAACAGCTGTGAGATTCACTGTAGCTATGTCCCAACTAGTTCCATTGTATATTATGTCATAAACTATCATTTCACAGCTAACAGCTAGCACAAAGATAAAGAAAGAGTCTTTTAAAATGAAGGCCATCCTACCTTCATTTAGTGCTGATTGAATATACTTCTTGGCTTACTCACACATGGATTCAATTTAGATGTAGTTTCAGGGTAGTATTCCTGCAATTCTCATTTCCTTACAGCAAGACTTTTTGTTGCATGACAGACCTTAGCTCTTTTCAATTATGGGGTCTATCCCTCTGAGGAACCAAAGATCAGCTTCACTAGGTCCTGTTCTTGCCGTCTTTGTGAAAAGGAAGATATGTCCCCCCTGACTAATATGAAAGAACTTCTACAGAGTTAATGGCTTCACAGTCAGGATGATAAAACTCGCTACCTGCCCCTTAACTGAGAGATCATGCACAAAATTATTATTTCAGCTGGGGAATGTGCAGCAGGAATAGAAGAGCTCTTGAGATGTCAAGCCTGATGCCCCACCTCCCTAACTATCCCTGTTTCCCTCAGTGACTGTATGGGATCACCCGGCTAAACCTGTTTCGGAGCACAAAGGCGAGATGCAGGGAGTTGTGATTCGACTCAGCTTTGTCTCACCTTGACAAATCCTTATCTATGCAGAGACGACCTGGGGGGAGCTGCGGAAACTGCTCAGCCCGGGGTTGTCTGAACACTGCCGAAACCCGAATGGAGCCATGAATGATCCCTTAACAAACAAAATGCCCTGAGTACCATTCCACCACTATTCAGTAGCTTTGTGTGCTAGACATCACTAAATTACCATATAGACTAAGGAGCCGAGCCATCAAGGCACCAGAGATAAACATTCCTGCATAAGCCTGCCCCCACCCATCAAATCAGGGAATAAAAACCATAAGGTTTGGGCAGAAAAATGGGGAGAGTCGCTTTTCCAAGGATACAGCTGGCCTGTAGGAGATTCTTTCCCCCTTGTCCAGGACGCTGTACAAGGTAACTTCCCAGGGATTGAGAGGCCTTACCTGAGAGAGAGGGTAAGTGATTAAGAAACATACGTATGGTATTTGGCATGCTTTAAGATCGCGATTAGTGCACTCTTTTTTGTAAGGTATTAATATCTAGCGCACTTGTGAATTGTGTATTTAATTGCAATAGTGCATTCCTCCATTGTATCCATAAAAGAACCTGCAATAGTGGCGTATTGGACCTGTGAGTGAAGTTCAAATAAATTGTTAATTTGAACCTGACAGTGAAGTCTTTCTCTCCGTCACAGTGACCTGTGGATCTTTTTCAGTGATGTTGTGAAGCTGGAGAGTTCCTGCAGGGACAAGTCCAGGGAACAAGCTTTGGCTGTTTTTCTCTGCACATCCTAAGCCACAGTGCAGTAGGGTCATCCCCCAGCAGCTCTTTTCTTTGGGTACTGGTCTGCTACTACTATTCTCCTGCAATCTGTGGCCCTCCCAGACTGACTCCTTGAAGGGAGCTAGTGGGTCTTAAGCTTTGAATGGTTGCATGGTACTTAAATCTCATCAGCTGGTCAGAGTTCTGGAGAACATTCTCAGTTTCTGGGAAGAAGTAAGATTCTGCTACAAGAATGAGGTTTCATCAGGTAAGCTATGACAGTCTGAAGAAATGATGCCAGTAGCTGTGTATTGGGACAATCTGTGAAACTGAACACCGTATGTTTCTTGCAGCGGAGATGGGGAAATAGCAGGTAGGGGGACAAGACTGGAAGAGAAAGGAGCCTTGGGCTGGGTGTGTGGAGGTCCATAGTTGGTGGAGTCAAGTGCAGAAGGATAGAGCGCAACGCTGTGCAAATATCTCATCCTGATAGTATTTTTCTGGTATGTAATATCTAGAAAACTACAGGGACTTTTTTTGCCCTCTAGCCAATACCTTCAACTTCCCACAGCCCTATGCCAGTGTCCCAAGATCTTCCCAGCCCTGGAATTCCTCTAGCAACAGCTTCCTTCACTGCAGAAGATTAAAATCATAACATAGTCTTCTGCTGGGCTTTGAGCAGAATAGTTGTGTTGTGGTTTGAACAATGGACCCTATTCAGGCTCTGTCCTTCCTGTTTTCCAGAATGACACAGGGCCCAGACATATCACCTAAATTCAGGATGAATTAGATTGAATTTTGAAGTAGAAAATATGGATTTGTGGTAGAGTAATTTCTGTGCCCACCAAAAGCAGAACTGCCTTGATCTTTGATTTTTTTCCTAAACAAACTCAAACAGATTTTGGGTAAAACTTCCAATGAGGCTGATGAAGAATGCTAGGAGTCCTCATCCCAGACTAAGAATGTGCCATGCTTAGTATGAGCCAGGATGGAGAGGAGGGGTGAAGAGAGGAGAAAGACGCACTCACCAGTGCTAACAGCCCAGACTTGCTCTCTTCTTTCTATGTAGTAGAGATAAATCACAGTCTGGGCTTATAAGGAAAAGAAACAAAAAACTCCCACAGAGCAAAACAAGTAGCAGGAATGCAATGGTACAGCAGAACTGTAATACTGTGTTAGATCAAGGGTCCAGTTAGCCAGCCAGAAGTTGCTGCTTTGAGAAGGATTGCAAGAATTAGGGTAATACTAAGTGATCCTGCCTCTGGCATCAGCTGCTTTCAATGATCAGCAGTTTAGGGATATCATGAAACTGAGCTTCCATTGGGGCTGGCATATTTAGCTCTTCTCCATGAATGGATGTAATGTTTCCTCTTTTTTAATCCTGTTGTATTTTTGCATTTCCAATTCTGTTGAAAGACTTCAGACATGATGCTTGAAAATGGATGCAACCTGTACATAGAGCACTGCAACACAACTGAAACTGTGGCAAGGATTTCGTAATGCTTGCAAAACCCTACATCCCTCCTCCTTCTCTGATGAGTTGCTAGGGAGACTTGCCAAATCCCACCCTTACTGGGCATCTCTATGAGAATTTGTTGAGATGGATGCAAGTGTACATTCTTCTGAGCTTCCATGTTGCAGCATCACACCTTGGGTGCTCTTTCAATTACAGCTGGAGACTGAACTACTACGTTAAGGTTAAATTCCAGAAAGCATGGAATAGAAAGTGAGTGTTGTCCCTGGAAGTGACCATTCTTTAGTCTGAAAGAACACTTGTTCACTAAAAAAGTTATTATTCAACCAAATGTAGCACAGTTAGATACTCTGCTAATTGTTCATTATATATAAAGACATATGCATACAGCTAACTGTACAGCCACATGGAAATCAGAGGTCTACCTTTATTCAGACTCAGCAAAGAAGTTTGAGCCCTGGAGGACATGCCTGCTAACTGGCTTCTCTCATTCAAAGCTCTAGTGCAGAGTTGGGACAGCATATGCTTAGAGGAACACTTTTGTGCACTGTCTTCCCATTCTGTGTGATTTCAATTTTCAAGAAATTTTAAAAAATCAAGTGACTCTTCAATATGTAGTGAAATCAGTTCTTTACAATCCCTCATTTGGCTTCTGTGTCCCTTTTCTAGGCAAAACTGAAGTGTGCTATTGAATGCTTTTCCAGTGTGTGCATGTCATGACTACTGGTAATTTACAAGTGACAAACAAAAAGCTCAGAAACATGTCAGCTCTTTGTTATGTTTTGGAAATGTATAATTAAAGAATAAAAAAAAGATCTTGACACTTCATGAAACACACACCAGATAAATATAAGATATATTCTATATTTTACATGCTGGTCTTTATGATTAAGTTAAATGTTGTTGTCATAATGAGACTTTACTGAGCTTATTTACACTGGTCTGAAGATACTGGTCAGAGCTGACTTTCTCATTTTCCATTCTGTGAAGGTACCACACGTACTTATTTCTAATTGCTATGTTTACCCTTTTCTGAGTTAACCACATCCATGCCCTTTACCAATTTACATTTTATAAATCTTAAAGGCACTGGGGCTATATTTTATTTATTAGTTTGTGTCCTCTGATCATCATACGAGCTTACATTTCTTAATGTAAGATGGAATTTCAGCTGTGATTTCAAGCTAACTTAATGCTCCTAAAAGATCAATCCATCCCAATTAATAGTAATGAAAGTTTCCCACCGATATCTCTGAGCAGGGGATCAGGCTTGGGACTGTCTTATTTCTTCTCCTCATCTCTAATTATGTATTTATATAAATTTCACAAATATTAGTCTGCTAATCACTTCAGAGCATTTGCACAAGGGAGTCTGTTTTGCCTAGTCTGCCAGGGTCTAAAGTACACGAGTGCTTTCTCCACACCACATGAATAGTGTCCAATCAGATTTCTTTTCTTCTTACATTATTGGAAATCAGTGGGATTAGCTTCTCAAGCTGAAAAGCCATACAGTTGAGCAGATACAGGAATTCAAGGAACATGGAATTTTTCAGCTTTACCACTAAACTGATGTGTCATCTTGATGATGTCACTTAACCCATTTTGCCTCCTTCTTCTTTGTCTTTTCTCTGCTGTCCTGAGCTCTTTATGACCAGCTATTTAGACTTTATCTTGCATCACAGAAGTCAATGGTAGTTTTGCTATTGGCTGTAACAAACACTCAAAGGGCAAGATACTTTTGCTGTTCTGGAAGAAACTCTCCATGTTTGATTTTTTTCATCCCTCAGTAAAATTGTTCTTTATTAAAAAAAACCAAAGAAGCTGTATTACATTAAAATGAGTTCTAAACACAGGCTGATTTGATCTGTTTTACTAAAATTAAGACATTACACTTACACTGGTCTTTTCACTCGTTCTCAACAATAAGTCCTCATTGGAAAAGCTATTTCAATGTCAAAGAAAAATATTTCCTAAGATAGGGCTATTTCATCAGGCCAGAAACGTTTGGTTCTTCTGCTACTACATGAAATCTCTTTCAGATTAATGTATTTTCTTCAAAGCTCTTTAACATACAACCAAGGGTACTGAGAGAGCTGGCAGAGGAGCTTGCCAAGCCACTCTCCATCATTTATCAACAGTCCTGCTTAACAGGGGAGGTCCCGGGCGACTGGAGGCTTGCCAACAAGACGCCCATCTACAAGAAGGGCTGGAAGGAGGATCCGGGCAACTACAGGCCTGTCAGCCTGACCTCGTTGCCGGGGAAGATTATGGAGAGGTTCATCTTGAGGGCGCTGCCAGGGCACGTGCCGGACAACCAAGGGATCAGGCCCAGCCAGCACGGGTTCATGAAAGGCAGGTCCTGCTTGACCAACCTGATCTCCTTCTATGACCAGGTGACGGTCCTAGTGGATGAGGGAAAGGCTGTCGATGTTGTCTACCTGGACTTTAGTAAAGCCTTCAACACTGTCTCCCACAGTATTCTCCTGGAGAAGCTGGCAAATTGTGGCTCTAGACAGGTGTACTCTTTGCTGGGTAAAAAACTGGCTGGACAGCCGAGCCCAGGGAGTCGTGGTGAAAGAAGTCCACCGGTCACAAGCGGAGTCCCCCAGGGCTCAGTTTTGGGGCCGGTCTTGTTTAATATCTTTATCGACGATCTGGATGAGGGGATCGAGTGCTCCCTAAGCAAGTTTGCAGATGACACCAACCTGGGCGGGAGTGTTGATCTGCTCAAGAGTAGGAAGGCTCTGCAGAGGGATCTGGACAGGCTGGATCGATGGGACGAGGACAATTGTATGAGGTTCAACAAAGCCAAGTGCTGGGTCCTGCACTTTGGCCACAACAACCCCAGGCAATGCTACAGGCTTGGGGATGAGTGGCTGGAAAGCTCCCCCACAGAAAAGGACCTGGGGGTGTTGGTCGACAGCCGGCTGAAGATGAGCCAGCAGTGTGCCCAGGTGGTCAAGAAGGCCAATGGCATCCTGGCCTGTATCAGAAATAGTGTGGTCAGCAGGAGCAGGGAGGTGATCGTGCCCCTGTACTCTGGTGAGGCCACACCTCAAATACTGTTTAGTTTTGGGCCCCTCACTACAAGAAGGACATTGAGGTGCTAGAGCGTGTCCAGAGAAGGGCAACGAAGCTGGTGAGGGGTCTGGAGCACAAGTGTTATGAGGAGCGGCTGAGGGAACTGGGGTTGTTCAGTCTGCAGAAGAGGAGGCTGAGGGCAGACCTTGTTGCTCTCTACAATTACCTGAAAGGAGGTTGCAGAGAGGTGGGTGTTGGTCTCTTCTCCCAAGTGACTAGCGACAGGACAAGAGGAAATGGCCTCAAGTTGTGCCAGGGGAGGTTTAGGCTGGATATTAGGAAAAATTTCTTTACTGAGAGAGTGGTAAAGCACTGGAACAGACTGCCCAGGGAAGTGGTGGAGTCACCATCACTGAAGCTGTTCAAGGAACTTGTGGTCATGGCATTGTGGGACATGGTTTAATGAGCATGGTGGTGTTAGTTGATGGTTGGACTTGATGATCTTACAGGTCTTTTCCAACCTTAATGATTCTGTGATTCTGTGAGCATTGTTTTCAGCAACATTTTCTTCTCTGACAATCGGTTGATAGGACTTTCAGAGCTACCCATGGCACACATTCTTCTCCATTAACAGTGATTTTGGTTCAGGTCTGTAATGCTCCATGGACCAAATCAGAGATGATACACTTCAGGCAGTCAGCATAAATTTTTTCTAAAATTCATACTGCAGCTATCAGTTCCTCTGGGAGAGGGGAAGAATTTGGTGCAAGGAGGTTGCAAGCTTTTACTCCCCTTCCTCTCCTCATTCCTGCCAGGAAAGGGGAAGGAAAGCAACCTGAAATCCATTCAGATTTCAGATAACTTGGTGATTCAATTCTGGCAGCATCAATGGCTTAGGGGTAGCTAAGTAAAGTGGAGACATTAGCAAGCAGAGCTGTGCTCCTACCCTAATATAATCCAAAACACAATTAGGTGTTTCATTCTTGCCTTTAGTTGTTTGAGAGAATGCAAAGCAAATTTCAACCATAGGAAACATATTTTTATCATCAAATGCCTTTTTTCCCTTTTCTTTCTTTTTTTTAAAAAATTATTTTAATAAGGTTCAACAATGGTTCTGAGTAAAGCTGCAATTTTTGAAAGAATTGGATCTTCCTTTATTTCTATCACTGAACCACAGGGTTGATGGCTGAAATGAACTCTGCCCACAGCATTGTTACATGATGATTCATGCGAGTTTTTCATGGGATGTTATTTATTGCTCTTAATCTGGCCTGCAGAAAAGGAAATAGTTTTTATATTCTTTCTATACACAACTGTCTTTATCTCCTTAATAAAAACATTCATTAGGTCTAGGGCCTAATAATTCACAAGACTTAGAAACCACCTATTTGGCAAGGATTCTGTTTGCAAAACCTTTATCCATTTGATATGTCTGTAAGGCTAACAATTCAGAAGTGATATTGTGCCAGGCCTAAGAATGTCCTGTTATATTATGAACCAAACTTCTAACTGCACACATGAATCAGTTCTGTCTTCCAACCTCAGATTGTCAAATGCAGGCTCACTGGTATTATCTTATCTGTATTTGTTTTTCTGATGTATCCACCTAACTGGCCAGATCTCTAGTATCTACAGTATAAGTCATTTAAGTTTGCTCTTTTCACATCAGACCTGTTATCTAGCATCATCTTTGTCTGTGAATGATTTCTTAAAATTTTCTTCTCATATGCGTTGCTGGCATCTCCTGTACCCAGAAAACTTTTTTCAACATTATTAACAGTTGTGCAGAATTCATTTAATAGTGGATCAATATTATTGGAAGTATTATTTCTTGGTGCATTTTTTTAAAAAAAATAATAGTTTTATTGCCTTTAATTCTGCCAGTTCTAAAGTTCTGCTTCTGCTCTTTTTCTTCCTTTATAAATTCTGATACTTATTACCACCTTGACTGTATTATTCTTCCACAATTTCTTCATTGCAGTGTTTTCTATTTTTGATGCTGATTTTTGTTCCCTCCAAGGATGTCAGGATTTTTTCTATAATGTGGGCATGCACCCGATAAACTTCATTCAACAGTTTCACATTATTAATTATGTTTTTCTGGTTAAATATGATCTACCTCCTTTAGCACACTATTGTTTTGAACTTTCTAAAGCCACCCATCAGCAGTACCAAATAGTTGTTATCTGCTTATTTAAACTTAGCTTTGCAAATATATTCAAGCTATGATCAGTTGCATCTGGGAATCATCCACTTGAGATTGATTCCTACTTACCTGTCAAGATGAGGTCTAATGTAGAATTCCCCTGTGAAAGCAACACATCTTGAGCTAGGAAGAATATTTCTGAGGATGCTTTTAATACTGGCAGTAGCAGCTGTGCATCATACTTCATTTCACTTGAAGTTTCCCATGATAAAGATTTTTTCCTACACTTTCTAGGTAAGTATTTTACATCCTTGAAGAGCTGGCTGTGCAGTTCTGTGTTGCAATGTAGTTAGCCATAGGAGACACCAATTCACAGCCCATTTGTACATGAAGCATGAGAGTATCGTGCTATCAGAAGTATTTGGGATCATTTGACTCAGAGCTGCCTCAGAAAGCGCAGGCAACTCACCATGTCAGAGGACAGGTGGGGAATTCAACACATTGATGACAGGAAAGAGTTGATTAGGGTTTGACCTTAGAGGCTCTCTGCGCACTAGTAGAGAACATTTCTGTTCCTAGACAGTCTAGACCACAGGCACAGCAAGTTGGTGGCATGTTGTCCAAGCTGCTTCCTTGCACCAGAGCAGTGTGGACATTTGTATGTACAGAGCCCTGGGCAGGGGCCAAGCAGGGTGAAAATAGTCTGGCTGATTAGGGACAAAGCTGTTTGGCAGAGCACTGTGTTTAAATTCGTTTATAATCACTATTAGTGTTTCTATACAGAGCACAAAGGAGAGCCAGGAACTGCTCGCTAGCAGCCAGGAAACTGCAGAGACATGGAAGCAGCTCACATTCCTAACCTTACATGGAGTAAAGGAGACCACGGTATCAAGCCCATGGTTTGAAGTACAACTATAGGTACTTTACATCTCCGGATTGTAAGGCTCAGAGGTATCACCGGAGCCTCTGTTCTGTTTAGGCTCTGCCAATAGTAATCCACTCCTGAATTTGACAGAATCCAACAGCTCATGTCAGACACAAGCCTGCTGTCCAGAAAGGTGCTGAGGACTAGGAGTGACTGGCAGCTGCACAACTAGCCTCGGGAACAGGTGGCAGAGATCATTTGCACACACATTTAAGTTCCTTTTTTATCAAGGGAATGCCTTTAAATCTTGGCTTGACTTTTGCATTTTGCTCCTTTAACTTGCATAAGTTAATTTTTAAATTATTTTTTTTTTTTAAGTTATGACTTAAAGAGTCAAAGGACAGAGAAAATATTGTCAACTCCATTTCACATATAGTGAATGTTTCTAATCGCATAAGAAGATATTACATACAATATCAGGTTCTGATATTTTCTTATCACTTGACATTTAGTGATATTGTTTCAAGAAAGAAAAACCACCTACAGGCTGTGTGAAAAGCAGCCATGGAGCAGACAGACTGATATCTTGGGTCAAATAAACTATAAAAAACCATCCCATGCACACATACACAAACAAAACAGGTTGAACTATCCACACAGAAAGCATTGCAAAGCTTCCGCGTTTACAGTATGTGCAATATCCATGGCAAAACAACCTTGCATTCAGAACAAAGAATCAGAGCACATCAGCTCTTACAGAAGCAAAAGAAAGTGAAATCAGCCTTTAGTGGAAAACATGAAAAATGTTGTGATTAGCGTAACAGTATCATTGTTCCTGTATTAATCTGTAAGTCTGCATTTAAACAAGTTAAATATTGTAGGACACTTCTTTGCAGTTTAAGAGTTCTAAATAAAATTGACAGTTACTTTAATTTGTAGCTAATATTTTGGATGTTTTTTTAAGTGGAAAAAAAATCCATGCATGTATTATCGTGTTTAAGCTTATAATCAGCAACCTACTGTGTCTCTGAATTAATTGGTTTTCTATTTTTTTTTTCCTCTGGGGGTGGGAAGCAGAGGGGGGTGGTGAATCCAAATTCGATAAGGGACATAATAGACAAAAGAAGCTTGTACCTGTTCTTGCTATGCTCTGTGATGGTCTTCACAGTGGGATGGCTCCTTAAATGAACAGTGTGGCACAAGTGACAGGAAGCATGACAAATTTAAGTTCTGCTGTCATCATTAGGATAGCAATCTATAGCAGAATCATTAACAACTCTTCTCTACCACAGTGTATTTTTATCTTAGCTGTGATACCATCTTCCTAAAATGTTCTACCTCCCAGCTAAAGGCAACATGGCTGAGTAAAGGAGCCAGACAAGGACCTGCTGTATCATAAACCAATTTTTAAAGCAGGATGGAGGAAACCACCCACCAGTCTGTGACCTAGGCCCTATCATACACCTAGCCCACACCACACCCCCTCTCTGCATCTGCCTTTCCTTTCACTTTGGCACATCTGTCTAGCAATGTCTTCAGGACAGGGATAACCCTGACACTAAGTGCATGCTGTCCTTCCCATGCAGGACATTGCATTGCGGGGCATGGTTTAATGGGCGTGGTGGTGCTAGTTGATGGTTGGACTTGATGATCTTAGAGGTCTTTTCCAACCTTAGTGATTCTGTGATTCTGTAAAAGAAAAAGGAGGGAACCCTGGATAACCATATCCAATGGAAATTATGAAAGGCCAGATGCTTCCCCAGATACCCTACTTCTCCTGCAGCAGCAGCCAGTCTGTCTTCCCCAAACTCTGACATGGTCAAAGGAAGGCCACAGCCCTTCTCCTACATCAGCAAGAGGGCTGCCCTGGCCTGGAGCCCTGGACAGGGCACGTTGCACTGAAGTCCGGTAAGATTTACCACTACGATGGAATTCCAGAGGGCAGACTTTGGCCTGTTCAGGACACTGGTTGGGAGGGTCCCTTGGGAGACAGTCCTGAAGGGAAAAGGGGCCCAGGAAGGCTGGACGTTCTTCAAGAAGGAAATCTTGAAGGTACAGGAGCAGGCTGTCCCCATGTGCTGTAAGAAAAGCCGGCAGGGAAGATGACCGGCCTGGCTGAACAAGGAAGCTTTGCTGAGACTCAGGGAAGAAAAGAGAATTTATCGCCTTTGGAATAAGGGGCAGGCAACTGAAGAAGAGTACAAGGATCTCGTTAGGTCATGCAGAGAGGGAATTAGAAAGGCGAAAGCCCAGCTAGAGCTCAACCTGGCCACGGTCATAAGGGATAGCAAAAATGCTTCTATAAATACATTAACAACAAAAAGAGAGCCAAGGAGAATCTCCATCCTTTACTGGATGTGGGGGGGAACAGTGTCACGAAGGATGAGGAAAAGGTGAGGTACTTAATGCCTTCTTTGCCTCAGTCTTTAACAGCCAGACCAGGCATCCTCAGGGTATTCAGCTCCCTGAGCTGGAAGACAAGGATGGAGACCAAAAGAAACTCCCCATGATCCAGGAGGAAGCAGTTAACGACCTGCTATGCCACGTGGACACTCACAAGTCTATGGGGCCTGATGGCATCCACCCAAGGGTGCTGAGGGAGCTGGCGGAGGAGCTTGCCAAGCCGCTCTCCATCATTTATCAACAGTCCTGCTTAACAGGGGAGGTCCCGGATGACTGGAGGCTTGCCAATGTGACGCCCATCTACAAGAAGGGCTGGAAGGAGGATCCGGGCAACTACAGGCCTGTCAGCCTGACCTCGTTGCCGGGGAAGATTATGGAGAGGTTCATCTTGAGGGCGCTCCCAGGGCACGTGCCGGACAACCAAGGAATCAGGCCCAGCCAGCACGGGTTCATGAAAGGCAGGTCCTGCTTGACCAACCTGATCTCCTTCTATGACCAGGTGACGGTCCTAGTGGATGAGGGAAAGGCTGTTGATGTTGTCTACCTGGACTTCAGTAAAGCCTTCGACACTGTCTCCCACAGTATTCTCCTGGAGAAGCTGGCAAATCGTGGCTTAGACAGGTGCACTCTTTGCTGGGTAAAAATCTGACTGGATGGCTGATCCCAGAGAGTTGTGGTGCATGGAGTGAAATCCAGCTGGCGGCCGGTCACAAGCGGAGTCCCCCAGGGCTCAGTTTTGGGGATGGTCTTGTTTAATATCTTTATTGATCATCTGGATGAGGGGATCCAGTGTACCCTCAGCAAGTTTGCAGATGACACCAAGTTGGGAGGGAGTGTTGATCTGCTCGAGGGTAGGAAGGCTGTGCAGAGGGATCTGGACAGGCTGGATCAATGGGCTCTGGCCGATTGTATGAAGTTCAATAAGGCTAAGTGCCGGGTTCTGCACTTTGGCCACAACAACCCCATGCAATGCTACAGGCTTGGGGAGGAGTGGCTGGAAAGCTGCCCCGCAGAAAAGGACCTGGGGGTGTTGGTCAACAGCCGGCTGAAGATGAGCCAGCAGTGTGCCCAGGTGGCCAAGAAGGCCAATGGCATCCTGGCCTGTATCAGAAATAGTGTGGCCAGCAGGAGTAGGGAAGTGATCATGCCCCTGTACTCGGCACTGGTGAGGCCACACCTCGAATACTGTGTTCAGTTTTGGGCCCCTCACTACAAGAAGGACATTGAGGTGCTGGAGTGTGTCCAGAGAAGGGCAACGAAGCTGGTGAGGGGTCTGGAGCACAAGTGTTATGAGGAGCGGCTGAGGGAACTGGGGTTGTTCAGTCTGCAGAAGAGGAGGCTGAGGGCAGACCTTGTTGCTCTCTACAATTACCTGAAAGGAGGTTGCAGAGAGGTGGGTGTTGGTCTCTTCTCCCAAGTGACGAGTGACAGGACAAGAGGAAATAGCCTCAAGTGGCACCAGGGGAGGTTTAGGCTGGATACTAGGAAAAATTTCTTTACTGAGAGAGTGGTGACACACTGGAACAGACTGCCCTGGGAAGTGGTAGTCACCCTCCCTGGAGGTATTCAAGGAACATGTGGATGTGGCATTGTCGGACATGGCTTAATGGGCATAGTGGTGGTTTTTTTGGTTGATGGTTGGACTTGATGATCTTACATGTCTTTTCCAACCTTAGTGATTCTGTGATTCTGTGATTAAGTCAGCTCTACTCATGGCTGCCTCAAAACTGGTCAGTGAGTAAAGGAACTGAAGCCTGTCTGAGACCCTCAGGAAGGCCATATGAATTGGCACTCACTAGGAATGGGGCATGCAAACCCTTCTTTTCCCAGCTTAACCATAAGCAACAAACATCCATGGGGAACAAAGACACACAGCAGGCAAAGGCTACACAAGTGCTACAAGTAAAGGATGGCCCAGACTTTATCACCCTGTCCCATGCATGAACTCAGATCTGGCCTTGTATCAGCCCTTCTTTTTTCAGGCATGTGGGGTGACAGTCTTAAATCCCAGGCTGATGAAACTGACAGCAAAGTCAGAAAAAATGCTTCGTGGTGAGGCCAGCACAAAGTCACATCTTGCTCTAAGGAAGCAGCAGCATTTCAAAGGCTGAGCATGGCTCTGATGACTTTTAACAGAAAAGAATGATGCATCTGCTAGCTGAGCCGTGAAGGCATCAGGCTGCATTCTCAAGCAGGCGTAACTCCACTGGTCTCATTAAGTCCTGGTGAGATATCTGATCGTTCAAGACTCAGACAACAAACTGCCAATGTAAGAGACATAATGTGGCTAATGTCTGATTTTAAGCAGTAATGGGAGCTCTTTGGCTGCAGCAAAAAGGGAACAAACCTTTAAATCATCTTCGGTGACCTTCACAGTCCTTGAATTTGCTTGACATAGAAAGAACCAACAACTGTACAACCCCTCCCCCTTGCATCTGATTTTTAAGCTAGGAAAAAAAAAGAAGTTACATGAAAAAAATGGTGTAGCTGTAGTTATTACAGGCAATGGTACTGATCAAATTACTTTCATGCCATTGTCTGCATTTTGAGGTTGACACAAGCAGCATGAACCAGGACAGAACTGTCTCCCTTTAAAGATGAGATGAATCAAAAGATTTGGGGAGGATGTCTTGGAAAAAACTCAGAGCTCCTCCAACGACTTAGCCAAATTTTATACCATCCTGACTAAGGGGTTTTTCCATTAAGAAAAGAATATTTTATTCCCCAAAGCAGCAAAGCAGCAAATAAGCTGTTCTGTCTCTCAATGCAGAGCAATGCATTCATGCCCTTTTTGGGATTTAGCCAAGAAATGATTCCATGTGGTTTTGGTTCTACTGGCTAAAGAAAGTGGAAGGGTGTGGGCATGGCAGCCACGTCTAGAGATCAGTAGCAATGGGAATGTGGGTCATACAGGTTCTGGATGGTTTTCACTTTTAAGTCCTAAACTTCTGTCATGGCCTGCTGCCTGTGGAGGTGCCCAGGTTTTCAGGAGGAGAAGAAATCCCATTTGCACAAAAGCCAGACTATCCCTAGGCCTCCAGGTCAGTAAATCAATTCCCTACTCAACCACTGCATGATTTTGGGCAAGTTGCTCAATTTCTCCACCTGTACATCAGAAGCAGTAATGCTAAGTAAAAATTATTAATAATTACAATAGTAATTAAATTATAAAAGTAATATATACTATATTATACAGTATGCTATACATTATATAAGTCATATAATTAATATATAACATGTATAATATATATATGATTAAATAAAATAATAATAATTTAAAAATCACATTTTGGAGATCTCTGGGGAAAAAGCCCTTCCTCTGTGCAGCTTGGTCGCGCTGGCTGATGTGAACAAGAAACATAGCCTCTTTATGCAGGTGTTAAACCATTGCTAGCCCCCTGAAGAAAGGCAGGTCCCTCACAGACTTTCTCAAGCTGTGGACTAGACATGGTGAAGAGTGAATGCAGGCTGCCACTGAAACTGGAATGAAGTAAGACTTTGTCCATGATGCAGACATTCCCTTTGCATTCATCTTCTCCTATATGCAAAGAAAAAAATCCTTCTTATTAAAGAAAATATGTTCAAACTCTGTATATACATTTCTCTGTGTGTAAATGCACACAAATTTGGTCATATACAATGGCTGTGTATACTGTTTCCCTATAGTATGACGCGCTGTAGAAATAAAGCAGTGCTTCATAGATCACATATTCTTGCTCTGCAATGTTTATGCTAGCTCTGAAAAAAAGGAAAAGGCCTAAAACAGCAATTGAACCAGGAAAAAAAAGGCACAAGGGAAAGAGAGGGAGGCTGTACTGTGTGATCGGACAATAAATTACAAATAGTTACTGCCTTCCCACCTTTCTTGTCCTCTGGGTGGTAACATAAATAAATAACTGATGGCGTGAGGGAAGGCTGTACTGAAGAGTTCCTTATTATGAAAACAGAAGAATTTGTCAATTAAAATTTTTGGATATTAGTTTCCAAACAGATCTTCTGGTAATGGGGCACCCTGGTATGAGGGCCAGAAGTGTAGACTGGACTGTGAGGTGGCAGAACAGCACCTCCAGCAGAGTAGTAATGTCTGGCTGTTTAGACACAGATGCTCAGTTACAATGGTACAGGAAGAGAACTTGCAAAACGCCATTGGTTGAGGTCCATATTTCTTGTCTTTCCAAGTAGGTGAGCCAAATGCTTGGATTTTCAGTAAGTCACAGCCAGGAGGGCTTGAGACACCATTCAGATGTCCTTCCTAGCTAAATTCCAGCACTAATCACTGTATGTCATCTACTGCGTTCATTTTGCACCCAGTCCTGAGTGGGTAAATCTGCTCAGTCCCATGCCAGCAATGTGCATAGGTTTTGCCAGCCAACTCAGTGAGACAAAAGTTGTTTAAGTGAGGATTTCAGCTGAATGACTCTACAAGACACCCTAGTCAGCGCATAACAGTAAAAAAGGCTGCATTTCAAGAGACATTTCAGTAACTCCAGAAGCATCAATGGGATCTCATTAGCAAGTATCCAAAGTGACATCTACTGGTGTAGATTTGGATTAGTGTGAAATGTAGAAACGAAGTTAGAGCAAGGCAGAGCTGCACAAAGAAGCTGACTAATGACCCCCAAAAGGTATTAGTGGGAGAACCAGCAGCTGGAAACTGAAAGTGATGAGTTCTGCTAAATAATTGAACCTCTTAACTATTATGGAAGCAGATGAAAAAGATGTCAGTTTACTTCTGAGCTCCAATAGTTTGCCTCCCTTTTCTGAATTTTAAAAATGGCGTAAAGCTACAGTGCAGGAAGGAATCCCTGCAGCTTTTCCCATCAGGGAAGCTCTGTTAGTTTAATGCCAAAAGGCAAGACCTGGCATACACGCTTTCATTTAAACCACCTAGAAAATTCTGTACATGTAGGTGGTTAGATTCACAAAGACCAAGACATGCTGCATATCCTGGGACTTCCAAGGGAATATAAAGATGAAATTACAGGGGTTAGGTAGGAACAGATTCCCTAAAATCACTTTGAAGACAACTGTGTTTAATAATGGCCTTGGAGGTCCATAGCAGGTACATCAAGCCCTGTTCCTTGCTGAAAAGCACATATGGGAAGGCACTGTTCTCTCTCTCAACTTTCAAGAGAGACCGCTGAACTTAGGCATAACTTTGTTAACCTTTGGCCTTGTAGTTGTGTTTCCTCTTACTTGAGGAGATCAGTTCACCTTTTCACAAAAGACAGTTGCTGCCTTGCAGACAAGGGGACCTTTTTTGGAGAGGCAAAGCACAAAATTAAACCTGACTAGAATTTCCAAAGGTTGGAAGTTAGAGAAGTGGGTCATTTAGTAAAATTGCAAAGGGCTGCAGTACAGAAATAAGTTTGATGCTAAAGATCTGTACTCTAAGTTATGGAGAAAACTGATACGGAAACTCAAGAATCTAGCTCAGAGGCAACACAGGCCAGTCAAGACATCCTTGCGTACAACTGGTTGGGGGACAAGTTCTGGCAGGAATTCAGAAGTCTTGTCCAGGTCAAATCACTTTATGGCCTTGGATGTCTCCAAATACCAATATGAAAATGATCTGTGGGCTAATAGTGCTCTTCAATCACCCTGCAAATGTCCTTTCCTTCTTCCAACTCTCCTTGGGCTTATGCCAGCTTCCACTTTCCTCAATAACCAATAAATCAAATCTGTCCAGAACACAGTAAACACCACAGGACATTGCCCTTGTAGCCTTCTTCACCCAGAACAGCCCGTGATTTAATTCTTGCAGAGAGTGCAATTCTTCTCGGTTGTTGCCATTACTGGCGTTACGACTGTTCCCACCCACTCCAGAGCCCACTTCTTGGAAGGCACAATATAATCCCTGTCTTGCAAAGCATCACACTGGGAGTGTCATAGCTAGGCCTTTTGCTTTCTCATAGCCAGAGGGCCTGTGACCCAGTTGTAAACACTCTTTGGTCTATAGCACAAAGAGTATCTGCACTGAACTAAACTAAGCAAGGAATTTTTTTCTTTTATCCTGAATTATCAAAAGCCACTGTGAAAGTAGGAAAAGAGTCAAGGTAATGATACCTCTCCACCTGCACAATACATATACATCTCTGAAAATCTATTTTAAGGCCCACTCGCTGAACAGTAGCCGCAGCTTCATTAGGTTACAAGTGTTGGATAAAGATTCACATCAGTGGTTTAATATCAATGATTTAAAAGGGAAGATATCAGATAGAATGTTTCTGTTCATTGAGATACGAATTTTATCATATAAATTACAGAACGTGATTCATTGCTGAGGAAAATCTTTTCTTTGTTTGAGATCCTTCACCTTTTGACATGCAAAGAACATGATTTCTGCACTTTTTTCACTTGTCAATAGTCTCCAGTGAAAAATGTACTATATATTTCTTCCTCGCAAGGAAGACTACACCTTCAAAATTGCATTTTCAGGCAGTGAAATTTCATTCCTTTGTACAGCAATATTTAAAGCCTTTGCCAATATCTGCATCTGAAGTTAGACAAGAATGAAACATCCCATAGATGTACTAACACCAAAGAGTTTAGCTAACATTGTGAAGCTGTTTTATACCAACAAAGTTTTACCAAAGTTAAGTTTGCACTCCTGACCTTGGCCCTTAATTTCAAAGGTATATTGCTGGAGAACAGAGTTAATTCGCGTTCTGGTATTTTTTCTGCCCTAAGACAGGATTTTCACAGTTATGCACCAGTTAGATATGCGAATGAAATATTAACAGTAAATAATTACGTGATGTTGCATGTTGATTATCTCACAGAATAATCTAGGATTGCAGCTATACATCCTGATTGCCTTTTTGTCTAGTGATTTAGTGCCAAAAGTGTGTTCAGCAATCAGATTAAAAAAAAAAAAAAAGAAAAAAGCAGCATTATGAGAACACTTTCCTACTGGAGAGAGCAAAGGTCCTAACTTAGGACTTCTCCCATTGCCAGCAACCCAAATGTTCTCACTTTTCTAGAAGTAAATTCCAATACCACCTACCTTAAATCATTGAAGACCTGGAAATTACATCTTGCATATCTACAAAGAACTGAATAGTTTTCATGGGTTTCCTGGGACATGGACAATTCCAAATACTGCGGAGAATCTTACTGCCTAACCACTTGAAGTATTTAACAGGCCAATAAGAAAAATGGGAAGAGTTAATGGCACACATCCAGAGACAGAAGTACTCACACTTAAAGAGAACAAGGACTGCACATTCTCCTGCTGTGTGATATGCTGCCTGCAGGAACAAACATCAAACCCCAGACTTCACCATTTCCCTATTGCCAGAAAAGGGACAAGGAAGTCCTGAGCATTTATTACTGTGCCATCAAGGTTCTCTGGTGCAACAAGATGTAAACATTCTTCTGCCACCAAGATTTTAATTATATAATGACCCTTCTGCTTTTGTACTTTGCAAACAGAAAAATATCAGCAAAACTCTTTGTCCCCCACCCAGATAAATCTCAGAAGAAACTGTGCTTGGGATGAACTCATTAACTATGTTAGTAAAATCTTAATAATAATAATAAAGAATTAAATCCTCAAATGAGGAAATTCATTATATTGCTGTCATAATTTGGATAGTGCATAATAAATGAGCTTGAGAACACACATTGTGAGGCGTGACAGAGGTGAAATACTGAACATCTGCTTATAAAGAAAACAGTTGACCTTGCCTTGTGCAGTGGGAGAGATGAGGTTCCTAGAAGCATATACTTACGACCATGCAAATAAGCACTGTGACACAATCTTTACACAGCACCCCACAGGAACAACTACAATTGTAGAGACAACTTTAATTATTCCAGCATTTGAGTTTTCCATTTGCCACTTTTCCATTCTTCTCAGGCAGATTTCATTTTCAATTTGGAGGGCAGGAATCCTTATCAACATAACTAAACTTCTGTTTTATTCCCCACAGCACATAAGACTCGTCAAAGACCACCTGGGCCACTCTGAGAACTGCGTATATAATAGCTACTGACGCAGTTCATAATCCAGCTCAAGCATGGCCTAAATTAAAATCTAAATTCTGTCTTGAAGCCAAGCCATTTGGACAGAGGACCATGCTTATCTCCTTTTTGGTTCAAACCCACCATTGTAAGGATAGCCTTGAGCTCTTGCTACTTTTGAGCAGGGGCTCGGCAATGTTGACCCTCTAAAGCATGTGCAAGATTTGCAGGAAGCCAGACTAAAGGCATTGTCTCACTAGCAGCCAAGACCTAGCAGCCAGGTAGAGTGTTAATTACAGAGCATGTACTAGGGCTCTCTCAGGCCTGGGTTCTACCACAGTGGTGGAAATAATTAATTATATAAATAAGTAATTTTGGATCATTTCAGGAAGAAAATAATTAGCTTTCACTGCTGAGGTATGCAGGTATGTAACACAAACAAGGTCATCTCTTTACAGAAGGCAGTATTCCACCCAAGAGCACTGGAAACAATACGGCTGTTACAGCATGGCGAGGTGATAGTACTTGGTGTTAGCAAGGTAACAGGGTTATTAGCTATCCACAGCCTCACCACTGGGGCGCTGGCAACAGACCCTGACCTACCAGGCATAGGGGCACTGAAGGCCTCTTGGCAGCCTTGCCCATGTTGATCAGGTTGTGACACCTCTCCCCAGAGACAGCTGTGGCAGGGCTCAGAAGGTCTGTGGGGCAATAGTGTTGAGACCAAGCCCAGATCAGATCAGAAAGCAAGCTGCGTACATGCACCTTGGGGTAGAAGGAATCTGGAATATACCCCAGTTATGTTCCTTACATTCTTTCAATCCATTTTCAGTATCAGATGCTGGACTTTAATATTGGGTAGGAGCCGGCAGACAACTGGTGGTCCAGTTATTTCAAAATGCCATGCCCAAATGTCATCCTTAAAAATTAATTTCCAAATGAAAATGCTGCGTATTTTTAATGAAAAAGTATTTGATTGCTGCATAATTGATTATACCCTTTCCCCACGTCATTTCTGTACCCAGCTGCCATGGATGGCTGAGGGCATATGTATCTCAATTTAACAGATTGGATTTAAAACCTGAACTTAGCACATGCTGGTATCTGTCATCATCCCTTTCAAGCTCTGCCATAGCTCCCACATTTCCTGAAGCCCTAAACAAAAGATTGTATTCATCACACTTGTTGAAGAGCCAAGGCAAAAAGTCCAAAACTAGTATGATAAGCCTGTCCTTTCTGTAGGTGTCACCTAGAGCCATATTAACTAACTGATGAAGCCATGATTCCCTGGCTTGTTTCCCTAACATCCTGCAGCTGCACTAAGAGAGTAACTTTGTGACTGTGGGTTCATGACCCAGGACACACACTTTCAAACTTGTATTCTGCATAAATAATCTGTTCCTACTCATTCACTCAACTCACATGTTCATTTCTTACTGTTTTATGTGAGTTAATTTCTCTTATGAGGAGCGGTTGAGAGAGCTGGGGCTGTTTAGCCTGGAGACAAGGAGGCTCAGGGGAGACCTTGTCACTCTCTACAAATACCTGAAAGGAGGTTGTAGAGAGGTGGGTGCTGGTCTCTTCTCCCAAGTGACAAGCGACAGGACAAGAGGAAATGGCCTCAAGTTGCGCTGGGGGAGGTTTAGATTGGCTATTAGGAAAAACTTCACTGAAAGAGTTGTGAGACGTTGGAAAAGGCTGCCCAGGGAGGTGGTGGAGTCACCATCCCTGCAGGTATTTAAAAGAGATGTGGATAAGGCACTTAGGGTGATGGTTTAGTGCTGGACTTGGCAGTGTTAGGTTAACAGTTGGGCTGGATGATCTTAAAGGTCTTTTACAACCTAAATGATTCTGTGATTCTATGTTTCTATGAAATGAGCAAATATGATCGGGAGCGCTCTAATACTTAAAACTTCTTGGATTTAATTCATACCTGCTAACAACCACTTGTGTATGTATACATACCAGACAGAATCTTTGTTTCAGTTTTCTCCTTCTTTGTATTTCTGCTTTTACTGGAATGGGTGAAGAAATGAAGGTAATTTCTAAATAAACTAGTAATTGAGGAAATAATTCAGCTCTTTTTTCTAGTCTTTCAACATTTGTTTCACATTTCCAGCCACCAATTCACAATACTTGAAGACAGAGTCTTGCATATCATCAAATCCATCTCTTTGTCAGGACAAAGAAATCTCTCTCTTCCATGGAACTCTTAAACTTAAAAAAAAAAATACAGCTTCTTTCTACAGCTTTATCTGTCTTTTCTGATTCTGCAGAAATCAGCTTCATCTTTCAAATGCATGCTACCTGGGATTATCCCTAGCAGAAAGAAAACCACAGGGAACTGAGCTCCTGTGTTTTCACAAGTTGGGTGCACTCCTCAAAGCAGGACTTCCTGTTGCTAATCTCAAAGGTAACCCACCACATCACCAGAAAAGCTGTAATACAGAGCTTAGACTGAGGTCAAAGTATCCCTGTATCCCTCCAAGTATCCGTTTACTCTCTGCAGAGCCAACGCTTCACCATATTGCTCAGGAGTCGATGCATTTCCAAGAGACTTCACTACCCAGCACTCAGCCTGACTCAGCAAAGTCTAGGTAGCTAACAGTATCCCAAGGAAATCCTCATTGGCTGGATGTTTCATCCAAGCTCAGGCTGTATGCATCCTACACATGAACTGCCTTCTCCCTCCACACATCAATCCCTAAAAGCTAATGTATGGTAACAATGGGTTCAGCTACCTTAAATTAAGCTCATTTCCCTAGTAAAGGTTTGTTTTGTACATTTCTTTTCAATCTCGTTCTGAATTCTCACAATTATTTGTTTCCTTCTCATGTCAAATTGTATCATTATAGTCAACATAAGTAGAAGAGAGTACTTCCCAATGGCTAAGTCCCTCAGATTAATGAAACTCTCTTTCTTTCAGATGAATCCCCTGTGACTAGTGGAAGCCTGAATATGAAAAGTAGAGTAGATTTGTCACATTTCACCTGTCAACACAAAGCAAGCCTTGGAAGCAATACAGAAGGTACTTGGACTGTATCTCTCAGAAACGCGCTGAATTATGACCCTTCTTACAAACCACAAATGCAAGTTCGGAAAGCACCCACATAGGGACAGAGAAGCCTCTAACATCTAAAATAATGTAAGCATTTAAGAGATGATTAGAAAAATAGATATTTTTCTCCCCTCATCTTCACTCGCTATTTCAATTTAGCAGGGCTTTTCAGTGTGGGAGGTGTGTTTAAACAGGGATAGAGCTCAAGGGACAGTGCACAAGATTAGAAATTTCAGTGTGGCAAAGTAATTACCTGGCTCTACGCAGGTGCTCAGGGAACTGGTCACAAATCAGGTGAAAACAGTAGTTCTCCACTGATCATTATGAGTGGCCAAGTGTGTGGTGAAAGACAGATCCCTACCTTGTCTCGAATCCCTTGTCTCATAACTTCTCTTTCAGCCTCCATCTTGGCATATTTGGCTTTCCTCTCTTCCTCTTCTTGCCTGAGGGCTTCCTGTCGTTCCTCTTCTTTCTTGGCAGCATCTGGGTCTTTCTCCTCATCCCCACCCAGCATCTTCCCCATGTCTTTGGTAGCTCCTAGAGAAAGCACAAGAGAAAGCACAAGAGAAAGTCAGCCCTGGAAGAATGTGGGAAAACCACCATGCTGCCAGCTTTCTCCTTCTCTACACTCAGGACCTTCTTCCACTCACTCTGCATCTGGAAAGCTTTCTACTTGCACTGAGGAGAAGACACACTCCCCACAGAGGCAGGAGGTGGGGAAAGCACCCAGCCTGACCGGGTGGGTTACCTGACATTGGCGGGAGAAGCACGGCAGCAAGACGAACAGACTACCTCTGTAGACTTGCATGATGGTGACACAATTGGTTTGCAGTCCTGAAGGGGGCAAGCTGCCATCCACACAATGTTTTAACTCCATCAGCTCAGTCGAGCAACTGAAGATTGATTTTGGAGCGTCTTTAATGTAACAGGCAGGTGATATATCCAGAAAGAAATGACACCAGGGCTAGGAAAGGAATTAGAAATCTCAATTTCAGGGATGCTTCTAAGGAAACAGCGGGGAAGGACACACTTACTGATTCTGTTCATATGATAAGCCTAGGTATTTTTGTCTTCTTTCACTTTGCAACCATAACATCTACCTTGACATAAAGAGAAGACAGAGAATGCCAAAGTAATCACTATTAAATAAGGAGCTTCAATCAACATTATTTCCAACATCTCTAGAAAAGGCTACAGGAAGAACACAGAAATGGCTAGAGCTGCAGGACAACATGTGCAAACTGTCATCTTTCTGGCTATAATAAACAGCCCTGCCCCCAAAGGATAAAAAACTTCCATGAGGGAAAGCACCTCAGAGGTGGTTTGTTTAGAAGACAAGTGGCATGGCAAGCATGCCAAACTAATAGTCATTCCCTTGATCCATATGGGCTAAAGAGCTAGGCAATCAGGTGTTACGCCAAATACTATGAACGCACTCAGATACACTTTTATGTGAGATTAGCTGGTTTAAATTGACATCAGTCATCTGAAAATCAGTAATTCAGTTGTTGGGGACCACGTGGGAGATATTTCCCAGTGAAACAGCTGGAAAGCAGGTCAGCTGTCTGGAAAGCAGTTTTGCAGTAAATGCCTTGGGCTCCTGGTGGACAACAAGCTAACCAAGAGCCAGCAATGTGTCCTTGCAGCAAAGGAGGTCAAAAGCTTCCTGGGCTGCATTAGGAAGAGTGATGCCAGCAGGTTGAGAGAGGTAATCTTTCCCTTCTACTCAGCCCTGGTGAGACCAAATTTGAAGTGATGTGCCCAGTTCTGGGCTCTCAGATAGAAGAGAGATCTGGAGCTACTGGAGTGAACCAGCAAAGGGCCATGAAAAAATCAGGAGACTAGAGGATCTCTCATACGAGGAGCTGGGACTGTTTAGCCTGGAGAAAAGAAGGTTCAGGGGGATCTCAGTAGTGTGCATAAATACTTGATGAAAGGGAATGAAGAAGAGGGAGCCAGACTCTTCTCACTGGTGCCCAGTAACAGGAGAAGAGATAACGTGTACAAACTGAAATACAGGGAATCCCATTTAAACATAAGAAAAAAAAAATTGGGGTTACAGAAAGAGGCTGTGGAGTCTCCATCTGCAGAGATATTTGAAACTTCATAGGCCACAGCCCTGAGCAACCTGCTGTAGGTCACCCTGTTTCAGAATGAGATTGGACTAGACAACCCCTGTGGATCCCTGCCAACCTCAGATACTCTATGACTCTGTGAGACCTCATAAGTGCTTTAAATGGCAACTGAAAGTGACTGAAGTGAATTTTGCAAGGAAAACGGTGAAGAGCACATACCCAAACAGATACTGCATCCGAACTGAAGGAAAGTAAATTCTTAAACTGCCTGACCCCTGTCACAGGAGCACCACCTCCTGTGACCTAACCCTTCAATAGCTCACTGACATCAACTCAGCTTTCACACAAAAAACGTAAACTCACAGAATCAACTTGCAGGAGTGGTGCTCCATTTGTTACTTGTTAAAAAAAAAAGAAAAGAAAAAAATTCTCCTAAATATTGACATGCAAAGTTATTTGCTGCAAAAGCTATATGGAACAGGATTAGGACTTTTAAGAATGACTTGCAGAGAAAGAGATTAATAAGAACATCTTGGGCATTCTTAATTAAGCAAAGGATGATGGAAGTTTGCACACACCATTGCTTCAGGTAAGGTAATTAAGTGAAAACTGAAGGATTTCTTTTGCACAAATCTCATTTCATATTGCAGACAAATAGCATCCCACACTTGTCTTTCAAGAGGGTTGCATATGCGTGTGCTCAGATCTCAGACGATGTTGCAGAAGTTTCCCCCCTCAGTCACAGGTGTCAGAGGAAGCAGTGAGAGGTTTACCTGAAATAGGCATGCCCTGAGGAAATTTTGCAAGTGTTTTTTTGGTAGTACTATTTGTGGCTGAGCCATATTTAGATTGAACAGACAGGACAACTGATCTTTCAGAGTTTCTAAATCACAGCATGATTTTTATCACATCATCCAAACACCTGGAGCTAATCACAGAATACAGTCCTGGAGCAGGAACGGGTCACTCATTTTTGCAGCATCTCTTCAGCATTAGAACCAGCACTAAGAATAATACCACTGGAGAGAGACCTTTTTCATCAAGACTTTAATGCAAAGCTTATGTCTGGTATACAAGAAGTCTTTTCCCCATTTTAAGGCTCATGAAAAAGGTGAATTTGCCATCAAGGAAAAAACCTTACAGCAATCATTATGGGACTCCTCACTCTGTCCAGAAGTCAAGACACTTAATCGCTAATTTGTCAGGAAAGACTAGGCTGGCATTTATATGAAGACTTCACTAAACAAAGGAATTTCATATGCAAATTTTTCCCCGATACTTATCATGTCTAAAGGAATCAGATCTTGTCCAAGTGTTTTTGTTCAAATTCCTGATTTTCTTTCAAATTATTCCCCCTGGCTGCTGTGACATAAACTTTGTCTTCTGTTGCAGCCAAAATACACACCAGTAGGTGAGATTCTTTTAGACAAAATACAAACTGCAAGTTTGTTCCCCCTGCCCTCAAAATATGGCGCTATATTTTCAACCCATTTACCTTCGTCCAGCAAAGTCATTACATCTGCTGATTACACCTGAATGAACTAGACTGGCTGAGAGAGCAGTTCTCACCACCAGGGTGAAATCCAGTTCCCAACAGGGATGGCTAGATTCAGGTTTCGCTCAGACATGTGTCCACGTGTGCTGGGGTATCTGGCTTCCCATTATAGTAAATAGAAGCCCACTGTGACCTTCAGTTGCCTCTGTCTGCCACTTAAGAATGAGGTTTCCTACAAAGCCTGAATCACAGCCCAGCAAATGAAGTCCAAAGCTGCATCAAGCTTCTGGTAAAGCACACTCCCACCTTTGGTGAGTTTAGATATGTATTTGCCACATCAAAACCTCATGTAGAACCCTTGGCCTATGTGTCCTACACAGCAGGATGCATGTCCACCTGTTCTGATCTAGTAAACAGTCAGCTAAGCAGCATCCTAAGATCCTGATTCATACACACATCTTAGTCAGAGACAGAGTAAAATCCCAAAACCACAATCTACAGGAGCAGAATGGGGAATGGGGGATGAGAGTAACTGCTCCCTAGCATAAAATATAGACAAGAAGCAGCAGGCCCCAAAACATGTTATGTTTAGACAGCAATCCCATTTTAATGCACTTCCTTTCACCCTTAAAGAAGGAGTTGTTTCCAGCATATCACTTCCCCTGCAGCTAAGACAAAGTGATAGATGAATGATCACTAAACAGCATTTTACAAAGAAGCTAGTTCCCTCTCAAATAAAACAGAGAGTAAGGAGTACTTCTACAACCAGACCTAACCCACTGATCTCTAGAAGTTGTTTGGATTTTTTTAGTGCAACACACTTCCATTCCACAATACTTTGCAAAATCAACTGAGTCATCCATGAGTTTTTCTGACTCCAAAAAATTAAACAGCCTCAAACTTACTACTCATAGCTCATTATCTTGTACACAAATAACTCCTGCAACTTTTTTTAAACCCAGCAGGAATGTAAATTTTCCCTCTTAGGTCTGGGTGAGAACAAAAAAATGGCATTGGGACTTTTAGGAATGAGATAGGCCAAGCAGGAAGGAATGAAGAGCAGTCAATGATGGATCAGCTGCACAACCTCATTTTTGTCTTTCACACTGAGAGTTCTTGACATTACAAGATGGTTTTGATAACTTGTACTTCCCAGTTTTTTGTCTCGCTCTTCTTTGAAAATGAGACTGGGAAAAAATGAGTGAACTGAGCTCTTCAGGAACTCTGCCCAGTAAGATCTCCTGTGCTCCCTTCTGGGTTCTCTTCCAAGACATGGTCTGTATATTGTGAGCTTTTCAGACATACCCTGCTGTATCTCCTTTCTTTGGTCTACCCACCTGTAAAGCAGGCGTAAGGCGGCGATGTAAGGCAGCTCCTGTTTTCTTGCTTTTTTTGAGTCAGCTTCCACCAGGCGATGCCTGTTTCAATGCAGTGTTTGGTACAACTCAATGGAAAGTTATCAGAGTTGACAGAAGTTACAAACTATGTAATCCAAGATTACTGTACTCAGAGTAGGACCAGTTCAAGAACCCTTAAGTGCATGGACCAATTTTTTCTTGTCAAGGATGGAATCAAAATAACTCATCCACAAAGAACCAGTACATACTGTAGGCTGGTCAGTATAAAGCCTTTGACTTTTCCACACCACTGGGGCAGCCTGGTTGTCTGCCTGGTCTTTCTGTCCCATTAATAAAAAGGGGAAGGGCAGAGAAAGGGCCTGGCACAGAGGGATCCAGGCCATCACACTGTTTTGGAAGGAAAAATCTTCCTCATATCAGTACAATAAGACAATAGCCAGGAAATATTTTGTTGCCTATGTCCACATAAACCTGCTGCTCTTTGCAACTACAAAAAGTAGTCCAACCTCTGCTCCTCATCCATTTAGGAGCAGAACAAAACAATGCTCTTAAGAATGTTTTGGAAACAAAAAAGTACAGCTCCATGGTCGCTGTAGAAAGCTGTTGTCCTGCAAATGTTTGCACATTTCTTCAGTGAAAAGAACAAAGATGCCTCTATTATGTGCCTCCTACTCCTTCAACTGGGAGATAAAGGTGCAGGGTCTTTTCTTTCTGCAGTTCTATTAGCCACCAGATTACTATTTTTCATCAAAAATGTAAATGCCACACCCATCCTTTCAGCTGAACTCCCCCCACCCCCGACTTCCTCCTGCAAAAGTTTCAATAAAAATGTAACACCTCTTCAGGTGGGTATTGCATGATATTCCAAAGTGGTACTTGCATGAATGAAATACTGTGTTTATACATTAGTACTGAATAGCTCCAAAGGAACCATCACAATTTATTAATTAACTATATCTAATGCACCTATTGAAATGCATTAATGATTACTCTTTCACAAACAAAGAACTGATGCCAAGTTCTCTTGAGGAGCTCATTTGAGAAAACATAATATCGCTGAAAATGACATTTTATGGTCTTTTTGGCACAGTGGGGAGCTCTGGTAAGGATCATTAACATTGTATTAAATGAAGAAATTCTTAATGAAATTCAAAGCTCAAAGCAGACATGGAGTTCTTTCTCTGTTTAGTTTTCCAGATCCACTCAGCACAAGTGTCTTACACAACCAAGGAGGGGCACGTTTACATGCATCTCTGCTTCCTGGGCCAATCTATGGTTTTAGGCTTATTTCCAGGTCAGTGAGGTGCCTATCCATTTCAGTGTTAAGTTTTCTGAGCTATCACAGAAAAATAATATTGGAAGGATCCCAGTGAGGTCCATTTGAACATATCAAGTGGTAAGCCATGGATCATGGCTACTGTGCAAGTTAGGTAGTGGCAGAATACAAATGGACATGAAGAAGGAGTAGAAAAGGAGCACTCAAAGCTTCAGTTTACTTTGTTTCTAAATAAACACTATTGAGAAGAAACTGCACAGGAAGGTAAGGAGTTGGGTTTTTATTTTGTTCCTTTTCCACACACACAAAGTGGTTAGGTTACCTTCCAAATAAACGAGAATGCAATACACCAGTTTGGTCTGTTCCTTTCCCCAGGGATCAGCCTTATGCTATTCCCGTCAGCACTTTGTCTGACCTGCTATCAAAGGACAGTAGAGTTGAAGGCAAAACAGTGAATAAGGCTGTGATCAACAGCTAGCTGGCTGCTGCAGTGCTCACCACACTGCAATACAGATTTGGTCTGCTTTCAGTCTTTCCATTTTTCCTCCATCTCCATTTTCCACGTTGTTGGTCTGCCTGTTATTTTCTCAGCATCTGTTGTAATTCCCGTTCTTCAACCTAGTGGAATTGACTGACTCAGTCCTTTCTGTTCTCTGAGTGTTCATGCTGGGATCTAAAATATTTTCTGCCATCAGCTAACCAGGGAAGACATGGTCTGAGGATACCCAGCATGTAGAACATGGGCTTCACTGAGATCTGTCCCATGTAACAGGTACCAAGACAAACACAGAATTAATAGTGGGAAGTTATTCACAGAATCAGCACTGTGACAAGACACTAGGTGATCATTTGGGTGATCAATACAGTAAGAGTGATCATCAGCACAATTTCTATTGTCCAGCTTTCCTTCTTCCAGATCCTGGGATTTTTTACCACACCTTGGTCTGTGTTCATGGTGTAGGGCCAAAAAACTCTCAAGCCTTGCCATTCCCTGCACCTTCTTCAGAAGAGGGTCCTGAACAAGTAAGCATTTGCTCTGACTGTCCATGTTTAGACAGAGAAGCCTTTATTTTACAGTTCCTGTGGACCTTTGCTTCAGCCATTCCCCCCCCCCCAGACTCAGCTTTCTCTGTCTCTGGTATTTTACTTCAGTCTTTCTCTCTTTCCCTCTGTATCCAGCTAGACAAACTGCATTGCTCAGAGGTCTTCTTGTTGGGAAACAAACTGGTAAGTTGAGCAAACTCTGTGTAAAGGTGCTTGAAATGTTTAAGGATATTTGGAGGTATTTGGAACTCCAGCTATTTGGAGACAAATGCTTCTTCTCACCACTACAGTAATGTTTCATTTCCCTTACACACCCCAAGGCAGACTTTAAAGGCTGATGTTGAAGGAACTTTTTCAAACTTGGTACAAATCCATGTGGAGGCACATCACAGAACTTTCCAGGAATGATTTTTCCCACATTTTTGTGTGATAGCAGTATGTCCTAATGTGTGCAAGAGCAATGTTTCACTCTGGGTATTGAAGCCCAAAACTGAGTGAGGTAGATAGCCATGTTAACAGAACATAATGATTTACCTACTGTACAAGCTGCTAGAGAGTCTCCTTTGGCAGACAAAAGAAAGTATTCTTTTTAGAGCAAGACCCTGCCAGCCCCATCAGCATAATTACTTTGGCTAAAATCTTAGTTTCTATGTTTTTTCCTCTGCAAAGTTTCCATCTCTGCACAGTGACAGTTTCTTTCTAGCTGTTTAGAGCAGTACAGTACTTGGACACAAACCAACATCTAATCTAATTGTACCTGTGCATTTGTGCAACAAATTGATGTTATAATTCCCTCTTCTATTTTCTCTTTCTAGCTTACAACTATCAACTCATGTATTTAAGTGAATTCTTCAGTTCGTATATGATTTATTCCTTTGCACTAGTGCTAAGTCCTTTCTGTACTGCTTTAACTAGAACAATAAAGTTGCCTGTGCAACGTATGTAGAGAAATAATTTTCAGGGGACATTTGTCTGATCTGATCTCAGACTCACAGTGACAAAATCCTGGACATATGGGTCTCTCTCTTCTTCTTTTTTCAGAAACTCACACAATCGTTTAGGTTGGAAAGGACCTTTGAGATCATCAAGCCCAGCTGTAAACCTAACACTGCCAAGTCTATCTCTAAACGATGTCCCTAAGTGACACATCTACACATCTTTTAAACACCCTCAGGAATGACTCAACCACTTCCCTGGACAACCGGTTCCAAAGCTTGATAACCCTTTCAGTGAAGAAGTTTTTCCTAACAGCCAATCTAAACCTCCCCTGGCACAACTTGAGGCTGTTTCCTCTTGTCCTATCGCTTGTTGCTTGGGAAAAGAGACCGACACCCTCCTTGCTACAACCTCCTTTCAGGTAGTTGTAGAGATCGATAAGGTCTCTCTTCAGCCTCCTCTTCTCCAGGCTAAACGACCCCAGTTCCCTCAGCCACTCCTTATAAGACTTGTTCTCTAGACCCTTTGACAGCTTCATTGCTCTTCTCTGGATGCGCTCCAGCACCTCAGTAGCTTTCTTGTAGTGAGGACCCCAAAACTGAACACAGTATTTGAGGTGCAGCCTCACGGGTGCTGAGTACAGGAGTACTATTAATTTCCCTAGTCCTGCTGGCCACACTATTTCTGATACAAGCCAGGATGCCATTGGCCTTCTTGGCCACCTGGGCACACTGCTGGCTCATACTCAGCCGGCTGTCAACAAACACCCCTGGTCCTTTTCTGCCAGGCATCTTTCCAGCCACTCGTCCCCAAGCCTGTAGCATGGCATGGAGTTGTTGTGACCCAAGTGCAGGACCCGGCCCTTAGCCTTACTGTTTGTTATTGGTTTTGTTTGGGTTTTTTTAATTGCCAATCACAACTTCCATTTCATGACAAACTAGAAACAGCCACTGGGCTAATACGTATCTGTTATTCAGAATGACCTGATAGGGCTTTTTCCAGGTTGAGGCAGGTACTGCATTTTATAATCAATTTTTGAAAGACGTCAAACACTGTTGATGGCCTGTCAGTGGTATCTCATTTGTATGCGTCAGAGACAGTGTTCTTCTAACCTCTTATTGTGCTATACACATAATATCTCTGAGCAGTGAAATGTTCACTTCAGTTGATTCATTAGCTTGCAAACCTCCTCTGCACTTCTTAGTTGAAGTAGTTTGTATTCCCTGATGGACTTTCATTCATTCCCTTTCTGCTCTGTGACCTCTCATGAGGCCTATAAGGCAGCATGAAGAATTATTTTCTGATATGTTAAGAGTGTGTATCATGCCAAACAGCTACTAATATCATAAGATGACACCATTTCATGTCAGAAACTACAAGATGGTGGTATATGATGAGATGATTGAGACAAATGTACAATGCAAATGTGGGAAGACAGAAGCTGTGGGAAGGTTATCATCTACCTCTGAGCTGGGGTTAAGGTTTTGCAGCAGAAAGAAACCTAAGGCTAGTAGAGGTGTCTTCATACAGTCTGCTGCACTTTGGTTTTGAAAGGTTAAAAAAGTTTCAGTGATCTAGTGTACCAGATTGAGCTGCCAGATGAAGAGTGCAAACCTGACTGCTCTTCTGGAGAGGCATTATTAATCTATGATACCTGGAAGGCCACCGCCTTTTACTTATGCTGCAAAGTGTGTGCAATCCTAGTTCAAAAACACTCTACCTTTCCTTCAGACACGTATTAATTTGGTTTCAGCTGCATTACACCAAAATAACAAGCCATTCAATGTGAGAACTGTTCTTTTAAACTAAAGAAAAAGACAGTGCCTTTTATGGCTTGGCAAAAGATTAAGAGACAGGTTAAGATTAACAGAATTAATGGAGTATAAGATAACAGGAGGTTCTGTTGCTACCTCTGTTCCAGAGATTCTGTGTGCACCTTTGGGAGGAAACTTCACAGTACCCCCATTTCTTCTTCTTCTGGAATTTTGTTCATCTTCCCTGCCTCCATTGTAAACCGTCCAGAGGCAGGCATTTTTCAACCAGATCTCTGTAACTACACCTGGAAGGGTGCAGTCCCATTCTCAGGGGGACACTCCATGCAACCCCACAATCAAAAAGCAGGGACAACTTCCTGTATACCATAAATGCAGTGGCTTCTGTTCCTGTTCTGATCAATAATCCCTGTCAAATGCTTGTCTTGTCCTCCTGACACCTGTGACCCAGCTAGGGTGCAGCTATAAGTAATCTCTGCTAGCCCAGATGTCACAAGCCAGCTGCCCAGGTTCACTTCCTACTCCATGGAGATCTACTCCAGATAGTCACAGAATCACAGAATGACAGGGGTTGGAAGGGACCTCTGGAGATCATCTAGTCCACCCCCCCCACCAGAGCAGGCTCACCCAGAGCAGATTGCACAGGAATGCGTCCAGGTGAGTTTTGAATATCTCCAGAGAAGGAGACTCCACAACCTCTCTGGGCAGCTTGTAGTCACAGAGCTTGGGATGAGATTCTTCTGGCCAAGTGGAAGCATCTACTTCAGTAGGGGAATTGTCCTCTGGACTTGTTGGCTGGATATCTACTGATGGAGAAGATGGCCTAGGCATCTTGTTCACATACATAAGCCCACCTGCACTGCAGCGTCCTGCATTAGTCATTGTATTGGGTTTGCGTGGCAGCGCTTTGGTAGCAGGGGGGCTACAGGGGTGGCTTCTGTGAGAAGCTGCTAGAAGCTTCCCCTATGTCTGATAGAGCCAATGCCAGCCAACTCCAAGATGGATCTGCCACTGGCTAAGGCTGAGCTAATCAGCAACAGCGGTAGTGCCTCTGTGATAACATATTTAAGAAGTGGGGGAAAAACCGGGAAAAGGCAGCTGGAGAAGAGAGGAGTGAGAATATGTGAGAGAAACAACTCTGCAGACACCAAGGTCAGTGAAGAAGGAGGGGGATGAGGTGCTCCAGGCACTGGAGCAGAGATTCCCCTGCAGCCCCTGGTGAAGACCATGGTGAAGCAGGTTGTCCCCCTGCAGCCCATGGAGGTCCACGGTGGAGCAGATATCCACCTGCAGCCCATGGAGGACCCCACGCTGGAGCAGGTGGAAGGAGCAGCCCGAAGGAGGCTGTGATCCTGTGGGAAGCCCATGCTGGAGCAGGCTCCTGGCAGGACCTGTGGACCCGTGGAGAGAGGAGCCCACGTTGGAGCAGGTTTGCTGGCAGGACTTCAACCCCATGGGGGACTCACGCTGGAGCAGTCTGTTCCTGAAGGACTGCACCCCGTGGAAAGGACCCATGCTGGAGCAGTTCGTGAAGAACTGCAGCCCGTGGGAAGGTCCCACGTTGGAGAAGTTCGTGGAGAACTGTCTCCCGTGGGAGGGACCCCACGCTGGAGCAGGGGAAGAGTGTGAGGAGGAAGGAGCGGCAGAAACAACGTGTGATGAACTGACCGCTACTCCCATTCCCCATCCCCCTGCGCCGCTCGAGGGGAAGAGGTAGAAAAATCGGGAGTGAAGTTGGGCCCGGGAAGAAGGGAGGGGTGGGGGGAAGGTGTTGGTTTTTTTTAAGATTTGGTTTTACTTCTCATTATCCTACTCTGATTTTGATTAAATTAAATTTAAATTAAACTAATCTCCCCAAGTCAAGTCTATTTTGCCCATGATGGTAATTGGTGAGTGATCTCCCTATGTCCTTATCTCGACCTACGAGCCTTTTCCTCATATTTTCTCTCTCCTGTCCAGCTGAGGAAGGGGAGTGAGTGAGCGGCTGTGTGGTGATTAGTCCGTCTGGGCTTAAACCACGACAGTCATAAGCAGCTTCTAGTTCCAACAGAAAAAAGAACTTGAAAGCAGGTCTGCTTGCCACAATATTTATTTGCCTGGGATTTATGATTGTTTCAGTCCCATTTCCCTGCTTCACAGAAATTATTCACTTTGGCCCAGAAAGAACAGCTGAATCAAAAATAACATTGCTAAGTGTGCAAAGCTCTGCTGCTCTAACAGATTTTCTAAATTCATACTGGTGACAGATTCCAGACCTTCTCTGTTGCCTTGGAAAATGACAGTCTTCCCCATGGTTTCTGATTGAAGAGGATGATAAGCCTATCCAGGAAGCCCAGACAACATGTCAGACAATCCTGCTAACTGGAATCTCCCTTTTGTTTTAAAGAAAAACTAACAGAGACCGGACCAACACCATACAACAGTAACTTTGATGACATGTTTAATGCATATACATACAGTGTTTCACAATTGGCAGCAGCCTCAAACACATCTAAAGAGAGCAGTGAGACCGAAGAAGTCTGAATAACAGGCAAGTCACCTTTCTCTGCTGCTCCCTGTGTGGACTTTTGTGTTCCAAGGTACTCAGCTTATACCAGTTAGCAAACTGTTCCCCCCACCCCAGCAGGTTTCCCAGGAAGGTATGTCTCTTTGAAGAAGACCCCTGTAGGAGCCTATTGGCAGGAAGAAATGATACTGCATAAGGGCACTGGGTGTAGCCATGAGCCAAACCATCACTGAAACACAACGTGCTGCCACACTAAAGTTTTAAAAGGACTGCAGTCTGCAAAGGCTTCCTTGGTTAAACGGGGGCAGAGGAAAGTGTTTTTGACTTCACATGAGAGGTTCTTCAAAGCCCTGCACCTGCACTGTGTGACTTCCCACCCAGGAGTCTCTGTGTCACCTGCTGCTGAGCCCTAGGCCATTCTGTCCTCTGGGGTCTCTTGTCAAGATAGTTCTTCCTGCATCCCTCCATCAGCCGTGCCTAGTCTGACCCTTCCCTGCCACTCATCCCTGGGCTTGCCCATCACTGTGGCTCGAGGGAGCTACCTCCATGCTACCATTAGGCTATGCTGTCCTGGCAAAGAAGCCCTGCAGATGCTCCCAACCCATTCTCACCTCCTGCTTCCCTTCCTGCCACTGTCTTTTATTCACACAAGTTACACATCATGGACAGTCTCCTCTCTCCCCCCACATACACACACACCTTGTAGCCCTTTCACTGGGGCAACAGTGAAACTTTAGGACAAGAATTTCGTGAAACGAGTTGACAGTGTGCTGCTACCTCCAGGCAAGCTTAGAATGCAGCACTCAATATCCCAATCTGCGGAAAGAGACATGCAATGGATAAACTTTCTTTTCTGGACACTTGGCTCCATAATTTATAGCTATTAGCAACTGTAGACAGAACCAGTTCATGAAAGAACTAGCACATTCTGCCAGTGTTTTCTAAACACTGTTGCCTGTCCAATGGCCTTGGGTCTGGTTGCTACCATAGAACTTAGCAAGATGGTTGCAAGGCCTTTTCAGGGATTCCATGCAGGTCGCTAAACAGACTATTTTCAGAAAGCTGCAAAAATGAAAAAGATCCCCAAAAGTGGAGAGGAAGCAGTGCTGGAGCAGTTGGACCCTGCCGAGTTCAAAGCTTTCAAGAGAACTGAGATGCCAAAACTCTGTCATGAGAAACAAAGAACTGAAGTCTCTTTCAGCCTGAGACATATGGCTTTATTTGTAAAAAAGTAATTAAAAAAATCACAATGGCAAGGCAGTTATTAACATATTACATTGTTTCATATTCTAAGAGACTGGAAGTGCAAATGGAAGGCTGAAAATACATTTCAAAAAACTAGAGAATAAAAAATAAAACAAGAGAAATAATTCTTTTAATGTCTAACTTAAAGGAAAAGTTTGCTGAACTGTTGTTCATGCTTCAAGTCTGATAATTAGGTGAGATGTGTGAGGTTATTTTCAAAACTGTCATTGTTGGGTTATTCTGTGATGATTGTATCTCATCTAAAAACCTTAAAATCTTTGTCCAGGCAAGAAGTAGATTCAGTATGAAATGTTTGATCTGCAAGTCCTTTGAAGTTTGTATCCATAGAAGAGAGACCTGAAGAAGATGCCTTCACAAGCATGTAGCTAGAGAGTGTCAGAATATGGATCCCTATGCTTCCTTACTCAGTAAACACAGCTGCTGCATTTGGCCTGGCTATTGTCTCTTTTCAAATGCACCACACTCTGGTTTAGTCTTTAGTGTTGATTAACACAAGTCTAAACTCCACATCACTATCTTCCCTTCTACGAAGATGACTTTACACTTTCGTCACTGTCTGCAAATGTTTTTCAAGCACCTCATCTCACAGTCTGCAACTCAGGCCTTTGAACACCTCAACAAAAACACTTTGCCATTTTTTCCTGACAGACTGTGAGCAGTAAATCTACTCTGATGTCCAGAACACCATCTCTCAGGACTCAGAACATCCCAAGGTAAGTCCATTTATTTCAAATATCTGGAAAGAACAAGAAATATCTTCTAGTCCCAAACCAACCAATGTAGCATTTCTGTTGCACTTGTTCCTACCCTGGAGGTAGACCTTCTTTTTCACCCTAACATTAGTGATTCTGGGTCCTGCAGACCCCAATGGGTAACACCCTCAAAACAGGCCGCTCTTTCTTTTTATGTTGACAGAAACAGATTTGTGAGACAGTTCCTAAAGTAGGTCTTATCATTTGCTCGCAAATCTAAGAACACTCCAGCTATATGACACTACTGAAGTTTGTACCATAGGCTGTTCTGAGGATGCCAAGGTGAAGTCATCTCCTTTTTTCAAAGCAAAAGTCATGAATATAGCTTTAGTGAGAAAGACCCACATGGCCACCTGAAGCACCACCCAGAGCTTGGCACACGCTAACCCAATACCAAAGACAGTCCCTTCTTGTCCAAACAGCACAAGAACGGTAAGGGAAATACAGTAGCACTATTACTATATTCAAAAGAACTTCAATTTATAATTTAATCTAAATAGTTACCTCATCCGAAAGCAAGAACAAGGCAGGATTTCCCTCCTGTGAAGCAGAACATCAAAGGACTCACTGAAATATCCCAAGGCAAGGCCATGAGGATGAGAGGACACAATGGCTGCCCAGCCTGCCATCAACTTCTGTTCCATCAAGATCAGGCTACATAACCCTGTCTGATATAACATCGCCAGGCTGCATAACCCTGAATCATATGAAATCATGTTATTATAGCAGCACTCTTCATGCGTCACTCAGAAGAGAACCCACACACATGGAGAACAGATGAGAACAGTCTAAATAGCTTTGTCCTTGGTGCCTCTTTCCTGGTGTCTCGTTCAGTCTCCATCATAGTAAGACCTGCACAACCCTTCTAGAACATGCAGATCTGAACACAAGTGTTCTTAAAAGAAGGAAGGTAGAATTTCTTGCACAATTTTATAGTCATTTACTTCAGGAGACAAAAGCCTCGCAGTACTGTTAAATACCAAGGGAGCAAAGACCTCTTGCAAGTCACATTACAGCCTTGAGTGTACAAGCTGTGCTTGTTCTATTTTCAGTCTTCTGTCAGTAGCTCTTTCTCTCACTTTTTTTAATATATAGGCCATGCCTGCTATTGATCCATGCATTTTTCAGCATGGTATGGAGTTACCTCAGTCTATAGAATTACTCAGAAAAGCTCAAGGGATCACAAGATAATTGGGCAAGAAAAATAATTGATGCCATTTCTGTACTTTCTTTTTACTGCAGGAGAGTCAAAAGAAAATTGAAGGACATGGAACACTTTTGAACCAGAAGAAATTGTTTTTTGGAAACTTTTCCACAGAAATTTTTTAAAAATTTACCAATTTGAGATTTCACATCCTCATTTAGGGATGAAAGATGAGGAAAGCAAGATTTTAATGGCTCACAGCTCTAGATAAACCTCAACTCACAGAACTATTACATAAATGAAAGAGCCAACAATGCAGTCCTAAAACAAAACATATTTTTATAAATGCCTATCTAATGTAAAACACAAGGAAACAGTTGTGTAAGACTGTGCTCTGACTCCTTGAATACATCTGGATTTACATGGGAACAGCTTACTCTCTTAGCAACACAACTTCACTCACCCTGCATTCATTACTTGTATGAATTTACCTTCTCTTGTGCTCTACAGCAAGCATTGCGAATGGCGGTCAGGACTGCTCAGACATCAGCTGCTGTAACTCATGGAAATGTTTTTTTTCCTTTAGGAATTGCTGTCTGTTCTTGTAGGTCTACAGTTTTCAGTACCAAACAAGAAAACCTGATACATAAATTCCAAGCCCTCAAGCTTCAACTGGGATAAGCTAGCACTGGAGAAAAGAGACTGTTATTAACTCCACTGCCACCAATGCAGTAAAGATGTTTCTGCAGTGCAACCCAGTGTTGACAAGCACATACATAATTTGCTATGGGGAACTAGTTCAGGCTAAGTCTTCTGTGCCCTTAGTACTTGCCCTGGAATCAACAGTCACTGGAGAAGGCTGACATGACAGCACAAACAGCATCCTTTCAAGGTTATATCTTACTTGCTGTTAAAGACATAATCCAATGTGTGGCCTGTACTTGGCTCTGTTCTTCCTGACCCGTAATGCTGTAGTTGTACACAGAGACCATATGCAGGGCAAAGGAAGGAAAGGCACAGTGAAAAGCTTTACATATAGAGAAACAAATACTGTTGACTTCGATAGCCAATTAAATACATTTAGGATCCTATTTACAACCCAGAACTGCAGGCATAATGAAGGACATCAAAAGGACAGTTTCAGCATTGAGATGTTTAACAAATGCACTCCAGAAGAATTAGTAGGAGAGACTGTTATTTTCAATTCATCTGCAACCTCAACTGCAACTGGATTCAGTCTCATTTTTGCAGGCAGATGGGCTGCAATACTGAGAAGCTGCCCATTTTTTCCCGTGAAAAGCTGAGAGCTCACCATTCCCTCCAGGCATGGGAAAAAAGGGTAAAAAAAAAATATTAAAGAGAATATATTCTCAGCTATGGGAATTAAACATCTTTTAAATTAAGCCAAAAGAAACTTGCTGATGAAAGGTTAGAAAGATCTTCTAGCAGTGAAACAAAGTTTATCAATGTCCACTAACAGAAATAGTCTGAAGTGGTAAACTGAGAGAAGCACACTGCATTTTGTGGTGTGTGTATGCAGTCAGCGTCTGTCATGAATAGGTGTACATTCACATAAATGTGTAATTTAGACACCATTTGTACTGCAGGAAAGGTCTGTGCAGCTTGTCAAGGTAAGTGAGATGACATGAAAGTAGGTCATCAAAGATGATAGGTACGGGACAGCTTCGATCCAAGAAACTATTAATAGAGCAGAACTTTCCAGTCAGGGAAAAAGACACATTGCTGGAGCTTTACAGAATCGGGAATGACTGGGAGAAAGAATGACTCTTCACTGTCTCTTTAAATATAAGAGCTAAGCAGGAACTAAAGAGGAAGCAAGTTTCAAACAAAGTTAGTCTGAGAAAAACTCCAGAGAAACAGAAGAATGTGGTTATTCATAAGGCAAGTAACTGACTTTCGAAACTCCTCGCCACAGGATATTGCAAGTCCTATATGTTTTCATGGCATGGAGAGGAGAATAGAGAAAATCAAGAAGACAAAAAGGGCTGCTAAATATAAAGAAACTACTTTTTGTTCAAGAAATTCCTGAAACAGTGTTGCTGGAAGCTGGGAAAATATTTTGGGAAACATAATGCTAAACTACTTCTATTCTTACAGCTTTCACTATAAGGCAGCAACAGGACGGGGGCCTCAAGTGACCTTATCCTGTTGGAGTGCTGTTCCAGCAGTTCGTGATGTTGACCCTAGATTAGGATTAAGGTAAAATCGGAGTTTATATCCATAGATTATTAGGTTTCAGCACTAGGCTGGAAGCAGGGGGATGAATGGAAATTAAGGCCTTTGTGCGAGGGTCCTTTAAAAAAAGAAAACACAATGTGACTTTACAAATTCTATTACAATTTCTGGAAGCTGAGGCACATCATCTTCCCTGAAATTATCAAGACATGATTGTTGCCTTTTATTGTTCACAGTGAAAGCAGCATGTGGGTATTTGTGTGTGTATTTTACCACATTACTACATGGTATGGATAATTTCTTTGGTGTTTGGAAGTTTAAAAAAAGGCTGTTACTATTAGAAGATTTAGACACACCAAGTCTGTCCCACCAGCAAGATCCTTTAGTAAGTAAAATGAGTTATCACTAAATATAAAATACTAAATTATTGCACTTGATTCCATATCTTTCCCAGCTGGGGAAGAATTCCTTCAGGCCACAGGAATGGACTCTATCAAGGCAATGATGCCTGAGCTTATGCTGACATCACTTCCACAGATGAACCGAGTGCTGCGACAAAAGTCTCTTGCTAAAAGTTGAACTAGCCCTCCTTGCTCCCCAAATACACCCACTTCTAATTGAATGTTTTTGTGCTTCCTGTTGAGGAAGCAACTGTAAACCAACACTAAGGATGCAGTGTGAGGAACATGGATTGACAGCCTGACTTTACACAGCTAAGATGGACCTCCATCATTTCTGTATGATGAGAATAAACTTCCAGCTTTCTTTTTTCTCTTTCACATAAATGGACAGCATGTGTGGATGACTAAGTAGAGAAACGGGCTGTAAACCGTGTAATACTCACATAACTGTTAGTGAAGGAGAAAATAGAGCTAGACCGAAAACAATATTGTTCTTTAACAGGTGAAGCATGTCTAAGTACTGGTTTATGAGTTTAATAAGATACAGCATACTGCTCAAGGTCAAGAACTCATTGGTTACAGATACTCAAATTAAGCATTTGGTTATTTATTTCTGCTAGTAATTTAAGGGTACAAGCAACATATTCACTCAGGGAAGGCATTTGGGACATAATATCCCCATAGCCAAATAGAACCATTTTACAAGTTCACATAATTTTGTTTTGCTTTGGGAATTAACATATTGTCTTTCTCTACTATATGAGGAATACGCTTTTATCAAACCAGGAGCTTTCAAATAACTAGATCAACTAGATAACCAACTTCCGGCTTTTGGAGTTCGGTACACAGACTAACACTGCACTTCAGTGTAAAATTGAAGGTCACAATAGGAATTAAAAATGCCATCAGACTTTGCTGCAGGACAAGGAGATCTTTCCAAGCCCATCATCAAACTCTTTATCCATAGAGACTTTATACTTGAACAGAAAAAAGGTAAGTTGCTTATTCATTACAACTTCATGCTTTCGCAAGACCATAAATGTATCCCTTTTAATCCCAAGAAGTCCATAAGTTTGAAAACAATTCCATTTAAAAAAGTATTTTCATAATGTAAGCCTATTGTTTCGACAGTCTACATTTTGCTTCATCAGTATTTTTCCATTAGCAGTTGTCAAACTTCAGCTGTGAGGGTTCATCTGTGTTGTGCAATGTGCTGTCTATATGGAATACAGCAAGCAATAATCCTTCATCTCCCCATCTGCTCAGTGACCGAATTACAGGGCACCCCACTGGTTGTGCTTTGTCAAACACTGACACAAGTACTTTTCATTCGAATTGTAAATTTTGTGGAGATATTTATCTAATACAAATTCACTTCAAAGAGGCATTTACAGCTAGTGGACTTTTCCTTGGAGAGAGAAGAAGGGAAATATGTATACTGAGAAATTTTGGAATTTATTTAGGCATCTGCTTAAGTCTCAGGTTCTATCCATGTACATGTGTGTGACACCTGACTGCAGATTGTGTTGTTGTACTGAACGCTGCACCGCAGCATAGCTGAGATAAATGGATGCAGAAACACTTGCCAGGAGAGGGACTGGTGCCTGGAGCCTTCATTCTGTTCTGGGAGCAGGTAAAAAGTCCCCTGCCAGACTAAAAATTTCTGCTGTTACTCATCAAATTATACACCAGCTGAGATTTTTCGTTCAATCACAAACTTGGATTGTTTCCATCCTCCCACTACATACCTCTTACTCTGCCCTCACACTGTAACCCCTGTGCAAATCTTTGCAGGGCTTCTCTGAAAATGCATGGCAACCTATGACAGAAGGAATTGCTATGTTGAGGACTGCCACCATCTACCATTCCTGGAACCACAGCTTGCACTATTTGCTTCACAAAATGTGAGGCTGAACATAAAACCAGATAATTTTTCAAAAGCCTCAAGAATCCTACAGCCAATTAGCCTTTTCAAAAAATCAAGCTTCTTCACTGGGTACAGACAACATACATATTGCTAGGACTTACTATGTTCAGCCATTCATTCCTATCCCTTCTTTTTCCTACCAGAAATTATCTTCCTAAGACCTTCAATTTCAGCCACATGGCTGTGATCCAAGCTGAATCTGTGAAACCAAACTGGCCAATTTGATTGGTCTGGGAAGCCTCAAGTGTCAACAAAGCAGCCCAACCAACACTTTTCTGAGCCTTCAATATATTCAGCTATCCAAGTAATCTCACTGTGAAAAAGACACTGGTATAAAGGTGTTTCCGATCCACTGTCGCTCACTCCCAGGCCAGGAACAGACCAGGTTAAGAGTAAAATGAACTTTTATACAAAGGCTGATTGTGTCTTTGTGGTGGTGCATTCCTTCCCCCCTGCCTTTTTCCTGGGCCGCTCACAGGAATTCCAGCTAGGCCTTGGCCTTTGTGCAATGAGTTGTGTGGTTAAGCATCCCTTGACTGTACCAGGAATTCTTGCATGGCTAAGGTGGGGAGTAGCACTGACTGTACCAGGCATTCTTGTTACTCAACTTGAAGTGGATAGTAAGAGCAGGAATAATCAGTCATTCCCTGACAGCCCTGGAACATCCCTTACCTGGACTGTAGCCCAAGTGGAATGGTACTGGTGTTACTCGTATTCCAGTAACTTCCCAGTAACTTGCTGATGACTAAGGCCAATCCTCTTACGAACCTATAAACAGCAGTCCCAAGTGAGACCCTTTGAGCTCTCCTGGACTGCAGCGGGCTGTGACCAGCATCTCCCTCTGAGTGCGACGCCTCTCAGAGTTTCACTTTTGTGAAATTTGGAGGATCACTGCTGAAAGCTGGCCATGGGACTTGGGTTGAAACCCTCTCCTCCTCGAGGCTCAACCCTTGCCCACTGAGAAATGCTGAGACATTTGAAGTGAATATTTCACAGAACTCGAGGGGAATTTTTAACAGGTATACCTTTATATACATATCTCTTTCTATATATATGTGTTTCTATATCTTTGTGTCTCTGTGTGTGTGAATCAATTTATGTACTCAATAGCAAATATAATGCTATCATTCCAAATCTGTAATCAAGCCACTGTTGTGACTGTAGTAAATTCTATCAACTCACTTTGCAAATGTTAAATTAATACTAAGTGCTGCTAAGATTTTATGATTCACCTTAAACTGTGAATGAACCTTAGATTGCTACTAAATAGATATAATCCTTTAGATATAAACCGTTGACCAAGTCTGAGACTAGGATTAGACCAAGTCGCACACAGACTCCTCTCTGAGAAAGAGTTCAGAAAGCAAGGGAGTCTATTTTGAACCTTGTGACTCAACGGGAAAGTCCTCTTTATCCTTTAGTTTCTCTGGTCTCTCTGTATAAACTATTTTGATTCAATCCTAGTTCAATTTTTCCTTTGTATGTTTTACTAAGTAGTAGAGTGAACCTTGCCATCGAATTCTGTTAAGTTGCATTTTTACAAACTTCTATTAAAATTGCTTTTGCCAATATCCTTGACGGTGATTCTTCAAGCGTCCTAAACCACTCATTTGTGACAGTCTTGGAGTGTAGTCAGAATACCAGCATAATTGTGCAAACGTAATTAGGTAATTATACTGGTATCCTCCCATACTCCTCAACCAACTTTTAATTGACACCACACTGCCAAGAGTACTAGGACTATACAAAATACAGTTGCCTAATAATAGACTTTGAATTACCTTTATTGTTACAGTCCAGGCTACAATAATAAGAGACTCTAGCCTCGTACCAGGTGACTATTCTCAAGAAAGGTCACTATCGCTAGATATATTGAATTCCTGCTGCCGCAGGCACCACAAACAGCATTAAGAGCCACAAAAGGATGCCAAACTATTCCAGAAGACTGCTCCTGTAATACACAATGGAGCATCCCTTGCCAGTCTTTTTTCAGTGGTGCCCAGTGACAGGACAAGGGGTAATGGGCACAGACTTGATCATAGGAAGTTCCATCTAAACATGACGAGGAAATTCTTTACTTTGAGGGTGGTAGAGATGCCCAGAGAGGTTGTGGAGTCTCCTTCTCTGGAGATATTGAAAACTCGCCTGGACACATTCCTGTGCAACCTGCTCTAAGTGAACCTGGTCTGGGGGGACCAGATGATCTCCAGAGGTCCTTTCCAACCCCAATCATTCTGTGATTCTGTGATCCAGCCCTGTTGCCAGTACCACCACAGACCATTCCTGGCAGTATATTCTTCCCAGCTCCACCTAGATCATTAAGGACTATCAAGCAAAGAACACAGGAAGCCTGGTGCTTATGATGTCTTATCAGCTGAATGGAATTCTGGGGGGAAACAAAAGTGCAGCCAACCCCCCAGTGGGACTGCAGTCTGAACTGCCGTCTGTTGATATCTCTGCTCCATTTAGATCATTGCACTTTCATTTGCTGTCTTCTTCTGCCACCATTTTTGCGTTTGACTACATCATTTTTCCATTCCAGAAGCTGCCACTATTGAACTTTTCCTGTAACCCTTTGGACACCCCAGTGTCTCTTGCTTTGGGAATGCTGTCCCTTCACAGGTCCTCCAGACCTCTAATTACACACCAGAGGGCAAGACAATCTTCAAACAGACATGTAACATAGAGCTTTACTTGCAGAAATAGTTTCCTCAGACTGGCTTCTAGGTTACCATGGCCTGCATGCCTTGTAATGTTCTGGCTTTTGCTTTTCTTCTGTTCCAGATTGTTTGCTACTGCTAAAATATGCAAAGCCTTGAACATCATCTGGGCTTGACACACAGCCTCTTTTTGTCATTCCCTGACACATCTCGAAATGTATTTGTTCTTACCAAATTCAGCAAAAATCACAACTTTCCTTCTTGCCCAAACTGCATAATGAAGGAATTGCCCCTGCTATGTCCCAGCTCTTTTTTTTTGCTAAACAAACATAATTTCTGGATCATTTAATTTATCTGACAAGCTCTATCAAGCTTTCTGCTGATGTCCCTGCATTGTCAGCTTTCTTTTTCTCCCGCTGTCATACGAGTTTGAATTTTTCTTGTGCATAATATAAAACATGAACAAGTTTTCAGGGTGACTTGACAGCAGCTTTATTAACAGTGTATGTAAGACTTGTATGCAGCCATCAGAGAAACCTACTCTGAGTATTAATCTGTTGTTGCTAAAAACTAATTTATTGGTACAGCAGCTTTTAAAGCTGTGGTACATATTACACTCAAAAATCTACACAATGAACTTGTCAACATTTATTACTGTAAATTAACTGTCAGAATAGTTCTAAACATAATCCTCTTTCTGGGTTTTAGGCTGCATTCAAGGCAATGAACTACAGTGGCCTGGAGGAGCCTGGTCTACCACTAGCCAGGCTGTAGCTCCCATTGTGCAAAGGCCCAGCCTCTTTTGAAAGAGTCCCTAGCTTCCACCAATATTTCTAGCCTTTCTTGTATACTCCTTCTGGTACCTTGAAAAATATCAGCCAACAATGCTGGTCTAAGTTTAATGTTGATTGTGACGTATTATCCAGGATAAGCAAGGAAAGGAGAACCCATCTTATGCACTTCCATGGGCTCTCCCATCTTACTGCTAGCTCAAAGCATAGGAATCTGCTAATATTTACTGTGATACTGGTCAAGAACATATTTTCATCCTAATGTTGCACAGAGGTGAGCAAGGAGGTAGTGAGGATGGGGAAAACTTACCTGTTGGCCTATCCTGAACATGCTGAAAGTACAGTCTAACTCTAGATGAGGAGGTTTGTGAAACTCTTAGCTTAAATCTGAGTACAGAATTCAGTTGTTTCCACCACAAAGCACAGGCAGGCCCTTGGCTACAGTTCTGCTCTTGGAAGCTGTCATTATCAAGGAGATGGTCCATCCTGAACCATCTTTAGAGAGTGATCATTTTGCTGCCTCTCCCAAATCTCAAAGCGGCCATTGGGAAGTAGAGTACAGGTCCCCCTTCTTTCCTACACTGGGAATTCAACTCCACCAACAGCAAGATGAGTACAGGAATATGAACACAGAATCTGAGCCTTCTGTTATGGACTCCACTACGTACCACTCCCAAGTTGTGTGCCTTTGCACCTCCAACACCCTCGCAAAGTTGCACAAACATTCCTGGCTAAATCACTCATTGAAAACACTGGTTAAAAAGCAATTGGGCATCATGCATGTGGTAAGGATATTGCCCACAATGTAAGCAGTGTCTTGGCAAATCTGCATACAAGCAGCCTTAATTGTCTCTGAAAGCCGTTACTCAGTACCTGGCATCAGTGTGCCACCAGAATATGCAGATTTCCTTGTGGTTTCTGTGGAACTTTGCTGGGTCATGGGGCTAGCTGGACACCCAGAAGCATGGTGATCCTGACCACAACATCTACTTCCCATCAGTTCAGCACAGGCTCACCAGCCCTTGCCTTGCCAATCAGATAACAAAACACATTGTAAGCCCATGATTTCTGTTTAAAAGGACATTCTGAACCTGACCTAGTGTGGAATAATTGCTGGAGGTAATTTAGGAATTAAATTTATATTAAAGGTACAGCATTGAAGAAATCTTCAGGGTGGAGTGTGGCAAATATGCAAGGAATCCATCCCACAGAAGTTCCCTAGGCAACCTTAGATGTTGGCAACACCAGGGGAGCTTGGTGCGCTGACTCTAAGAGAAACTACACGGGGGGGTGGAGCAGAGAGGAGACACCGCGGCCAGGCTCTGTGATAAGATGGGAACTGGAAGGTACTATGGAACTGACAAGCTGCATATTTACTACCCTCAGCTGCATATTTACCACCCTGAGCCAACAGTCTGTCATTTTTTGACAAAATACTATCCTTTGGGTGAACTTTGCTCATTATAATCTCATTATAATACCAGAGAACACACCTCCATCCCAAAGCTACCCACCTCCAAGGTGCGACCACCCCTCACTGAGCTTGCGCTCTGGATTTTTCTTAGTCTATACCTTTAAAAGTAAACGAGAAACTTTTACACCAATTACAATAGAGGTATGTATGACTAGAGTCACTCAAGCTCCACCTGTAAGGACAAATAATATAAAAATGGCTTAAGAGAGGAAGGATGCCAGGGAAGATACCATCGCAGACCACCTTTGACACCTGGGATCAGTCGACGGGCTGAGCCTCTCTTCCCCCCCACAGAGACGCCTTTGGGTAAGATTCGAACACTTGGTTATACCGAGTGCTTCCCCGGGAAACTTAGAAATCTCTATAGAGTTGCTTTATAACTTAACGCGTTTGTAGCCAGGCTATATTACTCATATTCTTGGTATTTGCACATGCTTTGCAAGCAGTAATTTTATCACCGGCAATCCAAAAGAACTTGTGTATCTGTTACTTCAATAAACTGCACTATTCACTAATCTAGCCATGAGAGTTCTCATTGAACGCCACCAAATCCCTTAAGTGTGGCCGTGCTAGTTCATGGAACGCGACTAGACTGAAAGTGTGCAGTGTTATGAGTGTATCCGTAACCGTGAGAGTTCAATATATTGAACGCGACCAGACTTGTAACATCCTGGCGGTGTTACGAGTGTATCCGTAATTGTGAGAGTTCAATACATTGAACGCGACCTGACTTGCAACACAGAAAAATTGGGCATCACTCAGAATCTAAGCCTAGCCGCCCCCAGCCCCTCTGATATCTGAGGACAAGCTGGAACGCTAGGGGGTTTATTTTCTGCCAAATTGCCTTGCCCTTTAATGCGACACCTAGGGCTTAGGTTTAATCCATTCAGTATGCTGTTTGTTGATATTCTAATGTATGCAATGACAGCATGCAGTGCCTACCTTCACGTCTTCCAGAACCCAAGGTATTATACCAGCAATACTGCAACTCCATCTGACACGTCATCTCATTTCCAGAAGGAACTGTCTTACTGTGACATGAAACACTTTTAAGAAAATGTACATAGCCTGGCATCAATTAAATCACACACACTGACATATGCACTTACCTTCCTTGTGTCGGTCATCTTCTTAATTTTTTTCAACATACAGATGAAGTGAGGTCATCCCCTTTCCCTTTCAACATTTAACTATTGAAGTAACATCAATTTTCTTCTGGACTTCCTGCAGTATTCATCAACTTACTGGAAAAACACAATCTTACTATTTTAGAGGGTTCCCTGGGCAGCAATTTTAAAATTTTGCAAAAGCTCTTATCCTCTTGGGATGGAAAGATTTCACCAGTTTTATGCATCATGATTTGTACCATTTGCCCCAGCAGAAATACTTACTGAATGCATCCCTTCTTGTGCAGAACACTGCAAGCTCAGCTGTCATTAAAGAAACTAGGTCTAAGCTTTTGGCCACTTGCTAACTCTTCACGCCTGCCTTGGCAGCTGAGTTGAGTTTCCCTTTCTACGCCAGCTTGCTCTATTTTGCTCATACACCCACATAATTTACCCTAATTTATTGCCAGACAAATATTACTTCATTGAAAGTTTTTGCTCAAGGATACTTAAAGCACACACATACCATTTTTTAAAATAAGGGTAAACAGTAATCAGGCTAGAAATGTGAAGCTGACAATAAGAGGAGTACTTGTTTTCCAAGACAAAATATTTGCTGAACTGCTTTGTGTGGCTGTTTTTATAGTTTTATCAATATTTAGACAGTTCTTTGCACAGGGACAACTTTAAAATGCACACACATTATCATGCTTCCATCACTAACAAAGACTAGTTCTATTAAAACAATAAACCCCCCCCCCACAATGGCAAAATCTATTACCTTCATTTTCAATGGCTGATTCTGATGACAGCCAGGAACATTTCTTCCTTTAACCACTGGTGAGAATTGTGTGCTAGTATGGTCAACAGTCCTACAAAATGCAACTCGCTGTGTGGGATATTTCACCCACGACTTCCTTCCGGTTAAGGGAAATGGAAAGTTTCAAGTGCAACATCTTTAAAAGGGAATTAAGCTACTCCAAATGATTCTGGAACAGGCATGTCCAGACGTGCAGATATTCCCAGATGAGCTGTTCTTGAAAAAGGAGCATGCAGAGAAATCTTAAGAGAAGATGCATTTGATTGTATTTCTTTTTGATAATTTGTATAGTTTGCTTTAAGACAGAGTCACCTGAATGCTAACACCTACTGAAAATATCAGCAGAGCTGTAAATCCCAGGTCTAAATGTCCAGAAGTGAAAGCACCACAATTCTAAACAATGTCCAGAGCTGGAAGCAAAAAGGACTTGCAGGTCTCCGATCTTATGAATGCAAGCCTACAATCACCTGGAAATACAAAGCTATGCCCAATCTATTGTGCAGAAATGCTTCATCACATGTTGATGGTATATTTCCATCTGAACATTTGAATCAGGAATTAAAAGCTTGCCCCCAAGGACCCCAGGGGAAGACTGGGGCCTTTACAGTCCCTGCTCCTATTGTGACATCCTTGACAATAAATCAACAGAAAGTCTTCTGGGTGATCTTTTAGAAGTAGACAAGGGCCATCACAATACATTGACCAATAGAAGAGAAAGACTTGGGACTGTACAAGGAGGAATGGCAAAGACAGATGGAAATGAAGCCTGAAGGACTGATGTCACATGTGTATTGAAGCAGTGCCAGACCTTGCTGTTTGAAGATTATTTGTCTATCACATTTCATCTTCCTTCTCTTTCTCTCCTTCCATTTCCCCCATAGATAGAGAAGGAGGAAAAGGGCAGCAGGCTACTGGAAAACATCTGGCACCAAAGTAGGATTTTCGTGACAAAGGCTTTGGTGGTAATTCCAGAACCAGCTTTCCCATGGACACTGCCTGCTCAGGATTCATTTCTGCTCCATCCTATCTTTGTGTTATACTCACTGTGCATAAGGTGGGCTGGTAAAGCTCAGGCCTGGATCACTAGCTCAGGGAATAAGGTCTGAAGCACTTATAGCATTAGTCAAGCATCTTTTGGGTGTGGGTACAGACAGTTGTGCTGAACCTCTAGAGGGACTTATGCTGCATGCATGGCTAGAGTCACAAGGCTGCAAAGAGGTCTTGATTGGCTCCCAGAACTGCTTTTAATTGCACTATTTCTCATCTATATCCCAGCTCAACCCTTTTTCTTCACACATCTCAAGAACAGACAGAGGCTAAGATTTCACAGTCAGTAGTCAGCAGGAGGTAATACAGAAGATATTAGCGGAAAATCTCATCAGGTTCCAGAACTTTTTAATGGCATTTGGGCTTTTGGAAAGCTCAATTAAAGACTAATAACTCCAGTTTATAAGTGCAAGCATCCAGCCTCTGACAGATCAGACCATCAAGGTTTTCAGTTTGGTACTGATAAACCTCTGCAGTCCCTTGACTGTTCTGCTGTCTTTCGAGAAGTGAATCTTTCTGACAACATAAATCCAAATCCATGTTCTGTGTCTCTGCCTTCCTTACCTGGTAACATGTTGATGACAGCTCACTAAATGTAGACTTTCCTTCTCAGACAATCCTGCTTTACTTGTTTGGTCTGAGGTACTCTAGGCAGTCCATATAACCTTGAATTGCCGGGTAGTAAGGTGGAAAGTGTCTGCATGCCTCATCCTGACTCTGCACACTGGATGCACAAGGCCATGTCCCTGGGATCCTCCCCAGGATCATCTAACAAAGGAAGGTGGTGTCTAGTTTGTAGGGTGTTATAGGTAGGAGGAAATGCAACCACATGCAATTAAACTCTGCAGTGATAGAAAGAGATTTTCCCAAGCAGGAGCGGGAAGTGTAAAACATTTTCAGCAATATAGCAGGGAATTTAGTTAGACTGAAACCCAGGCTTGAGAGATTACATATCTTGTAAGGACAGAGGCAGGGGAAAGGTATTTATAATGGGTTTTATTACCTATTCATTTTAAGTAGTGTTTTAAAAAGTTGTTCATTCAAGAAAAGGAAGCCATCTATTTTTAAGTCTTGTGGTCCACATCTGAAATGAAAAAACCACACATGCTCTCCATCCTGCATTCAAAGTCACCATGTCAACCCTGCAGGGCTGAAAAACATCCTCCAAAGGAGAGTTTAAGCTTCGATGTCCTGCTTTTGTGGCTAATAAACCACCTGAGAGTGATCTCAGCTCCTGTTGAATTAAAAGATGTGTCTCCACCAGAATAAAGTAGCATCTACCCAGTGTTTACAGTCAGAAGAGTAAACAACCAACAAAATCAGGGCTCCAGAAAAGTAAAAATAAAAATGTTCCTGGTTCATGTTTTCAACTATAGAACAATATTCACACCTTACAATCTACACAGCTTTTGCCCTCTCCAAAATGCTTCACATTTTATGTCCAGTTCATTAAGCAGGTGATAACACTGTAATTTAATGTAATTAGAAGCAATGATTCAACAGAATCTAAGTTTCTCTGACAACCCTGTTTTAGCACAAGTAAATCACTGCTGTGCTTAACAATTTTGTCTTCAGCGCTACCCTTGTAATTACCTCTGAACATGGACCTTGCTACCCCATACCCTGAGCGCTTCAGCTTTCCACCAAAGATAAAGGTACAGTTTGTACAATGAACCCCAGTGCCCTGTAACCCACCTCTTTTCTCTGTGTTGAATATTTCAGCTCAGTTGTGGTGTGAGAGGAACTGCCTTTCAGTATTCCCCTATTGCACTTTGGTAGCTTCACAACCCATTCCTCTGCAGTCCCAGTGGTTGATTCTTTTTTAAAAAATGAGAAACATATCCATGAGAAAACCAGGAGCTTCCAAGCATGGCATCTAGAATTAAGAGACACAGGAAAAAGTCCAGAATACCTTCCAATGTCTCTGACCAATACCCCTCTTAACTGGATAAATCACAGAACACTTTAAGCTGGAAGGGATCTCTGAAGGTCTTTAGCAAAGCCTTCTTCTCCAAGCAAGGCTAGCTACAAGGTTAAATCAGGCTGTTCAGAGCTTGTCCACTCACATTATGGAAATTTCCAAGCAAAGGGATACCACAGACTCTACATTTAATGTGACTTTGTAGCTGAAGAAGAGCAAGAATCATGAAAGATTTCAGAGGACGCTTGCCCACCCAAAACAACAGGAGGGCAAGGCCTTTTACTCATCCAGATGCCTGGTATTCTCCAGCATCAAGGGCCCCAACTTCCATGATCAAAACACAGAATCACGGCAAGATCCTCAATAATGCCTTGAGATGCTCAGTTCTGCCACCTTTGTATCATATGCCCTGGAACCTTGCACATCTTTGACTCCCTTTGGGGAAGCGGTGTGAAGCTGTTTTAAAATCACGACAGACCGGCTGACTCTTAATCTTGGTTTATTTCCAGGTCTTCAACCTTCTGTGGATCACTGTGATGGTGCTGTCTCCCATAATTTAGTGACATTACTTGCCTCCAGTTTGCTTTTATGCTATACAGCTGTCTATCATACTTAAGAAACTACTATCATCCAATGTGCCCCCCAACTCTGCCTCTAATGCTGTTGTTTTTTTCTCTTTATGCTTTGTACATAAAGTAAGGACTTCAAAGAGAAGAGCTAGGAAAGGGATGGGGGTCTTTCTTTTCAACTTTCCCTCCTATAGCTGTGTGGAATTATTGCTGGAGGTGACTTAGAAATTCAATCTATATTGGCATTTTTAGGAAACGTACAACATTGAAGAAACTTTCAGGGTGGAGTGTGGGTCATGCAAGAGTTCCATCCCACAAAAGTTTCCTAGGCAACCTTAGGTGTTGGCAACGCCAGGGGAGGGTGGAGCGGAGCGGAGACACCGTGGCCAGGCTCTGTGATAAGATGGGACCTGGAATGTACTATGGAACAATGAGATGGAGACTCACCCTGATAATTAGGATATGTACCTGGTCAAAGACAATGCTATTGTACAAAGATACAATAACCTCTTTGGTGTGTCTAATGGTGTGTAGTGGAGTACCTGGGAATGGGCCCACAGTCTGTCACCTTTTGACAAAATATTCTTATAATCTCATTATAATACTAAAAAACACACCTCCATCCCAAAGCTACACACCTCCAAGGTGCGAGCACCCCTCACTGAGCCTGTGCTCTGAATTTTTCTTGGTCTATACTTTTAAAAGCAAAGCGAGAAACTTTTACACAAATTACAACAAAGAAATATATGACTAGAGTCACTCAAGCTCCACCTGTAAAGCAAAAATAGTATAAAAAGGCTTAAGAGAGGAGTAGTGTTAGGGAAAATACCATCACAGACCTGCTCTGACATCTGGGATCAGTTGATGGGCTGAACCCCTCTTCCCCCCCAACAGGGACGCCTTTGGGTAAGATTCGGACACTCGGCTATGCCAAGTGTCCCCCCTGGCAGATTTAGCAACCTCTATAGGGTTGTTTTGTGATTTAATGCACTTGTAGCTGGCTATATTTCTCATATTAACGCTTGGCTATACCAAGTGTTTCCCCAGGAGATTTAGAAACTTCTATAGAGTTGTTTTGCGATCTAGCGCGCTTGTAGCCAGGCTACATTACTCATATTCTTGTTATTTGTACCACCTTTGTGGGCAGTAGTTCTATCACTGGCAATCCAAAAGAACTTGTGCATCTGTTGCTTTAATACACTACACTATTCATTAATCTAGCCGTGAGAGTTCTCATTGAACGTGACCAAATTCCTTAAGGGTCATGCAACGCGGCTAAACTGAAAGTGTATGGAGTTACAAGTACATCCGTAATCGTTAGGACTCTCTATATATACATATATATACATATATGTGTGTATATGTATATATATTGAACATGATCGGACTTGTAATACAGGAAATTGAGCATCACTCAGAATCTAAACCTAGCTGCCCCAGCCCCTCTGATATCTGAGGACAAGCTGGAACACAAGGGGGTTTATTTTCTGCCAAATTGCTCAGTCCTTTAACGCGACATGCTGTCAGACCTGGTTTGATGCTGGCATATGCATTCTGCCATCCCTGAAACATAATAAATCCCTGAAACATAAGAAATCACAGCACATCACTGGCAGCACCATGTTGCTCACAGAGTCACTTAACTACTTAGTGCCTCATAGGCAATTTTTGTTTGGGAACTGACAAAAAGTCTCAGTCCTGCAAGACAGCTTTCCACTCCTTCTCCAGGATCCTGGCTTCTTTGCAGGCTTTTCCTTTCATCCTTGCATAAGTACTGCTAGCCCACTAACATAAAGTCTACCTGACATCCTATTTCATGTTTAAGTATTAACAGAACAGTCAGATTTGCTTCTCATTTTAAGATTCAGTGTACCCTGGAAGGACAAAGTAAGATTATTTGACTTGATTTTGTTTAAATACACAGGAGAATTTCTCAGCAACTGGCAAGGTTGTTTGGGTTTTTTTTTCTGTCATAGCATACAGGTGTGAGCTCTAGAAACAAAAATCGTACCTGGCATTGAAAAACTAGCCCTTAAAATCCCAGAAATCTGTTAGACTCTTGTCTCTCAGTCTGAAATTTGTTGAAGTTTTACTTGGTGAAAATGTGTTCTGTGCTTCGGTGAGCTTCCAAAAGCTCTCATTATTTCATGGTAAACACAAGAGTGATTCTGTGCACTACCGAAGTCTCCTTCCCTGGGACTCAGTGGGTGGAAATACATTTTCTTGTATGGTTTCCAAGAAAGAATGTCTGAACAAGCAGTTAACCCCACATTGCATCATACTGGTCATGAAGAGGAAAGCTCTTACAAGCTCACTGCAGGTCTTCCATTATATTGATGCTATTTCTAAAGCATTCCTGCAGTCAGGTGGTGGGAGATGGAACTTTTTTTTTAATTGTGTACTGGGAAAAAGATATTCCAAGTAGCTCTTTAATGGCTCAGGAACTAGTAAGCACAGTGAATCAAAAATTGTCTTAGTATGACTTCTACACTCCCCTTACAACAGGCTGAGCCATATGACTCAGCCCTCTGCAATTCTAAACTGTCTGCTGGAGTGACTTGGCCCTGGAGATCAGGAACCACCTGCCCTGCTGCTGTCACAGCTTATTCCACAGCTTCGGTAGGACTCCAGGAGAGGACTAAGTTTTAAAGTGCTGGGGAGGCAGTAGCAGGCAGAATTGCAACCTTCCACCCCTCACACATGCCTCCTTCCTGCAGCAGAGCAGCCTCCACTAATGTAGAGGTCAGCAAACCATTTCCAACACAGCTAGAGTTAAGCTTAATATAAAGATTTCTGCTGCATATGAGGAGCCTTCCAGAAATCTTGGAGTCGGGGGGGGCAAGGGTTCATCAGGCCAACCACATCTCCCATCCTTACAGCATTCAGTCCTCTGCACAGACTGCTTTGCAGCCAGGTATAACCCATGCAAAGGTGCATCTCAGATCTGGCAGTACAGAAGACCTACTGACAAGGAACATGCCCATGCAACAATCTCTGGCCTCTTGAATTTGTCCACCAGCAATAAAGCAGCAAAAGCAAGTCTTGAAGCCCTCAGGGTTCATCCAGTGGAGAGGGCCCTGACTAAGCAGAAGAGCTTTTATCTCAAGTCATTCATGTCCAGATATTTTCCTTCTGCTACTCTCATGTCTTCTTCGTCTTGCACCTTCCTGGGATATGACTTGAGGCTATGCAGACTTTGCTACATAAATAACGGTAGAATGGCCTTCAGAAGGAAGAAAATGCAAGGGTTAAGAAAAAGGTGAGGATATCTCAGGTCCAGGCTTCAGCATCCACTCTGCAAGCTCGGCCTGTGTCAATGTCTCATATACTTATCCACTAAGTAAGCTGGGTGGATCACTCAGGCCTGCACAAGGCTTAAGGTGTAAGTCAGCACAGTGGACTTTTCCATACTTGCACCACCAAGTCCTCTAAATACATGGAATTTACATCTTAGCTGTGAAATCCTAGATAGGTGCAGGGTCAGAATGAAGAACAAGCTGCTTTTTTATCAATAGGACATCTCATGGGAGGTTTGATTCAGAGAAAAAGGCTTTCCAGAAAAAGCCTGCCTTTGGAGTGCCCTGTGCTGATCAAAAAATGGCAAGAGAAGCTGAGCATTGCACTAACATTTTGCAGCAAGAACCTAGCTGTTCCCTCAGCTGCCAAGCAAGCAGGCTCATAACGGCTCCATTCTCACTCAGCACACCTCCCTTTAAAATCAGAAGGAAGACTCCCTGTATTTTCCAAAAGGGTAGGAAATGATGGGAAGGTATGACTCAAATATTTGAGTCCTCAGCATTGGCAGAGGTCACCTGGACTCTAGAGAGCAGCACAAGGGGGTGAGCAGAGCAGTGCCCATACTAGCGTGAGTACAAATGAATGCAAATGCACTTCTACCCCACAGAAAAGTCCAGACTGCCAATTCGTTCTAGTTCAAAAGGATAAAGTGACCTGGGTATGACACTAGTTCTGTTTGACTTTAGGTCTTATGTCTCATTGCAGAAACCAGCCTTAAGAGTTTGAGTCAGTGCTGTTTCTGGAGGTTGCAACAAGCACCTTCTGCAAGTTTTCCCAGCACAGGAGGCTGCTAAGGGCTTGCAACTTAAATTGCCATTTTATATATGTAAAGAAACACACACACAAAACAAAGATGCAAGTGGGAGGCAGGCTACTATTTTTGTAGAATCTCGTTTGTTCATTAGTGCAAACAGAACAGACTTCAATGCTGTTTTGACATGCAAGTGGATGACCAGGCAGCCTACAGCTTATCTGTTTACACCCCACCTGGCTTCATATCTGCCAGTCCTGCTCTCTGTCTTATTAGCTGGGCAACACACCTGACACTTTCTCTTTTTCTGCCTCCACTTGACAGAAGTCACACACGCCTCTCAAACGAAGCATCCATTCTCCCCACCTTCTACACCTTGAGCACAACAGTGAGCGCAAGTGGCCATTTTTCTAACGGCTTGTGTTAATCTTCAATGGCAAGCAAGTACATATTAGGCAGAAGATCTTCTCTTTCCCACCAACAGACAAACGACCTTCAGCCCAGGTCTTCAGAGGATTTGGAAGTAAACCCCATTTCATAGCTGTGGAAGAATTTATCCACCAAAGTGCCATTTTGTGTTGCTGGAAGGGACCAGGAAGACCTTTGTTTTCCAAGACCAAGGAAGACAGCATCATGCAAAATGACAAATCCAGTCCTGTCTTGGAAGCTCATTTTTCCACAGTCATTCATCTCTCAACTTTTGTGACAAAAACCAAAACCATTGAGAAGATGAATTCTGCAAGTTTTATGACTGGCAAAAATTATTCTTTATTTCCCTGATCATGCAGGCTAGGAACCTGGGCTTTGCATGAAACGTAGTCTCTCTTTGAACCTTGGAAAGAAAGAAATGATAGTCTGGCAGAGTCCTTAAATTTCTCCATGGCAGGAAGGCTAGGATTCAGTGAACCTACTGACCAAGCTTGAAGTTTTGAGTAAGATCAGTTGATTTCCTGTATAGGCCCTGAGCCTCTGAAACCTTTTTCTCATTATCTTCCTACTTTGATTTCAGTCTCTCCCATTATGGAAATAAGATCTGAGCAGGCCAGAAAAACCCCTAACTTCATTCAACCTATCAGAGATAATTTCCCTTTCCCTGCTTAAAAAGAGATAAAGTTGGAAACAGACCAGCAAGACTAATAAAGACAACTTTGGAATCTAATCATAAAATATTTCTGTATATCCTGATGTTCAAAGAACTGTGGCAAGGGCCATGGTTACCAAAATACAGCAAGCCCCTGAAAGATAGTAGTATTTCAATCAGTGTTCCCTAACACTGAACAGTGTTCACAAACTATCTGGTTTATTCATCTAAAGGCTTTTTCCTACATCTTCAAGTGATTAACTGCTACAACAACATTACTTTCTGGGGGAATCCTAAGAAGCACTCAAAACCCACTACATACTGATTAAAAATCTCTGGAATACTTGGAGCATTGTCAAACTTCTTTGAAAGACCTCCCTTGGCAGGGCTGGGTAACACATCCTCATCTCCTCAGAAAAATACCAACTATGTTACCTACTGGGTTGGGGTTTTTTTCCTGATTTCTAAGCTTGCTTCCTTGGAAGATCATTTCTATGTCAACACACTGTAGTATACAAATATGCCACACCCACCCTCTCCCTGCTCTCCCACTGACAGGGGGACATGCGCAGTTTCAGCCCTGTTTTCCAGTTGCAAACAGATTAGATGGAGCAGGTCAGCTTGAAAGCTCTTGACATGTTATGTAAAAAGCAGAAGATAGGGAAAGATTGATGAACTAAAATTAGCACCCAGAGGGACAGAGATGATGACCTTTGCTATCCCAAGAGGCAGTGGTCAGAAGATTGGTCAGCATTTCTTTAGCCATCAACGCTGGCCATACATATGGGCAGTATAGGAAAGGGCAAAGAGAACTGTGGATTGGGATCAAAGAGGATATGAGAGGTAGCTGGGGTACTGTTGGAAAGCTAGTGCCCAAGGTGGTGAACTGAGGGGATTGCAAGGAAGCAGAGTTATGTTAGCTGTGAAATGAGAGACAAAAACATGAGTTCACAGGAGGTGAGCCTTTATTCTGCTGATTCCCAAGCCATTTTGATGACCATATACACTTAAAAGGTACTGGACTTTGCATATTGTTTAATTAGTTTTGTATCCCTTCAGAATGACCAACAGGTCTCGGAAGTGCCACCGGTTTTCCTGAAGTGGGCAGAGGCCTCCCCAGACTTACAAGGAATGAATGATTCTAGCATTGCAGAACTTGTTGGGGTAGGGGTGACTAACTCTATGGAGTAAAGTCTTTTCAATATCCAGTCTTCACCGTTTTGTAAGTGCAAGAAAGGAAATGAAATCACTGAAGATGAATTGAAGTCGATTATTCCCCTCAGTCACCTTTATGTCACACTTAACTGGGTATATTTTTTCACTCCAGCAAGCAAATTGCTTGATTATTTAGATAAATTACATGCTCCCCTCTTTTTTTTTTTCCCGAAGAGATATCACAGGTGACCAAGATCCCCTTGTCTCTGTAAGCTCCAGTGTGGTTACCTTTTAGTCTCTGTTATAGCAAGGAGCTGGGGCATAATATACACCCGAAAAGAAGCAAAAGCAGATAGGAAAGTTGTTCCAGGCAAGTCAGACTCTGCCCAATGCCAGGATGCTGTCTTGCTCAGGCAGTCTTTGTGACCTGGCTATAGCTTTACCTTCCTGTAGAAAGCCACAGACCTCCTACCCACAGTTGTAAGTGCAAGGGAAAGATTTACACCAGAAGAGAACTTCAGAGTGTGCATCCCTAGCAATATTTTCAAAAGAAGGAACAATCCCTGAATCATTTACCGATCAACACCCCTCCACAATCTGCTTCCAGTAGAAAGTATTTGCAGCCAACTCACTCCCTTGCAAATCTCTGCAGGGACCTGAAATATTCTTGAAGATACAAGTAGTTACATACTCATTGCTTTCCCCAGTGCTCCCTGTTGCCTCATGCTCCCTTGCAATTGGTTCAGACAGCAAAGGTCTGAGGGGTAACTCATGCTACATCTTCTAAACATAACAATGATGTAATTGAGCAGTATTACTATAACACCCGGAGGCCTTGTTTTGAACAATTTTACTTCATCAGCAAGTACTTCCTAAGAATGTCAAGGAGTTATGTGCTAGGTATTACCTTCCCGTCTGAGGATAAGGCAATGTGAAATCTATCCAGCAGTGGAGCCAGGAAATATTTCCACTCTCCTCATAATCAGCTGAGCTATGCACCTGGTGCTGATTTCACTCACTGCCACAGAAACAACTATGGCAGGAGCCAAGCTGGACTCCTAATTTCACATCATACAACTTACCAAATTTCACTGAATAACCCTGGCCATGCATCTAGATACTGGGCACTCAAGAGCCTTGGAGACAACATGCCAAATTAATTCATAGAACACTGCAACCATTCCAGCAGAATAGCAGTCTACTGGGGAAAATAAAAACCAACACCACCACCATCCCTCCCCCCAAACCCTAAACCACTCCTTAAACACATTTAAAGATAACAAAAACCATGTGACAACAGGTGCATTGTATGGCAGGACTCAGGCTAACTCTACATTCAGGGTGAGAGGTCTCCCATTCACAGGGCTCTTAAAGCAATGTTTGGAAGTCATTCCTCATTTTTTCAGTCAGTCCACCATAGACCCATACTCCTTCTTGCACCCATGACCCATCTTATTAGAAACAAGAGGGTCAGGGGGAAGAAACTGAGTGTAACTTGAACATACCAGGTGAAAATGCATCATCCAAACTGTACAGTGAGAAAAAGAAACACATCTGAAGGAACAAATTCAATGGCAAACAAACAACTGGAAAAAAGAAGTACTCTAATGCCCAAAGAACATGTTAATTATTACTAATAAAGTAATTAACATTTTTTAAAACCTCTGAAAAATGAAATTCACTATGCAAGTTCTAATTAATACTGTAATAATTTATCACAACCTAAAATGAGAAATCTTTGCTCCTCATTAAAGCAACAATTCAGTAGAATTGTATCAGTGAAAAACAACCATTGGAAATAGGGCTGGAAAGATCCCAAAGAAATCACGCACTCCATCCTTCTACCATGACTAGGAAGCTGCTTCACTTTACCTGGTGGATTGTTTTCTCACCTGTTGCTAATCCTTCAGAGGAAGAAACTCTACCCCAGCCCAGCCCCAAGACAGAATTTAGATTTTCTCTGCCAGATATGTGGACCCTGGCCACTTTCTCCCTCTACCTCCTTAAATCAGTATAAACCAGGACTTTGTCATCATGTCATACATGGACAACACTTTCCCTCTTCCTCCAAGAGTATATATGGAGATATTCCAAACCTGACTGTGCACAGTCCCGGGCAGCTCAAGCTGACCCTGCTTGAGCAGGGGAGTTGGAGAGGAAGATCTCAAGAGGTCCCTTTCAATTTCAGTGGTTCTGTGCTTCTGAGACTACTCCTGCTAAGTGTAGGAATTAAAATCCAAACCAGCAGGCATTATCCTTCAGGTAAATATTTGGTCTAAGACATAGCATTGTGCTTTTCTGGGATGGAAAGAAGCGACTGAAGACTTCATTACTGCTCATTCTCTGACATTCATGATAAATTCTGTCAGACATTTCTGTCTCTATGTATTCATAGATACCTCATCCTGGAATCTGCCTCAGTACAAGATATTGTGATGGTATACGAGCAAAAACTGAGCTCTAAAAGGCAACCATCATCTCCATGTCCACTGTGTGCAGCAAGGGACTGTGCCATCATTGCTCTGACACCCCATCTCACAAAATTAACATAGCACATGACCCAGATGACATTTATGCTCAGAACTGAAAAGACAGGAGCCTCAGAAGGACAAAGAAAAGGATCACAAAGCTTTTTCCTGAGTGCTAAGGAAATTCTGGGCTGTTGGTTGTCTCATAAATGCCAGTTTGCTGTGTGCCTGCAATAACAACTAAAGCTTCCAAGCCAACCATTCTCCAAGTTGTTTTCCTGATTTGAGGAGCACTTTAGGACATAATAGTTACCATGAAAAAGTAAAAAGCAGAGGAAAAGCAATATTTCTCTTTTCTATTACTGATTTATCCCTTGCCTTCCTGTAGGGTATTTTTTCCTCACCGCAGAGAATTATCAGCAAGTTCACTGTCTAAATATTAGAAAGGGATTTTAATTTTCTGCATGTGCAAAATTTCCTCAGGGATGACACATGAAAATCTGCAGGTCAGGATAACTTGTAGTGTACAAGGAAGCCGTGAAAAGTTGGATACTTATATTTCCTCAAATCTCTTAAACTCTTTATGATCCCACTCACTCTTGCTGAACATCAAATCTAACTCGTGTTTTCTTTCCCTTGCACCCTAGTAATTGAACTGTAAACTGACACTTTTGTATCCAATCAAGGCATCCTGAGAGAGAAACTCACAGTTCTCCACCAAGACTACTCAGATGAGGGAAACAGCTAAAAGAGCACTCCCAATAGTATCATCTGCCAAAACGCATATGCACAGGCAAAATATTAAGGCAAAAGCTGGAACCTCTCTGCTTTAAAAGAACCAGAAACTACATTAGTTATTATTCCCCAAAGAAATTACCTTTTGGCTGTGACATGCATACTCACAAAAATAAGCCTTTAGTCAGGACACTGTGGCCTGCAGAACAGTATGTCATTAATGGGAATTTCTCCAGGGGAGAATACCAATTCAAAAGGCAGTCCCCCTGAGACTCTCCAACAGTTTGGCAGGGACAAGACTGTGGCCCTTTTATAGGCAAACACCATCTGTGCTCACCCCACAGAAACATGCTAGCACTTCTAATGAACTAAATTTCACCTTACAACATCTTCTCCATGGAATACATGTCTCACATGTGGTGAATTTAACTCCATGAAATTAATTTACACTGAAATATTTCTGTTCCAAATAGCAGGATGTACTACCAACCTGGGAAACCCTTTCTAATATACCGTGGCTAGAGAAAGGCAAGAGAAGCCAGTTCTATAACCTGCACGAAATACAGACTCCTGGCAAAAAAGACCCAAAAAACCCCACATGTGCATTATACTTACAGACAGAGTTTCCATTTTTAATGTCAGAAGTATTCTTGCAGCTAGTTCAGGCAAAAAGTCAAGACTTGGCATGTCCCAAACCCCATCCTTATACCATCCTTATCCTTAGATCCTGCACTAAAATTGTTACACTGAGTTGAAGAAGAGAGGAAGTCTGAATTCCTAGCCCATGGAACTGTTCAGTGGCCTAAGCTATGATTTCACCAACTGGAGAGTCTCTTGGAACTTCTTTAGGTCTCATGGCCACCCACATTCCATATTGATATTTGTGCATAGTCATGGATCTGGTTTTACAAACTGAGGCAGGGGGTTATGAATAAATCTGTGCTAGCAAAGGTGGAGAGTTGTGTTACACCATCCCCTTTTTCTGAGAGCAGAGGTCCAGATGTTTCTCAGCTACTACCTTTAGCACTGCAGTCATTCAGCTGCAAAACAGCAAAAATATGGCCCAGAGTTTCAGCTCTCAGGGGCATAGGGTAGGAAAGCAAAAGGAATTTCAGTTAATCCATGTTACCGCGACAAACCACAAGCACGCCTTCATGCAGAAGCAATTTGCACCATACAGGTTACTCTCACACAAAGCACTGTAGAGGAAAGGTGCAACTGCCCATTTTTTGCTCTTTTGTAAACACTTTCCCTCCTCAGCCTCACTCTTTTGATTTACCTGTCTGTTGTCAGCACAAGAGCTGATCCCTTTTCTTCATTTTTTCATTGATGCTAATTTCCCCAGACTAACTTGAAAACTGTAAGTAACAACAATAACAATAATAACAGCAATAATAGGTTAAAATGGCCAAGAGGGAACTGTCCCTTTCATCTGAAGGCAAAAAAGATGGAGACAGCTAACGTATCTTCTTTTTTTTTTTCTTCAAGCACCTTCTTTCTAAGGACACGAGTGGGGCTGTGATCTGGGTTCCTATCTGAAGCCAGGCTTAGACTTATATGAAATTATGTCGTCCCACCTGAGCAAGTCAGGGAAAAAATAAGTGAGTGAGCCTTAGTCTAATTATGCCCAATACATCCTTTTTGCTGCAAGCTTAGCAGTATCACTCAATCCTTTTTCTAAACTCTGGGGGTGCTGTTGTTGATTCTTCGCATTGCCGGCAGACCATGGACAGAGAATTGACAAGTGATGGAGCTTTCTGAACTGTTCATTCATATTTATGCTGCTGCTTTTTTCTTACGTCAGAAAGGTTGTTATTTGCTTAGGTCACACAGCATTTTCTATCATTCCTTGACTGACTTACTGAATATTTAGAGACACCTTTGAAGAAATAGAAAGGTTTCCTGCAGGTAGACAAATATCAATTCCATTTTTTTATGAAGGCTGAGCTTACTCTTGTATAGCAAGAAAATTGTACAGGGGTAGTGCTCTTGATTGATTGATCAAATTCAGTTACTGCTCAGGATCAGAGCTAATGCTTTCAAGAGTCCCTTTACTACAAAAGACTTTCAAGAGTCTTTGCAACTCCACTCCAGTGGCACAACAGTGCTATCCCTCCCAAAATTACCTTGTTCCTTTCACAAGTCTTCTCAGACTGCTAGAATACAATGTGGATTTTTTCAGTGAGGATGTGATTTCCACTTTTGATTATGCAACCATCTTCAGCAATGAGTTCTTGAATGCTTGAGATATGCACTGGCAATCATGCCTCTCAGGAGAATTCCTTTAGGTATGGGGTCATGGGAAAAAACAGACCTCCTCGCTGCAGAAAAACACAATGCATTTCCCCTGTCCCATAGACTTCACTTCAGAAGATCATCTGAGAGAGCAAATGAAAGTACGAGGAGCAAAATTCAAAGCCATTGTAAAGAACTGGATCCTCATGCAACAACTAGCAGGCTGGTGGAACACCTGCACGAAGTACTGTGGACACTAGAAGGTGTCACAGGTTCAAGGATAGGCTGGACAAGCTCACAGTGGATAAATCCAGTGAGGATCATTAAATACAGTGAAACTAGTTATAGCCCAGGAAGCCCCTGTACTAAAAATAGAGAATGAGAGAGATGAGAGAGTATAAGCGGAAGTTCTTCTTTTGCCCTGTACTTACACTTTCACGAAGTATTTACTTTTGGCCAGTACTGGAGACAGGAAAGAGGCAGACAATTGGTTCGATCCAGTGTAGACCTGTCCCCCCTATGCATATTCCTGGCCTATTGCATCCCAGAACAGTAAAAAGGCCCTACTGTTAGCAGATGATGTGAGACACTGGTGAAACAAATGGTGTGAGCTACTCACAGCATGCATAGGATCAGAAAGGTCTGTGGTTTTTTGCTCAGCCTTTTCAGAACCTAAAAAACCCCACATTAACTTTAGTGGTGCAGGTTGCAGGCAGAATCTGCCCACCTCTTTGCAGAAAAGGATAGCCAAAGCTAGCACCTAAATGACAGTAGGAAACAGCTTTTTGGTAAGATTTTCTAAATATTATGCATCCTAGTTACACAAATGGAGGACAGCCAATGAGTTGCAAATTCCCTAGCAGAGTCTGCCTAGAACAAGATCTTGTAATTCCACCTTTCAAGTCAGTGATTTCCAGCAAATGTGCTAGAGATTTCAGTGCTGACTGCAATCAGGCCCCTTATCTTTACAAAAAGCATGATTTATAGCAATTTTATGCTGATAGCCCTTACCTGTCATTATCACAAGAACAGAGAGTATATGTCAAAATTCTTTATTCACCCCGAATCACCCAGGCTTTCCATCCAATGGCTTTGAGTCTTTGATTGGGACCTACAGAAGCAAAAGGCACAGAGTGCTCCACACAATGACTTTCACAGCCTTTTAAACTCTCCTGTTGCTTTGGACAGCCTATAAAATGGCAGAGCTTTGTTTGTTTTGAATGACAAATCCAGTTCAAGACAAAATATAGATTTGGGGGTGGAGATCCAGTTTTACAATGAATAACAGATTTTTGTCTCTATTCAAATCCCATATCAAATAGATTTTTGACATAAACACTCCCTTGCACCCAAATACAGAATTCTCATGTTTGTCAAATATATACAGAAGTAACATGTCTGGATCTGAAAGCCACAGCTACTGGAGGCTGGACAGTGTTCTGGGGTAGATCCCCACTACTTAGCTGCTGTCTTCCCAACTCACCCACTGTTGGAGGAAACACTGGGCTATATGGTCCTTTCACCTGATCTGCTAGAGTCCTGCCATCTAATATCCTTTTGAACTGACTATAAACAACAGTGAAACTGATTCCACATACTTCTGGTGTGTCCACCATTCAAAAGGAAGGACTAAACTTACAGCATGATGGAGTACAATAGGAATTGAATCTTGAGGGAATTTCAGTGATGGTAGGCACAAAGCAGCTGCTGGGAACAAACAGGAGCTAGGGCACAGAAACAGACTTTGCTGTATTAAGATTTGTCTGCCCAGTGCTTATTCCAGCTGGATTTGTAGTGAAGATTTTCAGCTAACATGACTGCAACTGTGTTGGTTTCAATGATCCAGGACAATACTGCTGCATACTGAGCAGCACTGAGTGCCACAAGGCACTATCTTTCTTGCTCAGCACTTTTTCAGCTCCTATCAGGATCCTCTCTGTGTTCATCCTGGGTTTATTTACAACAAATGCTTTCCTATAGGTCTGCTATGCCAAATACCAAAAATTATTCCCACTCACTGCAAGGCAGAAATTCCATCCCTGTGTAATTAATTCTGTCTTCACATTTCTAACCTAGAGTACAGAGTAGATTCAAACCATTTGCAACCTTTCATCATTTTCAGATATCATGTATGTACCACACTAATCTTCTCCCACATACATTACTCAGCTTGCATCACCAGTAAGTGTGTGTAAAGGGGACACAGAAGTTGCTGCTTCTGAGAGTGTATTGGGTCTGGCTGAGGTGGAGTTTACTTTCCACATAGCAGCCCTCAGTGGTGTGCTTTGTATTGGTAGCTAGGAGGGTGTTCATAACACTCCAGTGTTTTGGCTACTGCTGAGCAGTGCTCACACAACATCAAAGCTGTCTCTCCAATAGTCCCCCCTCACCAGTAGGCTGGGGGTGGGCAAGATCATGGGAGGGGAGATAGCCAGGACAGCTGACCCAAACTGAACAAAGAGATATTCCATACCATATGATGTTTGCTCAGCAATAAAAGCTAAGAGAAGAAGGAGGAAGCGGAGGCATTCGTTATTTACGATGTTTGTCTTCCAGAGCAACTACTACGTGTACTGAAGCCCTGCTACCGAGGAAGTGGCTGGACATCACCTGCTGAGGGGACGTAGAGAATAAATCTTTAGCTTTCCTTTGCTTTCACTTGCGGCCTTTGCTTTTGCTGTATTAGACTGCCTTTATCTTGACCCACGATTTTTTTTCTTATTATCTCCCCCCATGTCCTGCTGAGAAGGGGAGTGATAGAGTGGCTTGGTGGCACCCGACGTCCAGCCAATTCGAAGTCACCACAGAGAGCTATAGGTAAAAGCTTAGTTCTTACATTCTGTGAACTAGTCTGCAATTCTGTGAAGTCAATGTCAATGGAGAATATGACCTGGTGATTAGAGACCTGTGATCTATTTTGGTACATGTCAGACGAAGTGCAGGATGGGTAACCTACATGCACACTGAAAGTCAAAATTGTAGCTCATCCTCAGGAAAAAAACCTGTCCTCAGACATGTGTCCTTGTTGCATAAAACTTTGGACTGGTTCTGGCTGACTAGTAACATAATTAGTGTTTAATCAAGAGGCTATGTATATCCTTCCTGGACATTCATTATCACTAAAGATATTTGTATCCTTTTTATTACCCTCCACTTTTTTCTTCATTTTAATCCTTTCCAACTAGATTTTGGATGCTGCCTGATTATGCATACATAAGTTTTCTTCTTCAGTGCTCTAAGTTTCCACATGAGAGCTGGGCCCCCTCTCAAATCCATAGCAAGCTGTCGTAGAGTCCCTAGCATGGGTCACCTGAGATGTGGTTCTGCTGCATCTCACATGAAAGCAAATTGCAACAGTAAGACAATGCACCACACACATTTTGATTAATATGGCAAACACAGGATCCTGCAAATGTTACAGAACTCAGTGTAGTATTTACTATACCATACAATGCATTGTGCTTGTCCCTGGAAAGTCTGGTAAGATCTTGGTAACGAATGCTGGCAGATTCAAGTTGCTGTTGAGTATGGCAGTCATGGAACATTTCCACTGTGGCTTTGCTCAGCATTAAAAAATGTCCAAAAAAAGAAAAAAAACCTCAAACCCTGAGCCCTAGATCACAGATACATGGGTATAATCCTCATCTGCATGAATGATAGGTCAGCATGCAGAGGTCAAGACATTAAAATGCAAATAAAATTAAATTTGTGGTGGAGCTAAAATTTCCCTGAAGAGAGATGAAAAAAGACCTGTTAATGAGACTGTAAGAGTAGTATGTCTGCATTGCATATTGTGCTCTACTACGTGCAGTTGGAGACAGTAAACCTGAGAAAACAAACAGACCCAAGCCATCTAAGGTGGAAGGTGAGAGTCAGGTAGGCAGCCACAGCAGCCAGAGACCATGGGTCCCAGGTGACCCTGGCTAAAGACTTGTGGCTGACAGAGGCAGTTTGCAGTACTGCCAGTGTGAATACCAGAGCACAAACTGTGTAGTGAGTTTGCGTGGCCTCAGGGCTGAGGCTTGCCAGGCCATCTTTGTTTGAACTTGCTTTGACCCTCTTGGAGTTACAGCCATGTTTGGTTTAGCTCTAACAGCAGTTACACTAATGAGCAGGTGGCTATACCTAATTTGTCTTACTTTTGCTTATCTTTCTACAGTAAAATAATTTTTAAAAAGGCAGTAGAAGCAGGCAGTTATTTTGTGCAGTTTTACCTATGACTAGCATAATTTGTCATAGTTTAGGAGAAAACAGATAGCAGGGGCCTTGAGAAGTGGAAAGACAGGATTTTGTAAAGAAGAGCTGATGTGAGCAGCCATAAAGGTGACCAAATAAAATACCGACAAAGGTGGATATCTGCTTAACTGGGTCCCCCCACCCCAAGGCCTCCCTTACGAGCTTAGCGCTCTGGTGAACTCAGCAGGAGTCCGAGCTATCCCCAATGAGCTCAGCAAGAGCCCAGGATATCCCTGATACCTGTACTTGATAAGGTATAGCTGGCAGGACAAAGAAACCGTGATGATGAAAAAAAGCTGGGAACTACATGCTATGCCCATTTACGTGTCTACACCAAAACCATATAAAAATTAACTAGCTATCTACCCAAGATGAGCTTCTCTGCGGGAGTTTCTCTGCATCAACTTCTCTGAGAAAGCTGCAGATGCACAACATCACCCAGACTGGACCTTCACTGGGGATGCCTGGGTGACTCCAAACTCCATGATATGGATCATCAATGAAGAGACACTTTTCTGTCATTGACTAGCCACAGTACTGGGGAACGGTTTGGTGAGTGCTGTACTGGTAAGACCTCTCATAATATATATAGGTGAGCATAAAGGTGAATCACAGAATCACAGAATGATAGGGGTTGGAAGGGACCTCTGGAGATCATCTAGTCCAACTCCCCCTCCAGAGCAGGTTCACCTAGAGCAGATTGCACAGGAATGCGTCCAGGTGAGCTTTTAATATCTCTAGAGAAGGAGACGCTCCCCTCTCTCTCCCCGCTCAGGGAGAGAGAGGGTGCCCCAGCCCACTCCCCCCCCCCCCCCCCCCGAGCCAGCAGTGCGAGCTTCTGACGAGCGGCAGCTCTGACTCAGCATGGGTGGGGACTAGAGCGGTGGCGTTTCAACGCCCTCGGGTGCAAGAGCAGCCCCCAGGGAGCGCGAGCGACCCGGAGCGCGGCGAACAGGGCAGGCAAACAGGACGTGGCGCGTCAGAAGGGCGTGGCGCGTCAGTTTGCATGTCAGTTCGCGCAGGCAGGGCGAGCAGGGTAGGCGAGCGGGCAGGGTGCAGTCCTCCCTCCTGGCTCTGCAGGCTCTCCTGACGAGTGGTCACTGCCCCCCCAGAAGAGGCCCAGCTATGGTCTCCACTCGGCCGAAAGACATCGCCAGAAGGAATGTGGCGACCCAGATGGAGCTCCCGCCCAGGCACCTGGCTGTCCAGGCCTCTGGCTGCCAGGAGTGCCTGAGCCTGTTGCTGGCGCCGGAGGACCAGAGAGACAACGTCTGTGTGCAGTGCGACCGGGTGAACGATCTGCTCAGCCTGGTGGCAGAGCTGAAGGAGGAAGTGGAGAGGCTGAGGAGTATCAGGGAGTGCAAGAGGGAGATAGACTGGTGGAGCCGTGCCCTACCGTCCCTGAGGCAAAGGCAGGGGACGGAGGCTCCATGAGAAGCAGAGGACCCCTTACCCTCTTGCCGCCAGGCAGAAGGAGGGGACCTAGGATGCGAAGGGGAATGGAAAAAGGTCCCTGCTCGGGGCAGCAGGCGAATCCCCTCCCGGCCTCCCTCACCCTCACCTTCTCAGCTGCCCCTACATAACAGATACGGGGCTCTGGAACTTGAGGGCCAGGCTAACGAGGACACGGACGGGAGGACATGGACGGAAGTCCATCTGCGGGGCTGCCTAGGGCGAGACAGTCTGCCCCACGCATCACAACCACCTCTACCAAGACAAAAAGGAGCGTAATTGTTGTAGGCGATTCCTTCCTGAGGGGAACAGAGGGCCCAATATGCCGGCCTGACCCAACCCACAGGGAAGTCTGCTGCCTCCCTGGGGCCCGGGTGAGAGAGGTCACGAGGAAACTTCCCAGTCTGGTACGGCCCACTGATTACTACCCACTGGTAGTTTTGCAGGTTGGCAGCGAGGAGATTGAGCAAAGAAGCGTGAAAGGGATGAAGAAGGACTTTAAGGCGCTGGGGAGACTGATTGAGGGATCGGGTGCACAGGTGGTGTTTTCTGCAATCCCTTCAGTGGCGGGGAGGAACACTGAAAGGAATAAGAAAGCAAACATGGTCAACACGTGGCTCAGAGACTGGTGCCACCAGAGGAATTTTGGATTCTTTGACCATGGGGTGGTCTCCATGGCACTGGGCCTGCTGAGTGCAGATGGTGTTCATCTGTCCCCAAGGGGGAGAAGGATCCTTGCCCGTAAGTTGGCAAATCAAGAGGGCTTTAAACTAGACTTGAAGGGGGAAGGGGATGAAGCCAGGCGATCCAGAGATGAGCCTAGGGGTGACATGCCATTGTCGCGGGCAAGACCGATAGCCCAGCTCAAGTGCATCTATTCCAATGCACGCAGCATGGGCGGCAAACAGGAGGAGCTGGAAGCCATCGTGCAGCGGGGCAGCTATGACGTGGTCGCCATCACAGAAACATGGTGGGACGACTTGCATGGCTGGAGTGCTCCGATGGAGGGCTATAAGCTCTTCAGGAGGGATAGGCAAGGAAGGAGAGGCGGTGGGGTGGCTCTGTACGTCAAGGAGTGCTTTGATTGTATAGAGCTCGATGATTGTCATGACAGGGTTGAATGCTTATGGGTAAGGATGAGGGGGAAGGCCAACAAGCCGGATATCCTGCTGGGGGTCTGTTATAGACCACCCGACCAGGGCGTAGAGGCCGATGAAGCGTTCTACAAGCGACTGGCAGAAGTCTCACAGTCGCAAGCCCTTGCTCTTGTGGGGGACTTCAACTTACCAGATGTCTGCTGGAAGTGCAACACAGCTAAGAGGAAACAGTCCCAGAGGTTCCTCGAGTGTGTGGAAGATAACTTCCTCATGCAGCTGGTAAGCGAGCCTACAAGGGAAGGTGCCCTGCTTGACCTGCTGTTTACGAACAGAGAGGGTCTGGTGGGAGAAGTGAAGGTCGGAGGCCGTCGTGGGCTTAGCGACCATGAAATGATAGAGTTTTCAATTTTTAGCCAAGTAAGGAGGGGGGTCAGCAATACCACTACCATGGACTTCCGAAGGGCAGACTTTGGCCTGTTCAGGACACTGGTTGGGAGGGTCCCTTGGGAGACGGTCCTGAAGGGCAAAGGGGCCCAGGAAGGCTGGACCTTCTTCAAGAAGGAAATCTTGAAGGCGCAGGAGCAGGCAGTGCCCATGTGCCGTAAGAAGAGCCGGCGGGGAAGACGGCCGGCCTGGCTGAACAAGGAGCTTATGCTGAGGCTCGGGGAAAAAAAGAGAACTTACCACCTCTGGAAAAAGGGGCAGGCAAGTGAAGAAGAATACAAGGACCTCGTTAGGTCATGCAGAGAGGGAATTAGGAAGGCGAAAGCCCAGCTAGAGCTCAACCTGGCCACGGTCGCGAGGGACAACAAAAAAAGCTTCTATAAATACATTAACAACAAAAAGAGAGCCAAGGAGGATCTCCATCCTCTACTGGATGCGGTGGGGAACATTGTCATGAAGGATGAGGAAAAGGCTGAGGTACTTAATGCGTTCTTTGCCTCAGTCTTTAACAGCCACACCAGGTATCCTCAGGGTATCCATCTCCCTGAGCTGGATGACAGGGATGGAGAGCAAAATAGGCTCCCCATGATCCAGGAGGAAGTAGTTAACGACCTGCTATGCCACCTGGACACTCATAAGTCTATGGGGCCTGATGGCATCCACCCAAGGGTGCTGAGGGAGCTGGCGGAGGAGCTTGCCAAGCCGCTCTCCATCATTTATCAACAGTCCTGGTCAACGGGGGAGGTCCCGGATGACTGGAGGCTTGCCAACGTGACGCCTATCTACAAGAAGGATCAGAAGGAGGATCCGGGGAACTACAGGCCTGTCAGCCTGACCTCGGTGCCGGGGAAGGTTATGGAGAGGCTCATCTTGAGGGCACTCCCAGGGCACGTGCCGGACAACCAAGGGATCAGGCCCAGCCAGCACGGGTTCATGAAAGGCAGGTCCTGCTTGACCAACCTGATCTCCTTCTATGACCAGGTGACCCGACTAGTGGATGAGGGAAAGGCTGTTGTTGTTGTCTACCTGGACTTCAGCAAAGCCTTTGACACTGTTCCCCACAGTATTCTCCTGGAGAAGCTGGCGGCCCGTGGTTTAGACAGGTATACTCTTCGCTGGGTAAAAAACTGGCTGGATGGCCGAGCCCAGAGAGTTGTGGTGAATGGTGTGAAATCCAGCTGGCGGCCGGTCACAAGCGGAGTCCCCCAGGGCTCAGTTTTGGGACCGGTCTTGTTTAATGTCTTTATTGATGATCTGGATGAGGGGATTGAGTGCTCTCTCAGCAAGTTTGCAGATGACACCAAGTTGGGAGGGAGTGTTGATCTGCTTGAGGGTAGGAAGGCTCTGCAGAGGGGTCTGGACAGGCTGGATCGATGGGCTGAGGCCAACCGGATGAAGTTCAATAAGGCCAATTGCTGGGTTCTACACTTTGGCCACAACAACCCCAGGCAACGCTACAGGCTTGGGGACGAGTGGCTGGAAAGCTCCCCCACAGAAAAGGACCTGGGGGTGTTGGTCAACAGCCGGCTGAAGATGAGCCAGCAGTGTGCCCAGGTGGCCAAGAAGGCCAACGGCATCCTGGCTTGTATCAGAAATGGTGTGGCCAGCAGCAGCAGGGAGGTGATCATGCCTCTGTACTCGGCTCTGGTGAGGCCGCACCTCGAATACTGTGTTCAGTTTTGGGCCCCTCACTACAAGAAAGACATTGAGGTGCTGGAGTGTGTCCAGAGAAGGGCGACGAAGCTGGTGAGGGGTCTGGAACACAAGTCTTATGAGGAGTGGCTGAGGGAACTGGGGTTGTTTAGCCTGGAGAAGAGGAGGCTGAGGGGAGACCTTATCGCTCTCTACAACTACCTGAAAGGACGTTGCAGAGAGGTGGGTGTTGGTCTCTTCTCCCAAGTGACTAGTGACAGGACAAGAGGAAATGGCCTCAAGTTGCGCCAGGGGAGGTTCAGGCTAGATATTAGGAAAAAGTTCTTTACTGAGAGAGTAGTGAAACATTGGAATAGGCTGCCCAGGGAGGTAGTACAGTCACCCTCCCTGGAGGTATTCAAGGAGCGTGTGGATGTGGCATTGTGGGATGTGGCTTGATGGGCATGGTGCTGTGTGGTGTTGGGTGGGTTGGTTTTTGGTGTGTTGTGGTTTGTTTTTTGTGGGTGGTTTTTTTTTTTTTTTTTTTTTTATTGGTTGGACTTGATGATCTTACAGGTCTTTTCCAACCTTAGTGATTCTGTCATTCTGTGAGACTCCACAACCTCTCTGGGCAGCTTGTTCCAGTGCTCTGCCACCCTCAAAGTAAAGAAGTTCCTCCTCATGTTTAGATGAAACTTCCTATGACCAAGTTTGTGCCCATTATGTCTTGTCCTGTCACCGGGCACCACCGAAAAAAGACTGGCCCCATCCTCCTGGCACTCACCCCTTAAGTATTTAGAAGCATTAGTAAGATCTGCCCTCAGTCGTCTCTTCTCCAGAGTAAAAAGACCCAAGTCCCTCAGCCTTTCCTCATAAGAAACATGTTCCAGTCCCCTAATCATCTTTGTAGCCCTTTGCTGTACCCTCTCCAGCAGGTCCCTGTCCTTCTTGAACCGCAGAGCCCAGAACTGGACACAGTACTCCAGATGTGGCTTCACCAGGCCAGAGTAGAGGGCGATGATAACCTCCCTCGACCTGCTTGCTACACTCTTCTTGATGCACCCCAGGATGCCTTTGGCCTTCTTGGCCACAAGGGGACATTGCTGGCTCATGGTCATCCTGTTGTCCACCAGGGCTCCCAGGTCCCTTTCCAGAGAGCTGCTCTCCAGCAGGTCAGCCCCTAGCCTGTACTGATGCATGGGGTTATTCTACCCCAGGCGCAGTACCCTACACTTGCCTTTGTTGAATTTCATAAGGTTCCTCTTTGCCCAACTCTCCAGCCTGTCCAAGTCACACTGAATAGTAGAGCAGCCTTCCAGTGTGTCAGCCACTCCTCCCAGTTTTGTGTCATGAGCAAACTTGCTGAAGGCACACTCTATCCCTTCATCCAGGTCACTGATGAATATATTGAACAGGACTGGACCCAGTACTGACCCCTGGGGAACACCACTTGTTACAGAATGATCATAAGTAATTCCTTTTGGTAGTTCTTTAATAACAACAGGTCGCTTAGAGAAATTGTGGATGCCCCATCACTGGAAGTGTTCAAAGTCAGGTTGGATGGGGCTTTGAGCAGCCTGATCTACTAGTAGAAGGCAGAGGGGTTGGAAATAGAAGATCTTTGAAGTTCCTCTCAGACGCAAAACATTCTATGATTCTAAGAACTTGGTTTATATATATATATATGAAAACCACGTTCTTAGAATATATAGAGACTATATATTAGAATATATCTATCTATTTAATAGTGGTCATTTTGTAGTAATATTTTACTTTTACTAGTAGTAATTTTTAGTAATCTACAATAAAGAAATTCACAGAAACCCAAACCTCCCTGTCCTTGTGCGTTACAGAATCCTGAGAACCCCATGGTCGCAATCTTACATACCCACAAGGTGGGTAAATCCTTGTAGGTCATGTCTGTGACTGCTACAGGAGAATGGCATAGAAGATGTGGCACAGGTTAGGATTGGAGATCCTGCAACTTACTAATAGTCAGTTAAAGAAATACAGACCTGAAGATGGACAAAAACAGTTGCAGAGATAACAGAACAAACAATGTAAGTGTATGGCATGATACGTACTATATCTGAATATAGACTAAAAGAAAAAGCAAGGTATAATAGTGTGTTAGAAAACATATAAAAATGACCTCAGGTGGATCCCTGAGTGAATAAGAAGAAATCATTAATATCACCATCATGTTTCTCCTGGTGAAGGACTCCCAATACTAACACCTCAACCGCACTCTCAACCAGATCGAAGCTATCCTCCTTAGGACCTCAAGGAGCAGTGGAACAGCAAGCATACCATCACAAAATGGGGTAGGAAGATATATGCTAGAATGTGTGCATGACAATTTTAACTGTATTATTATTACAACTGAGAATTTTTCTGTATAGCAGTATTCATTTCTGGTTTTCTTTTTCTGTAGGGACTAAATCTGAACTAAAAATACATGTTTGATTAGACAGTTAAGTTTTCAATTATAGTAATAATACATTCTTCACTTTATATATGTAACAAATGTTTCCGTTGTGCCCATAACAAGATTTTGAGAATAACAGACTGGCATGCTGGATTTCTACTCAGGCTGTAAAACATCATAACAGACAAGAGACAAGTTCTCATGTCTAGTTTGTCTTCACTGAGTGCTGTCTCCAGAAGGACTGACATAAACCAGCACTGAGCAGACTTCACACGCCATAGGATCACAGAACCACTTGGGTGGGAAGGGACCTTGAAAGCTCTTTAGTCCAAGCTCTGCTAAAAGCAGGTCTGAATTCAGACTTGCATCCTCTTAAAGCTTATTTGCTAAATATGAGTTTCTAGCCAGAGAAACTTCAGAATATCTCCATTCCTGTCTCCTTCCCTCACATGATGTTTCCACTCCTTTTTACTTGCTGCAGACTCTCCTATCATAAGGACACTATCCCAGGTGCCTTGGTGACTGAGTTAATTTCAAAGCCAGACAGTCTACTAACTGCTGTTTCAAAGGCTAATACCTGGGACTGAAGATAGGAGCAGATGAAAACCATCTTCCAAGTGTCAGCCCTCCATCACTCCACACATACAACAGGACAGATGAGCATTGGGACACAGCTGTTTCTTAGTCAGGATGGCAAGTTTAGCCTACCCACACATCCCAGTGAATGGGCTTTACCTCCGAGCTTTAGCTCTCTCTTCTGTGAAAAGCGGTAAAGACCTTCCCATCTTTTGGAAAGTACCTTGCAATCTAGTTAGTTCTAAAGAAGTTGTTACTGAAGAGGTGTCCCAGTGCATGCAGGAGGGATGGGGAGAGTACCACCTCTATGGCTGTCAATAGTACAAGAAATCTAGCTGCTTTCTACACAGTTAATTTTGCTGCTACTTATCAAACAAGCAGAAAAACAGGGGCTACTCAGGCCCAGGAGGATGGAGAGCCTTCAGACATTGCAATTACAGGGTATCATAAGCTCCCCTGAAATGCAAATGAAAATATAATTGTCTCTGTGAGCTAATGAGTCCCTAAGCCTCAATTCCAACTAGCAGTTGCTTATCACAATTTTAAATCTGTTATGCAAAAGAACCCAGAAGCACAGCTGCATCTGAAGCAATATTGGAGACAGAGAACTGATGCAAAGAAAAGATGGGACATGACCTAAGAGAGTGGGTGGAAAAATTTGTGACTGCACACTCTTCAAATGGGCCAGGTTTAAAATGAGAGGTGAACAGGGCTTTCTGCTGCCAAGAATAAATGCCAGTGGTTGAAAGAAACAAGGCTTAAAGACTGTCTTATAAAGGGAGGTAGCAACTGATGGCTGTAGCCTGGGTCTCCTCACAAGTCTCAACACATCATGGTTCTCACTGATGTTCTTGCCAGCTGTCTCTGCACTCATGTTTGGCTTTCTGTCATGCACAGATCTCAGTCTAGGCCAAGACAACAAGTGGCTATAAAAGCTGGGCAAGTTTTAGTTTTCTCATTGTGTATAGAAAATGACAGAGCCCCAACTTCGCAAAGGAGCTATACATATGCTTAAATTTTAGCCTATGCTTTTTACCTTACTGAATCCAAGGGTGAACTTTTGAAATGCTTCTTTCAGCTAGAGACTTGGATATATTCTGATGGACTGTAATTTAAAGCATCTCCAGATTAAAGCCACAAATCGTCAGTGGGGATCACAGGAATCCCATTGATCTTCATCCTCTTATGCTAAACATCCCAATCATTCAGCTTACAGAGAAAGTCATGCCTTAATATTGAGCTAAAACTTACACTGTTAAGGCAAAAACCAACACAACTGCTAAAACCTGATGTTTCTCCCCCCCTTTTAAGTCTGTGGCAAGGCTGACCGACAGTGACTTAGAGACAGACAGACAGATAGGGGGGAGCTGGGGAACAGGTAGCAGCACCAAAAATAGCTCTTTGAAGTGTCTTTTTTGCTTAGAGTCAAAAACAAAGCCCCAGCTTCAAACATGATGAAAAAAGAGTGACCACTAATAGAGAACAATTTGAATGTTCTTGAGGTAGACTCTTGTTGAGTACCATGCCTCAACTATGACTACCACCACGAATAGGATAATCTGATTAACCCTTGAGTCACTTCCATTCTGTTTTTTCCTTTTGCGAACACCAACAACAAATTTCCAGTTATCCAATTTTAAAGGAACGGAACAGGTTCACTTATTTTGTGGGTTCACTGCACTGTTCTCCAGTACAGAAAGAACTCTTCTCCCACCACCATGTAGGCAACCTACACACAAGGGGATGCTACATTGGCCACAACTTCTGGGAAATCACACCTCCTCCTAACAGCTGGCATGAAAAAAAGAGATTAAGTGCCAAAGCTGCTAGAAGAAAGCTCAAACGTGGTCCAAAATCAGCACACACCTGAAGACTGCCATGGGTTTAGTTGCTTTTGCAGCATGCAATATAGAATTAAGAGCTGTCTGTCTCTTTAGGCTGGAAACTTGAAGTGCTGTTAGACTGGTGGACATATTCAAAATGACTGAGTCACTTATAAGTTTATGCCAGTTACCCCTGTTCAAGGAAGGTGCAACTGTGATGGACAGTCAGAAAGAGGGGCAGCATGTCTTATTCACAGCAGCTTCATGCAGCTGTTCAAGGGACCTACTCCCAGTGCAAGCAACTGTACTCTCTTTCCAGCTCCTGCAAACCATACTTCTCTTCTTGTGAACATGGCATCTCAGCTACTTTCCCCCATATCCTCACCTCTCGTCTTTATTATGTTGCCCCTGTATAAGATCAGCCCCTTGTTGATTCTGACAAGGATTCTGAATTTGTCTCAGAAGCAGAACTGATGATCTAGTTGGGAAGCACAAAGCAAAAACAGGGCAATCACCATTGTTGCTTCCACAAGCTGGCTACAGGAAAATCCATCCTCTGCTTGACTTGTCAGATAACTTGCCTTTGCATTCACACAGCTAAGAGAACCAAAAGAAGTCCACCATATGACATCTCATTTTCATTCCTGCCCTGAGAGGAGTTTATAGTTGTACTGTACTGTCTCCTTGTGTGGCCACACTTTCAATGGGAAGGTGCAAGTACCCAGAAAAGGCGGTTGGGATAATCAAGATGTAAATAGACTCATGGGAAACATATCCTTGAACTGCTTTCAGTTCAACAGCTCCAATTCTAACTCCAGCGTGGGCCCCTTCGACACACCATGGAGCAGAAAGTCTGCTGCATCTCTGTGCTTTCATCTCATCACTGATTTGCCCAAATGGTGTGGCTGTGGAAGACAATTCCCGCAAGAGAGTCTGGAAGGAATTTGTCTGGTACCTGGCTGACATTCTGAAGACTTCCTTCCAGCTTTGGAAGTGAAAATTATGTGACGGGTCTTTTTCTTCCACTTCGCCTACCTCAACTTAAGATGTCTCCAGTGCAGAAACACTCCCTGCACTGTTTCAGAAAAAACCCTCTCCTGCTTGTTGCTATAATTTCTCCAGGTGACTGGTACACATCTACAGCATTGAAAAAGTTCAAGGGAGCCACAGAACATAGAAATAGCTCATGCTGGTTATGTCTTCCTTTCTATCAAAATACAAAGCAATGTCCCTGAAATATGGGAGACCACATCCATGCTGCCTCTTGCATACTGAATTAAGGCTCAGATGCCTCCCTCACTTTATGAACACATTACTCCTTTGAGAGGACTTCCATACTGATAGAACGTTTTAGTTTGCTCAAGAAAAGAGGACCAACATCCATCAAACTAGACTGAAGAGCTCACAGAGAGAGGTAATAGCAACAGTGCTAACATGCAATAACCCGTTCCTTGCACCTATAAAGGATGCAATACATTAGAAGATGTAACACAGATAACAACTTGGTTATCAGCTTGAGTGTAACACCAGTCACAAACCTTATGGATGCTTTGCCAGAATTATTATCTAAATTCTAGATGAGGCACATGTCTCAGTTCCAGGATACCCACAGCTACAAGGCAGCTAATAATACAGGACTGGTCAGACTCCAGATTCTGCTAGCAGGATACCTTCTCATCCTCAAAACCTTCTCTAGTCTCACAGCACCCCTGCTTGTTCCATTCGTCCACTAAGTTTTAACAGGGGCAAGCAAAGGAATAAAAGGGTAAACTTTTGTTCAACTATAAAGCTGACTGCTGGTTAGCAGACATGAAAGCAAAACCAGACCTTCTTCTTCTTGCCAACATTTCAAGCCAACCTAAATTGGGTCTGTAGCTGTGGCCATTTAGGGCCTTCTCCCAGGAAGACAATCCTAACGGGATCCATGTCAGCTAATATGGGTGTCCAGCACACACGATAAAGGAATATTGCCTGTGGTCTCTCCATTCTCCTGAAGGAAAGCCAGTGCCTCTGGGAGGTCTCTTAGAAGGTCAGTTAATATTGCTTTTTTGAGGGGACCACAGAATCTGCTGGTTAGCTGTGTTAGTTGTATCCATCAGTATGTTTGCAGAAGCAACAATAAAAAGGCTTGTGGATACCACTTGCATTGCTTTGTTAAGTCTGGAAGCTGATGCATAATTGATTTGCTGTCAGGTTGGAAGGATGTGCTGCAGGGAGAGTGTTCTGCAAGGCGTACACCTCATTTTAATTGATCACTTGAATGATAACATGGACATTTATGCCATTGTTGCAGTGGTGTAAGTGTAAACTGGGTAATGCAAGGAAGTAAGAGATGCATGGCTTGTTAGGAGACAGAATACTTTGCATTACCAGGGAAAAAAACAGAGCAGCTTTCAAGCACACCAGCCTTCCTGCAGTTCTTTATCTGGATGATGGCAAGCTAAAAGGGGCTGCCATACAGGGCGAAATTAGCATTACAAGTGCTCTCAAATAATGGCATGATACAGAGAGGGTGCAAACCCAAAGTTGTCTACAAAAAGAGGGATATTCAAGTGTACAAGTACAAGTACACTCCCTGCAAGGGAGCGGGGACCCACCAGCAGTTCTGCTGAAAAGGAGACGGCAGAGGTCTAAAGTACTGTCACAGCTAAGGCATGGAAGACACTAGAAAAACAAGACTAGATTAGGTTTTGTACTGCCTCTACAATTATTACAAGACCATGATGAGATGGAAATCAATGCAATGCGCCAGGAAATAGCTCATATTGCAGATTAAAGAGAAGAGCTACTAAATACAGCTCTCCTTCATCCTGCCATAGTGTGAATGTATCAGGCAGCAAATCGTCCTGATGTTCTGAGGGATTGTGTTCTGCTGAAAATGCTTAAATTACCTTCACCCGTTTCCTTTTATCAGTGGTCAGAATATATGCCAATGTTGTATTTCATCCTTCTCTAGCAAAGAATTACCACAGATCCTGTTAAAGACTTCATTATCACCTTTTTGGCCGAGAAGGAACACGTGCTTACTCATAGGAAGAAGTTGTAAATGTTCCCCAGAGGTGCTGAGATCTGCTTGAGGAAAGCACATTTTAAAACCTTACATAATGAAACAGTCTCTAGTTAGAATGATTTGTGTTACTTTCCATTGTCAAGCTGGTCTATCCATCTGAGTGCTGTAATGAGTTTGTTCAGGAACTTCAATGCTTCAGCTGGAAAGTATGCAGATGAGTCTTTCACAAGTTAATTAAGCTGAAGTTTAGATAACGATGAACAGCTTTTCACTACAAATATATTCTTCTACCAAAACCAGTTCAGCTCTCTGCATCCTTTGATGTCGTGGTGGCTGACTGGTTTGCAACCCACAGCCACATATCTGTGCTTGTGCTTATCTGTCTGACATAGATCCTGCAGCAGTGAAACCATAGCACCACAGTTTTTCGGATAGACCATCACAGCTGAAGTCCAACCTACTTCTGCCCTGACACTGCGCTGGAAAACTAAAGGCTGTGCCCTAAAAAGCAGTAAGAGCACTACTGCCTGTCCGATTGGTTTCCTCTCACACATTTGTGGCTACAGCCACAATCTTGGAAGAAAGGTGTGTTGGGTTCAGGCATACACTCTGCACTCATCAAATGACTAAATATAACCCTACTGATACACATAAAGGTCAGTACAGGTATAAGCCACATTGAGCTTGTTAAAACCCAGAGGCCTGCTGACAGTACATGGATAGTGTTGAGAAAATGTCTAACAACTGCCTGTTGGGACAAGAAATCAATGACATACCAGGAATGGCATTCTCTTTAAAGGAGAAATAGCTCTGCTTCTGATAGTGGTCTAAGGTGATGGTGGACAGGGAAGAAAAGAGCTCTCTGCTCACAGTTTCTGTTCTTCAAGATCCCTCAGGGACCCAGAATATGCTGTGAAACAGATAAATTTCCCATATTGCCTGTGAAAAAGTACGTAATCCAGCAGACCAGAAAGGGAGAAAGATCCCTGTGTAGGCAATTCTGCCTCATTTACCAAACCGGCATGTGGTCATGACCACAGAGTCAGCCAAAAGTCAGCCAGGTCTCTGAGTGGTTGATTACATGTGTTGTGCTCTCTATCCTTGAGCAACAAAGGCTGCAAGTGTAGGCCAGCTTCTCCAAGGAGAATACAAATAATGCCAGTGCTCCTCTCTCCTCTCACAGCTCCAGTGTGTGCTTCTTGGTTTGTTTTTGAGGGCATGGGAGTGGATTTGAATGAGAGAAAAAACAAAAAAAACCCAACAAACCCTGCTCTGCTCAACACAACTAATTTCTTATTTTTAAAGAGCCGTTGTTGCCAGTTTTAATACATATCTCAATAAAGACTGACTCATGAGTTGGCTCCCTTATAAAGGCTTTGTAGTTAAAGAGAATGGGAATAGGGACCTTGTTAAAATGAAAGCTCTATTGAGTGTTATGCATTTCAAGCCAATTACCTCTTATCACTTTCTCTATTTGGCTCTCTAAAAGGTTAACAAACATGAACAATGAGCATTTGCCAGAACATAAGGAACCTCAGGACTCTCTGCTTGAACCCTGAACTGAATTTAACCACTCAGAGACTCACAGTGATCTAATCATGGCACATCTCTTTGATTTCCTGGTACAAACTTGGAATAAAAATTATAGGGTGCGGTGGCTAACAAGGATTGTTCTCCTACCTCTGAGCCTACTATTCTTATATAATCAATACAGTCAAGGATGGGTTTCTTCTTGCTCATATTCAATGCCCTGTACAACAATGGCACTCTGCAGTTACTGTGTGCACACAGTAGTGGAAGGCACAGAGAGCTCACCTTCTCAGTAAGGCTAGCAGTTTAGCAAAGCCAGCCTGGTGGGGTTTTTTGTGTGGCAATGAACACATCTAAGAGATGGGGAGGGAGAAGAAATGCCCTCTCAGCATAGAATGGCTCTTCAAAGGGTGCCATGGGCTTTCTGGGAGGGGAGATCTGCTGTGAGCAGTCTCCATCACCAGTCCATGGTGCAGTATCCCCAGCAGTAGTACGGGGTACCCTGTCACCATATGAATAAGGTCCTGCTCTTACTGCTGGAAGCTCTAAAGCAAGCATGCCTCATGCATAAAGGTGTCCATTCTCCCCCCATCCTAGGTCAGAGTGCACATTTCTCCCAAAGGTCACCATACTTCCTCATTAAAGCCAAGGCAAGGTCTTTCTCAGGGAGAGTTGCACATACATTGCCCCAGTATAAATTGCTAGAATTCTACTGTGAGTCCAGTTCATCACAAAATTACCATGTCATCATGAGCAGAAACAGAACCAAAGCTCACTGGATGAAAGTCTCTGATAGCATTAACTTCTACATGTATGCTCCACTGGCAGTTCACAGCAGCTCCTTCAGTAGCACCATGTGAATATTAGCCCTGTAATACAGACTGCTGAGCTGTGTAAATTCACAGGGGTATCATTTGTCTTCATTCTCATTGCTGGGCCCAAGAAGCACCTGCCTCTAGATAATGACAGGTACCAGAACCTAGGCACATGGTTGCAGGGAAGAAGTTGCAGCAGTCCAAAGAAGGGTAACAGGTTTATTGATGGATAACTGGGGTGCTGAGCCCTCGAACAAGATTTGTTGTTTCATTTCCTCCCTTCTGTCATTGTCCTGATAAGAGGTCACCAGGAAGAACAGACCCCAGCATTTCTATGAAACACAGACAGCAGCTCTGGTCGTACCAAATAGCATGAGCAAAATGTCAGTAGATTCATACTGTTACCCCCTACCAGCTGCACCATTGAAAAATGTCTGCTCCTAAGGAGTACATGAGAAAGGGTTCCCCAACAGTGCCACGTAGGTAAACAAGGGTAATTTACAGCTCTGTGCAGGGTGATAACATGGGCATGAATCACCAGGTGCCTTCAGAGAGCAGCTAGACAGGAGCTTGAGTGACAAGGAGGACAGGCAAGAAAGCATTATCAGGGCCAAGGCCTGCCTGTCTTTCTCACATGAAGGACTATGTACAGCATTCCTGATCCTGTGGGAGTGAGTAAAGAAACTGATCCTCTCCATGCCTCCTCAGGAGACAGCAGCAGCCCTGAAGTAGCTGAGAAAAGCGATGCCAGTGAGATCCTTCTGCTAGGCACCGCATATTAGATGAGGAAAACCACACAGATAGTCTGATCCTGGTGGATACATGACAAGAAATGGTTCCTAAGCTCTCCTGTTAAATGGTTTTGGTGCTTATCTTAGCACCAAAGCGAAACAAAGAGAGAAAACATCCTGACAGGAGGGTTAATGAAACAAGGAATAAAAAAAACCTGTAAGATAGGCCAAAGTCCATGTCCATGTGTGTTAGCTATTGAGAGAGGACAGAAAATTAATCATGAAAGAAAACATAAAAGCACAAGATGAAGGAGATGCAGAAAAGCATCTGAAATAATGTACAAGTGTGTCTCAGATCCTTTAAAGTTTCAAACGGCACTTAGACCATTTGAAGTCAAGTGTGGCTTTCCCGTTAATGTCAGTCATCTTTAAGTCAAGGCCTTAAAATTACACTACTGGCTTTTATCTTCTGTAGTAGCTCTGATTAATCCTTCCCAGTGGAGGAAAATTTCCCTATAAAGATGAACAACACTTCACTCTTACAAACTGTTTGAAGATAGGAGAGTGTGATCTTTCTCTTTTGCTCTAAGTGAGCTGCACTTGGAGCAGATCTAGCTCTTGTCATAACCAATGAACTCAGCCATCAGCCTGGTATAGTGTTTCCCAGAATATTTGCATATTGCTTCCTAAGCAGTTCCCTCTTCCCTGATACTGGGAAGTTCAGCACAAATACAGGAAGGAGGTTTTTCCCAGGCCCTTCTCCCTGAACTCTTCTCTGATCCCTGAGGAAATTCTATAACCCTCAAAGTATCAAAGGCAGATTTTAGCACAGATGGATACTTCTTTCTTGTGTTGCTGAAGCCAAATAGGAATCCAGGCAGGTAAGGAGACCATTTGTCTCACACTGTATAGAACAGCCTTTGCAGCTCTGAGACCACTGTCAGAGACTGAAGTACTAAGTGGGCAGCAAGACAGCACACTGCAGCTGAACTTGGGTAATGGGACTTTTCAGAGGAGGAATGGGTAGGCTTCCTCTGTCCTGCCATCAGGAAATGTAATTACAGCATCAGCTTTCCACACTGCCAGAGGCACAAATAAGAACAGAATGTCAGCTGCTTTTTCACCTGGCAAAGCTGTCATGCTTGAATGTGCAGGTGGCAAGAGTGTGAAGGCATGTTGCTCAGTTGCAGTTGATGTGATACTACAGCAAGAAGCTGGGCTAAGCATCCAGACCAAAGAGACAGAAGGTACTCCTCCCACCACTTGGAGTCCATGCATAAATCTGGTTCTGGGTTCCTTCCACAGCTTTGTCTCTGCTGCAGATATCTACCTAGAGATATCTTCCTAGAGATACCTACCTAGGCGTGCAATTTGACTCTACATGTCTTCAGGGATGAAGAGCTCTCATTGGATTCTTTCCCTCCTTGAACTTCACGGGAAGAAGAATTTTGCTTCCCAGGTTGTCCTGCACTGAACAGATTTGCTTTTGTTCTGTTCCCTGAGCTTTAAGTGAGAGGAGAAAATAGATGAGGAAACAAATACTACACTGAACTAATGTAAGTTTCCATTACATACAGTGTTTTTTAGCATGGATCACATGTTAGTTGGCTGTCATGTCCTTAACCTAAAGGATAATTCTGTCACCAAGGACTTTGTAGGATGGGTTGTCTTCAGCTGGAGTTTGGTCACCTCCTTTCCAAACTCTACCTGCATGACTTATTTGCTCTTCTGATGCCTCTGATGCTTGATTAGAGAATTTGCAGATGTATTAAAATTGCAAGTAATGAACAATTGTGTTTTACGTATTCACTTCAAACAAAATATGAACCACACTGTCACTGCATTTCCTGACTTTGGGTTTATTTTGGACTTAAAGCTTATTTAAAATCTTTTATAAATTAGTCCATTACCTTTTTTTCTTACCATGAAATGCACAACATTTCACTGAATCACTCTTGCATTCCCTACTGCCAGCCAAGGCTATTGTGAGATGTTTATCACCCAAAAGCTACTAAAACTAATGCTTGTCACTTAAGCACAACTATAAATTCCAGCTAACCAACAAGGCAAAAAATAAATTACTTTATCAACTCCACTCTCTTTACATCTGCTTTATTCCCAACTGTAATACAACCAGTTATAATTGAGTTACAGTTTAATCAACTAAGTGGGCCATCCTGTGAGGAAAAAATAAAAAAAAAAAAAGAGAAAAAGGAAGAGAGAATCTAGGTCGCTCTGTTCTTAAGACAACAAAATAGATAATTGCTTCACTCCAAAGCATCCATGCTGCACTTGGGGTATGTTTGAGATCTTATGTAACTAATACCAACTCCGGGTTAGCCAACTCCCTCCCTAACAATGTGCCACAAATGCCTCTACCATGCACATTGAGCAATGGAGATGGTAGATCTGACCCATCCTTTTCAGACTGTGTGGAAACAAGAAATACTCCAATGCATGAGATTTAGAGGGGATTTTTGTGAGTTGTTAAGGAGAAGGGGAAGAAAAACTGATTATTTTACTTGCATCTGCAAGAAATTAGTAGAAATGCTAGTCTTCAGCTGCTGTAGACTGACTCTGTCAAAAGAGATATGTTTAGAACAGCTGAAGTTTGTAAATTACATTATGCTGTATCAGAGCAGTGCCTATGAGGGCTCAGAACTCTATTGTGCAGAATCAAGCCCTGGGTTTCACTGGTCATCCAGAGCTTTTCTTTGTTGGGCTAGATTAGCTCATTTGCTGTCTTTTAATTAGGACTAATTTTTTAAGCACATAAAAAGGACCTAGTCTTCTACAGTACCAAGCAAAATATACACTAAAGTGAGCCCTAAATCAGTATCAGTTAACCACATGAGAACCAACAATAAAACAGCATTTCTACAACTGAGAGAAAAAAATAATGGGTGTTCTTAACTCAGGGTGCCAAATCCCAATAGTTGGCTGGAGTTAAAACAGCATTGAAGCTGACATACCCTGCATTTAACCCGGGGAGAGGGTTCAAGACGTAAAGCAGAGTTAAAACTGTAGCAGCTTTGTCTTCACTTTAGACAGTGTGGAAGCAGAACACTCTTGTCGATGGTAGTGGTTGAGAGAATGTGTTTTACCCATCTATTTTAAGCAACTGTTTGTGTTGCTGCCAGCAAAGCAGGAACCCATGTATACTGTCTTGGAGGAGAGGAACTGAGGTTCAGACAGAAGCAGTACCACCTGAGAAATTTTACCAGATGACAGTTAAAAAGCAAAACCAGAAGTTCCAATTGAGTTCTTTAGCCAGGAGGCAAGTCATTGCTCCATGACAGGCGAACTCAGGCCACACGACCAGAAAAGGGAACACCTTGACATGGTGTTCAGAGAGACGTCAATTGCACTGGGATCTCTGCCTGGCAGAGTGCTCGCTGGCAATACAAGATGCACAGTCAGCAGTAAAGGATGGCACACTCCTCTTCTCTTTCAGAAGCCAACATTTTGCTATGGAGTGAGCTGGTGTCTTACCATCTGCCTGTGTGCCCTTGCTGAAGGTTTCCTTTGGGTAGGCACTCCTGAAGCAATCAGGCAGTTTTAAGGAGACTTGGGTGGAAAGTTATCAGCCATGGGGACAGAGCCTCACAATGCTACAGGAGACATTTGAGCCCAAGGGATTCAGTCTTGCATATAAAACATGTCTCTTTTCCTGAATGCTAAGCCAGCGTAAGGCACCCTCCTAAACTGCCTACCTAGGTAGAGATTTAAGTCATACTGGAATGTGAGCCTGCATCCAGGATATTGCCAAAGTAGAGATCAGGAGCATAAAATGAGGAGCATAAACTGAGTGTAACAGTCTACCTTCACAAGTAAAATAGTAAATATTGGTACTGAGGAAGACATACAACTGTTCAAAACTGGCAGAAGATTGCAGGGAAACACCTAGTTCTGAAAGTATTTATTTCTCAACTGTAGTGTAAAACAAACAAATGAACAAATGTATTGAAAACAGCTGCTTCCATGTGAACTGCACGTAGAAGTTACCATGGAGGGAATGTCAAGTATGCTTGTTACGTGAAATTCAAGATTTCCCCCTGGGCTGAAACACTACAGCTGGAAAAATATTCACTGTAGCTGTGACCTTGCTTTACTCAGAAGCAACCTGACCAGCTATTCTAGAAATGACTTTTCAAATCCACCAAGTCCTTTGAAATAAAGTCACTTTCAATCTGAATCTGATAGTTGATTTCAGATCATCCTTGGAGCACTGGGATGACATAGCTGGCAGACCTCTCCTCTTCTCATATGGACACAACAGTGCTAAAAAATTTTCAGAATAGGGAAAATTAACCACTACTCTGTGACATCCTCACCCAGAGGGGCACACTGACAGACCCTTGAACCCCATCAGAGACTATCACATACTGTAACAACATCAAATCAAAATTGAGATTAGAAACTAAACCTCTTTTAAAGAAGATAGTTTTGTTATTAGGGACAGTCTTACAACTAAAGAGTCAAAGATTTTGTGTGCTGTCTATAGAGGTACTCAGGATAGAAGATTATTTCCTGCCTCATTGGCCCTATCTCTCTGGGCATGCACAATTACACTGATTCATTGTTTGAAACCCCCGTGAAACCCAGCTTCCATTTCTCCCCACTTCCCCCAGCAACAGGTTCCCCCAGCACCTCTCTCTTCTTCCGCTAGTCAGAAACACTCCTCTAATTCCTGACTCAAGTATGTTCATGGCCATTTTATTCACATTATTCTTTTACGAACATTGTCTTTCACCTTAAGTAGGTCTTCCTTCACTGCAGTGTTAAGTCTTTCACGTATTTAGAGAGAGCAGTTGTGTCACTTCTTAACCTTTTTCTCTACATTTTAATGCATCTCCATGTAATTATAAATTTCCTCTTTCACGCTCCTTTTAATCTGTCACTGTGCAGCTTGGCTGACATGGAACAGGAACTGCTGATATTTAAACTGTGCAGTAAGAAAAATACAGAGGAGAAAGTTGCAATTGTCACACTTTAAATACACTGAATGAAAAAAATAATTAAAAGAGTTGTCTATTTCTAATGGAGACTGAGATTTTTCTAAACACTCTCCCAAGCAGTTTTACTCTGATCTAGAACTATGCACAGGAGCAGCTATGTTGATGTGCTGGCAGTTACCAAAACCTCCAAATAGTTTCTCCTTCTCAATTTTCTGTTTGTTTGGGTTTTTTTAAATATAATTTCTTTTATTTATGAAAAAATAAATCTGAAGGAAATTGCAAAGAGAAACTGGTTCATTCACAAAGAACAAAACATTTCACTCAGTAAAAGCCACACATTAATTCAGAGAAGAGTGGCATGCATACACTTAATTCCAGCATAAAATAAATGGCTGTCACAGATTAAAAATACATCTGTTTGGATGTATTTTTATGCATCATTTGGATATGAAGTCTCATGCAGCCTTTCAGGTTTGTGATGAGTCTATTCTTGATTGCTGAGAAAATACAAACTGTGAGTTTAAAAGCTTTTCATGAAGAAACCCATGTTTTAGTAGAATCTTTGCAAAGTCCTCATGCAAATTAGAATTTTAATTAACACATGCATTTTCAAGGAATTTAATGGACACATAGTCAGGACAGGCACTGGAACAGAGACCAGGTAGTTCCACAGAGTTTCTGCCCCTTCAGGGGGCAAGCAGAAAGTCTCACACTACATGTAATAATATGGTGGGAGGGAGGCAGAATGAACAAGAAAACTTCACTGCCAATATCAAGTCATTGACAAACTTTCAAGTCCATTAAGTATGCAAGTTCAGCTCTGCCAAGCACCAAGAAGCAGAAGGAGTGACAGAAGGAAAAAAGAATGCTACTTCTGTTCCCCTGAAGAGAAGGGCAGTATTCAGGTGTCTGTGAGTCACACTTGACTCTGTCCTACTCTTGGGGTAATGGAACCACATACTGCTTCCTATGCAAGGGGACTGGGAGACACATCATCTAACCTAGAGAGCAAGTGACCTTACCAAGCACACCTTGAGTTCTCCCACAGATGAGGCCAGCAGTTGAGACAACCATCTCCTAATCAGTTACCTTAAACACAGGATTCAAACTTCTTTTCCACTGGTCAACTTTGCTTGTGTTTGCCAGCAAAAAACAAGAGGTGGATCCAGGGACACAGAGACTTGGCAGTTCAGCTGTCTGCCAACCTAAGCATTGACACACATTTCTTTGCCATCCCTTTTCCTCTAATAGTTGTCTGCCTTCACCTTTATTGCTCCCATTCTCTCAGGAAACAAGAGTTATAAAAAACCTCCACCATTCCAGACTTGCGTTTCTTTCCTTCTTTTCCACAGAAGATAATTCACAGCCATTTGAATCCCAAATTTCTGTTGATGTTGCAGGTTTGACATTCCTTCAAGGTCAGTATTGCTGCAAATAAGCCACAAGACTCAAATCATGCTGCAAAACTGTAAGTAGCTGCTAAGCAGCTTCATTCCTGTAGGTAATGACAAATTCAAGTTGTAAAAATATGCACAAAGTCAGCAGATAAAATTTATTGTTTGTATTAAAGCATTTCTGCAGTGACAGTAATTTGAAATCAACTCATTTAAAACTGCGGGGGGTGGGGGTGGGGGTGTGGGGGGGGGGAAGATCAATTCTCAAATTGCACAGTGATCATTGATTTGGCCCTAGTAGAGAGATACAATTTGTTTAAAGTATTTTGTTTCTAGTATGCACTGTGATTTGTACCAGTGATAGGAAGATCACTAGTAACCTTTGCTATGTCTGTAATTGCAGCTGTTACCCTTTAGCAAACCACACGATCATCTGCTCAGCAACCTGTGGAAATCCTCAGCTTTCACAGCAAAGCTCTACAACCTTTGAGACATGTCCTCCAGCCACTAAATCCAACCTGCAAGAAACAGAACTGACTATATCCAAGCTCTCACAATAAAGCTGTAGGTGAGAAAGACAGCAACCAACATCATTCTCAAAGCCATAACTTAGCAAATATTTAAGGTTTGTGTAGCCTTGAGCAAGCACATGGAATGAGTATACAAAGGCAGTGCGGAGTTGCAACCTCCCAAAGAGGAGCACCCAAGGCTAAGGCAGGGTGTCCTCTGCCCCACTACTGAAAAAGGAGAGTCAGAGAACTTGGAAGAGTCTCAGCATGTTGCAGCTGTTGAAAGTGGGAGTTGAAATTCTGCAGCTTTGAGGGACTAATGTCCCATAGTCACCACTTTATGACCCCTATGCCCTCTCCAAGGGCCTGAAAACCTGTGGATTCCCATCCTAGAGAACACTAGAACCTGCATCTCTCTCTGAGTCTCAGCACCAGCCCCTATTCCCTCTTTCCGCTCTGTGCACTATCATGTAATGTTCAAAGGGGTGACTATGATGTTCAAACACAAGAGCATGCATTTGCATGTAGCTCTCTGGCATGAGAAGCCAGTGGCAACACACTAGAGATCTGTCTCTCTTTTTCTGCCAGCCTTTCCTGCTTACTGCCATTCCTTTTCCAGGACTTCTCAACAATTTGGTGGCCTTCAAAAAAAACTGCTGGAGAACTTCTAATCTCAATGCAGCTGCTACAGATTTCATACTGCAATTTCCCATGTAAACATCGTGCTGCTAGAATGGATTTTTGTGCTGTTGGCATTGTGGGTGCTCCAGAATGAAGGAGACATTCCTGTCCTCCATAACGGCAGGGTGCCTGTCTTCCCTTAAGAATGGAGAGCCTTTGCAGAAATTACTTAGTCTTTTTGGAGCCTTGCAGTGCTAACAAACACAAACAGTCCATACACTCTCAACTTAACTCAGCAGGGTTTCTAAACCCATGTAGCCCTCATGGATTTGATTTCATAGTTTTGTCTTCACTTCTAATCAAAGCACAAAGCCCTCCATGTAAATCAACATTCATCTACACCAGCCTCTCTAACGGCTGTCCTTTGCCAGCACATGAACAAGTGAATAGGTCTCCACAGCTAACAGCTGAGCTACAGTCTGAACTTCCCTTTCCCCAAGGACCAACACAAAGGCAAACCAGTAGCTTATATTTTCAGAGTCCCATTTCACCAGGAAGGTCTGAATAACTGCAATGCATCACACACTAGACTCCTGTCCAGCTCCAAATCCACCACTGCAGATAGTGTTTCTATGCAACACAGACCAAAAATTCAGCATTGACAAACTCAATTTGTGCTGAAAGTATGCAGCTGGCAAGAAACCACCATTTTTCTCTGCCCCCATGAGAACCAACTTCAATTATGAAAGACACAAAATAAGAAAAGCCAAAAAGATTCAGGTGTACAGCAACAGATGTTAAAAGGAAAAGTATCCAGAACTTCCTTTGAAGTGGACAATCAGAGAGAAGCATCTTTTGTTCCGCCATGAAGTAATCCTAGACAAACTCCTTAATGCATGTGAAATTTCTTTATTTCCCCCTCTGTCCCCTCTGAGAGACAAAACTTCCTGCTTATCCATGTCACTCCACTCCAAGCAGGCTCTTGACAAGCAGATGCTCAGCAAGAGAAATCCCAGTTAAGCTCTGTGGCATACCTGTACAATCAGCAAGCTGAAGGTTGCTTATTTCCTCCAAGGATACTAAATAAACATAACAAGGATACTTTGCTCTCAGTGCCTGCTTACAAATAAGACAAACAGAAGTAAGATCCCAGGAGACACCAATCAAAGCATTTCTATGATTCTAGCAGCAACAGGCCCAACAGAGGCAAGCAAACATAAAAGGAAGGTTTCTCAGGAAAGGCACAGGAAGAAAGGACCTGGTCAGATTTCCTCCTCCTGGTTTGGATCATGGATGGAATAAATCAGCTGACCCTCACTGCAGTTCTTTCACTGGTATCACCTCCACAGTCAATGATCTGCTTCCTTGGATCTTTCTCCACGGTTTTAATGGGAATTCCTGAAGGACAAACTAAGCCCTACAGATTGCCACTGGAGGATTTGGCATCAAATAAATCAACAAGGAAGATCCAAGGCTGATATAAATTAATCACCCTTGAACAGCTATAGAACCTATTTTTGTTTTGTTTTTTCTGGAAGCACTGAGACACCTACATGGTATTTTCCCTTCTATCCTTGTCTCGGCAACAGACATCATGATTGCACTTAATCCAATTTTTTGAAGAAAATCTCTTTGCCAACAGTATGCATTAGAAAAAAAAAAGGCCTATAAAACCATTCCTTGTGAAAACTGTATCCATCAGATATCAACGCTACCTCTTCATCTTCAAAATGTCTTTAAAATGCATATACTCAAAGCATCAGACAAAGAAAAAAGGATCCAGAACATAATAGATCAACAACACAACTATACTACACACTGAGGCTGCAGATTAATATTCTTACTCACTTAAAGACTGGTATAGTTCAGTGGAAGGGACCTACAACAAACATCTAGTCCAACTGCCAGATCACTTCAGGGCTGACCAAAAGTTAAAGCATGTTATTAAGGGCATTGTCCAAATGCCTTTAAACACTGACAGGCATGGGGCATCAGCCACCTCTCTAGGAAGCCTGTTCCAGTGTTTGACCACTCTCCCAGTAAAGAAATGTTTCCTAATGTCAAGTCTGAACCCCCCCGGTACAGCATTGACCCATTCCCATGTGTCCTATCACTGGATCCCAGGGAGAAGATATCAGCAGCTCCCTCTCCACTTCCCCTCCTCAGGAAGCTGTAGAGAGCAATGAGGTCGCCCCTTAGCCTCCTTTTCTCCAAACTAGACAAACCCAGAGCCCTCAGCCACTCCTTATAGGATATGCCATCAGCCCTTTCACCAACTTTGTTGCCCTTCTCTGGATGCATTCAAGTATCTTAATGCCCTTTTTAAACTGTGGGGCCCAGAACTGCACATATTATAGGCAGAAGTTATCCAAGAACAAAGGTAGATGGGCCCCCAGCATCTACCACATGCTACAGTGGGCTGCAGACCTCCTGTCTCATTTCAGATTCTCCAATCTTTGTGATTTGGAAGCACCTGACAGACAAATGAAAGACCTTGTGTGTCATAGGTGCCAAGGATTACAGGCAAAAGAGACCCCAGAAGTAAATACCAGCACTACTTGTTGGCACTACAACATGCAGTTCTGCATTAGTTTCTGTCCTGCTGCAGGACTTCATACATTAACATAAACAGTGGAGCACAGTCTAGCTGATGCATGAGTTCCCAGAGCAGGGGAGAGGCTCAGCAAAGAACTGCAAATGTCAGAAACAAAAGCCTGAGCTGGAGGACAAAAAGACAGAAACCGCTGTCTGTTCCAGCCTGGACAGGTCTGTATTGCCTCTAACTGCACTCAATCTCACTGACTTCTCCAGGAAAAAAAAAAACAAAGATCAAGGACTTAATCCCCACATGAGAAGCAAGTAAAGTGAGGCAATCTCAGCAGCAAAATATACATTTCATAAGCCAGGCAGAAGGCTGCTGCTAAGACGTTGTTAAACACTAGTACGGTTTCCATTCAGGCTTATCTGATGTTCACACACACTCACATCTTCACTAACGTAAGCTTAGCACAGGGGCTGCTTTTTCAGAGCTTATGGACAGTGACTTAAATCCCATTATCTTCAGGAGGGTTTAAATCTCTGCCTACCCTCAAGAACAAGGGGATTCCCTCTGGACTGTGATATACCTAGTTGAACCAAAGCTGCTGGTAAGGGACATGAAGTAGGCACTCCCCCCTGCTGACAAATTCCAGATGGCAATCTAGTTGCATGTCTTCTGCCTACAGTATTTTAAGAATCCTTATTAACCAACAGAAGTCTCCACTGAATCTTGACAGATAAAGAAGTGAATGCCAAGCAGCAGTCCTCACTAAGCTGCTGCCAAAGAAACAGAAAATCATGCCTGTAATACAGCCCAGTGAATATCTATGCAGAAACTCAAATCTACCCTTCTTCCTTGCACAATGAATTCAAGAGGTACTGGCAGCATGAAGAAGAAATTAAGGCAGTACCGTTCATATGCATATATGAAGTTAATTACATGATTAATCCACAGGCTGACATTAGGAAAAGTCGCTATTTGAGGCAGGCATCCCAGCTAGATATTTCTCCTATCTGGGCAATAAAAGGATTGCATTAAATGGGCCCTGCACATCACTATATAATATAGAGCTGAAGCTATTGTGGCTGTTCTGCATATTCGTATCTTCACAGCCTTCTGGTCTGCACAATGCTACTTTCTGCTGTAAGAAATCTCTCTCTCCAACCACATCATGATGCCCCCTCAGACAAATCCTCCTCACCTTCCTATGGGCTTTCCCCTTCTCTTTTTCCATATGAAAATACCTAAGATCCTTGGCCCGCAAGTCCCCCAGTAATAGGATGACAGCCAGCAGAGCTTCATGAACTTTAGTGTCTCTTCTACTTCAGTAGAGTTTCCCTATTTGTCCAAGCCACCAGTGACAGAAAGTAACTGTAGTATGACATGGGAGTCAGCTGTTGGCGCACCCTTTGTTTTTGCACAAACCTATGAAGAAATAAACAATGCCCAGTGAAAAACACTATGGCTAAATTCCTCCAGGGACCATTTCAGGTCCTCCACTTCCAGATTTTTCCTGGGAAGTCATACACTTTGGCCATGACAACAGGGCTCCAGAGCTCTGACCTGGCTTGATAAAGAGCACTCCTACTCATGAAATCACTCTGGTTGTCCTCGTTTAGTGAACTGTCACAGGAACAGCAAAGTGACCAATCACCCTGGCTACATACCTATGTCAATGTCCGCTGGTGTGGCAGGGTCAGAGGTACAAAATATTCCCTTGCTGTCTCTGTTACTTCTGTGGAAGAAGCAGCAATTTTAAGCCTCTAGGTTTCCTCTTGCTATTTTCTTCTTGTTGTCCTACACAGCTAATCAGAATCATGACTGCATTTCGTATCTATTGTGTCTGTCACTCTCAAATAATAAGTGGAGTGACTTTCACACAGGGTGCTGAAAGGTCTGAGGAGCATGAAGAAAAGCCATAGAAGCAAATTGGTCAAATAAGCTAATAATTTGTATTGCTTTTCCCGGACCACAGACCCCACTGCTAATGAAAATGTCAAGGATTTTACCTTGAAGAGGCCAGGGACTTGCAAAGACACATTTCAAGCTTGTCAACCACCAGGCAAAGACTCTGCTGCCAACTCTAGCAGCAAAATCCCAGTGCTGGAGGCACAGCAGAGGATAGCCTTCCACTGCACAAAACCAGCGGGCTTCTGCAGATGCCCTTTAACAAGTCAGGGAAAGAACGCATTCCACTTCAGCAATACAATAACCTGCGAAACTGATTTCACAAAACCTAAATCCCCATGTCACACAGAGTTCCAAACAAAGGAAGTCTATACAACATAACTGCCTTTCCTTGCTTGCTAATTTAGCTCACCTACCTTACAAAACACCTTCCTGGCTTCTCCCCCTCTGACTGAGAAAACTCCAAGGAAAAACAAATCTGATTGTCCTGTGCTATTAGAAACAAATTAAATGTCTTCAGATTGCTTCAAAAGCAACAGGAAAACTCCCACAGGAGTGTTCTGCTAAGGCTACTGTTTATTGTTAATTAAGCAGAGTGTGAAGTCTCCTCTTCCTCAAGAAGGGGAATGAGGAGGTGGGAGAGCAATGGTGTTTTCCTTCCAGTACCTCCTTTGATCACTCCACTATGATGAAACCTGGTCCCAAAGTCATCATATGCTTCAGACCCCTGCACAGCCCTGTCCAGCAGGAAAAGGGCAAAAGCACCCTACCTGCAAACAGTTCTCAGGTCCAGCCTCTTAAGCTCTTAAGCTCATAAGCTCTGCACCTACTTTGGTGCTGGATACTGGGAAGAGAAAATGCCATGCACATAATGCTTAGACAAGGAAACCCAATTGGCTCCCACCTTTGTGAGGTGTCCCCAGCCAAGAGAGTGAAAAGGTTAAGCTATCATAGCTGTTGGTGGTCTGCAAGCAATATCTATAGCAAGTCTGATTCTCTGTAAACTGGAGGGGACCCTACTGACAAAACTGCAATATTTTTTTCTTTCTTCGAGAGTGCCAGAAGAGATTTTGAGGATGGGATAAGAACATTTGCACCATTCAAAAAAATCCCAAATAGACAGCAAAATTAATTCGGAGTTGTTCCGGGAAAAGCGACATTAAACTAAAAATCAAAAGCCATGAAATCCACAGGAAGATCTCCCTGAAATTGGAGATAATAAAAAAGCTCACTAATAGATCACACCATGTATCCTAGCCAAAGCAAGCCTGTCATCCACCAAAAGTTTGGTGCTTTGCTCAGTTTGAGCATCTCCCTCTGGATGTCAGAACTGGCAGACAAAAAAGGTTCTGGTCCCATAATTAAAGAAATAAACTGTAACCTTTAGTCCTTAGCTTACTGTGCCTGTACTGCCAGATTGCATGCTTGCATCAGCTTGGGCTTTACCTCCAGTGGGTAAGGAGTGTCCAAAACCACCTTTACTTTCCATGTTATATTTGCCCTGGGAGATCTTTTTTTCCTCTTTGAAATTATTTGTCATTTAAAAATAGGTCTCTTAATGAATTAACATTTCCTGGATTTTACCACTCTGCAGAGACTTCTCCTTTATTAAGTAGGCAAGTTCCAGACACATTTTGCTAACACATTATGTCATCTGGCAGAAAAGCTGGTACCCTGGGCAGCATCTTGACAGACATCAGAAACTCAGCCTTCACCAAAAGATGACTTTTGAATTTGCCTTCTCAGCAACTACTATTACAACACAAATCCTGACCCTGGCATGCAAATTTATGTTAGAATTAATTTCTGCCCAGAGTAAATGCTGTTAAGCATGGGCCCACACTGCTTCCAACTCAGGTTAGTCGCTAAGCTGCAAGAAAAGGCATGCATCTCAGCTGTTACTCCTTTGCTGTAATCCTCCTCCCCCTGCCTTTAACTGCAGTCTCTAAGCAGTCATTTCCCATTAGTGGATTCACCGATCTCCAGCTGCAATGGCTAAATCTCCAGTTTGCAGGTACACTTGTTCATTTCTGTGCAAGCAATCTTATTCACACTGTAGATAACAGTGCAAAAATCTGCTCTTCTCAAAACTATTTCTCCCTCAACACAGGCACTGAAGAGTAATGAAATGTAACACTGCTACCATAAAAACCGTTATCTTCTCACATAGATATTTTCATATCTTGCTATTTTGTGCAATCAGATTAGTCCCTTTCTTCTCCAGTTTTATCTTCTCATTCAAAACACCCCAACTAAAACTTGGGTTGCTTGCTCTATTCTTAACTGTGAGAATTTTCCTCCCTTGGTGAAGAAAACCCAACAGTTTCTTTGCTTTCAAAGATGAAATTCATGTTTCCATGCCATGGGAGACAGACCTGCAGTAAATCTTGAAGCTGTATATGACATCATTAACACCATGCATGAAACATTCCCACAATCCCATGACTCTGCAGTTTCTCCACAAGAAGATGAATGGAAAATACACACATGGGATATGGTACAAAAGAGAATGATCAGAACCACTTCATCGACTTTCTCTGAGGCCACCTATTCCAGTTCCCAACAGCAGCCAGCATTCAGCATCGCAGTGACAGCCTTGTTTTGACTGAATGTTCAGGCCAAGCAGCCCAAAAAGGCAGCATAACTGTGGCAGAATGAAGAAATGTCACTCCCAAATACTTCTGCATTGTTTTCAATTTCTCTCCCCCACACCACTGCCTTTTCTATTTCCCACCATTAGTTTAAAACAATTCATCACACATGGAAGGAAATATATTGAAACCATAAAAAAGGTTGGCTTCCAGGTAGGGTGTGTGTGGGATACTTTATTACTGTTTCCCTGCTTATTGCGGCAATGTTCTTATTAAAAATAACTCTCCAAATACAAGGTACAAAAATTTCTGCACTGACCATTTTTTGGTCAAGTTCTGGCCAATGTTTAGGGGGAAGATGATAAAGGGGCTCACACACACACACGAAAGGCTACTTTTTCTTTGGCTTTACTCTGGCTAAGCCTGACTGCAGTCTTTGTAATACCTGCCTCAGTGGCATGGCATGAAGCAAAGCAAGACCTGCACACTGTACAGCAGGGTGTGCAGCCAGCTGGTAGGGTGCCAGATTAGGCAGGACCCAGGGCCTGTACACCTTGTGTGGGAGGTCTCTCCCCTGACATGGGGTTCTGGTCTCTGCTTGTTGCTGCCCTCTCCTACTCAGATTCTTCAAACACTTGGCTCTGGGATCAGGAATCAGTGATATGCATGCTCTCCCGGGTCCCCAAACAGCTCTTCCAGCTGCAGACCCTACCAGAGGCTCATAGCAGTCCATCCTCTCTCTTGCCAGGTGCAAAGGGGAGGGAGAGCAGAGAGGGATGCAAGGCCCCTCCTATGCCAACCACACTTACCTCCTAGAGCTTGTTTCATAACAAAATCCATAGTGATGGCTTAGGTGTGCTGCCCACCTTCACACCTCACGTGCAGAGACCAGGAATCCTTGAAGGGCTATCTGCAAAGAGGCACAATCAAAAGAGGAATGGTGTCACTATGAGGAGAAAATGCTGATGCCTGGTCTTTCTCAGCTCTCTCCCCACAGCTTTCCTCCCCTTGTCAAGTGCAGGCAAGTTTCCAAGACCCCATCCCTGCAGACCCTGGCTTTGCAGGAACAAGGCAGCCACCGGCACCTGGGGAGCAGAGCTGCATGCTGGCAAGCGGGGAACGGGAGCGAGGAGGAGGTAAGGGGACACGGTAGTTCCCCCAGGCAGTGCAGGTGGCCGGGAGGCAGCCTGCAGGAGCAGTGCGGTGCTCGTCCGGCTTGCCTCCTGCAGACGGGCGGGAAGGCGTTAAACCTTTGAACTTTCTCGTTTCCCCGCCCGTCTCACTCTTTCAGTTTTCCGAGGGCTAGATCCGGAGTGGCTGCTCCGCCGGCGACCGCCGAGGGGGCATTTGAAGGTGAAGCGCTCCGCAAGCGCCCGGGGGGGGCAAGCGGGGGAAGCTGGGCGACTCGCTTGCAGATGCAGCGAGAGCGGCGGGATGGAGAGCACGGATGCGGGGCAGGGTTCCCCACCCTAACCACTCAGAAACCTCACCCAGAAAGCCCCCAGCGCAATGCCAGCGAAGGCTGCACCTCCTCAGGAGGAGTCAGGACGGCTCAAGGTTGCGACCGGCCGGCCCCAGGTGCAACACAGCAGCCCCGCTGCGCAGGCTGCTGTCTCCCTCTGCTGGCCCCGGCCGCAGGGAGAGGAGGGCTCAGCTCCGGGGCAGGCTTGGGGTTTCCCCCATCCCCGCGTGCCCACACCCCGCCTCTCCTCGCTGCCCTTCTGCACGCCGACCAGCACTGCACGGCCCGCCCCGGAGCTGATACCTCTCTTGGCGGCGGGCGCAGTCCTGAGCTGAGCTGTGCCCGGCCGGCGGCAGGTGGGTGCGGCGGCTTCTAGAGGCTCCGGCCGGCGCCCGTGTGCCTGAGGGCTGCCGGGGGAATTGCGGGCGCAGGGTGGTGGCGACAGAATGAGTCTGGAGCTTCTCCCTACTTTTCACCCGCGTCCCTCTTTTTATCACAGGATTTCCGGACCATCCCACCGATACGGGCCCTCCTTCCTCCTCCCCTCGTCGCGGGAGCTGGGCTCTCCCCCTCCCCCTGCCTCCGGCTCCCCCGCCCCTTCCCTGCACCGCCCTCGCCCCTCGATGCTCGCCGCGGAGGAGGCTCCCCCAGCGCTCCCCAACCCCTCGGAGGGGTGCGTGTATTTGCACGCATGTCCTCCACCCCATCCCCGGCTGTCTGCAGCAGCCAGGTGTCCTTGCGCTTTGTCGTGGGGGAAGGAGGGGAGGTTGTCAGCTCGCTGTTGCATTTTGCAATTGCTTCTTTGCATCTCCTGGGGAGTCAGGGTGTGTGTGCCAGGGAAAATCTCTGCAAATACGGCTTCCTGCAAAAGGCGGAGGGTGGGAGAGCGATCTGCGTCCTCTGTTCTGGGGCCCTTCCTGGAGATCCCCTCTCAACCCCTAAGTCCTGGAAGGAGTTGGAGAGGCGAGGAAGAAGAAAGGGAGGGAGAAGAGCCTTCTCCTCCGTCCTCCTTCGCCTCGGATTTTACTGTGGCTGGAGAAGGATCACGGGCTGCTCGGCTCAGTTCCCTCGCTATCCAGCGATGTTTGCAGCGCAGGAGGAGGCTGGGGGTGGGGGGAGCGGGATGGGGAAGTCCCCTCTCTGCAGTTGCCGGCGGAAGGGTGCTAGTGCAGCGAAGCGATTCGTTGTCCAGCGCGATTCGTTATCCAGCGCAGGTTCGGGACGGCATCTGAAGGTGAGGAGGAAGGAGCTGCGTGCGGTGCGAGTGCTACGTGGCAAAGCAGAGCAATACCCCCTCACGGCACCGGCACCCACGTTTAGGGATGCCTGCAGCCCACTTGGGGTTGGGTGGGGATGGAACGAGGTCTGCTGCTGATCCGCCCTCCTGTCGCCAGCAGGAGAGGTGGGAGAGCAGCCCCCAAAGGAACAGACATGGGGCTAAAAGGGGGAGGGGCGGGCGCGGAATGGTGCTGGCAGAAGTGGGAGCCCGGGTATGGGGGAGCAGCGGGGCGGGCATCCTGGGGAGGTGGGCGACCTTGTCTGAAGGTCGGGGGGAGGGCGCCGGGGCCCCACCTAGCACCGTGGGGAAAGGCATGCAGGTCCAGCAGGCACGGCAGGCAAACCAATCCCTCTCAGGACAGCGATGCCAGCCACTGGGGCTCCGTAGCTTGCAAAGCTCTCGGGTGCCAGCAGCAGATATGGGACGGCATGCTTCTATGCTCAGGGCAATGTCCACCCACCTGGGTCTGCATCGGTGCCCCATGCCTGTCAGTGTTTAAGAGGCAATTGTACAATGCCCTTGATAACATGCTTTAACTATTGATCAGCCTGAAGTTGTCAGGCTGTCAGTTGGACTAGATGAGCATTGTAGGTCCCGTCCACTGAACTATCCTATCCTATCCTATCCTATCCTATCCTATCCTATCCTATCCTATCCAAATTGCTCCCATAAAGCCACTTTTCCAACAGACACTAGTATCAGCCTACGAAGCTCAGCTGGGTGGACATGTGCTACACTTTTACTAACAAACTTCAGAAAGGGAAAATTAATACCAAGAGGGGGTAGGAAACCCTTTTGTTTTAAACCTTAAATCACCCCCAGTATTTCCAATCCAAAGGGCATACTAGTACCTTTTTGATGCTCTATTTTCCATGCATACCATAGCAGTGGCTTAGCAGAGATGGCTGTGCCCATGTTTCCTGTGCAATTAACACAGTATTTCCAGGTCTGTGTTGCCTCCCCAAGTGCCCATATAATTTTGAGCATGGCTTGTGTTTTGGGTCTGTCATACAACACCTCACATTCTTCCCTCATCATGTGGTTGCTCTTGGAGAGGAGGACAGTGTGCCTGCCTGACACTACTAAACCTCCAGGTGCACACCTTGGTCTTACACCCTGGAGTCTGGGAAGGAACAATTCAAATGCCCTCAAACACAGAGAAGTGTGGGTTAATATTTAAACCACCTAATTGCCTAAAACAAGGTTTCTCCTCCCTGCTTTCGGGATCCTGGAGCATGCTACATCAAGGAACTCCTGTAGCAGCCAGAGGTCAGCACAGCCAAGTGGGGTTGCTGAGAAATGTCATCTTTCCTGTCCATAAGCTCCCTACAAGTTTTGCAACAGCAAATGTCCTCCCCTGTGTGTGGAGAATAAAGTGATGTCATCCACAGGGGCTTTCACAAGCCAGGCAAAGCAATAGTCACATCAAGGAGAAGACCATGAGAGGTCCTTGAACTTCTTGTTGACCTGTTGACCTGTTTAGATCTGCTGATCTATCCCCAGAACCAGCTGACTCTCCAAAGATCACATACCCATGGTTCTGTCCCCAAACTACTCCCACATTTTCCAGATTATACAGCTGCCATAGAAAATCAAGACACATGGGGCAGTGAAACATGACCCCAGCACCCACTACTTCACAGCTCCTTCTTCTTCAGGAAAACAAGGCAGAGGATCACTAAACCACAACCCCCACTGAGATACTTCTAGTCCCATCTTCAGCATCTCTTTCCTACCCCAAGTGCCAGCTTCTAAGCAACTCCCACAGGATGCACCTTCAAGGTGCAAACCCAAATGCTTGTAAGCCTGATTTGGGTACCACCTAGATAGGAGGTACCCTCCTCACCATCAGTCAGGAAAGATCCCACCAGTACCCTCCTCACCATACAGGGTTCAAGCACAGAGGCAAGAAAGGACATGGTCAAAAAGAGGTGATGTAGTCTATAGATCTGTGTCTAATAATCGTCTCAGAAAGGATTCTGGAGAAGGCCTTTACCTCAGAAATTGAACAGAAGGGTTCTGACACTATCTTTCCTCAATTTGCTGAGAAAGTCAACTGGATGAATGGACTCCTGGGGATCTGTTATGTGATTTACCTGTGATACATGACTTCTGCTACAAGAGAAATAATAGCTTGCCCAGCCATGGCAATGATATGAGCAATGCCCCATGTATCTTCTTTCTGATGGCACATAATAGGTTGTATCCAGAATACTTTATGAATATGAATCTGGCAGTAATGCAATTTAATAGCCTATTTACCGGACAGCAACAAATCTCAGAAGTAGCGATATTTTCCATTCGGGGCAAGGGATAGAGGTTGGTATCTGTACCGGGGATCTGTCCCAGCACCATGGACAGAGGAGCACTGCCTCACACACAGAGGCTGCTGCTGACACCTCCCAACTTCACAAAATACCAAAGCCAGTTCTTAGTCTGGTTTGCACTGTGACTGAGATATACGTACTCCTGATTGTGGGAACAGGCTTATTCTTCCTTTACAGAACCAGAACAACAGGAATCCATTCTGTGACCTTGGAGTACAGAAAACTCAGAGCAAAGATCTCCTCGATGGAGCTTTGTCCATGGAACACAAGAGTCCATGGCCACCAGCTGGGAATCTGTGCATTTACTGATGCCTGTGTAAGAAGGTGGAATAAGCCAATAATTGGTTTTGGTCACATATTCCATAGAAAAATGAATATTCATGTCTCCAAAAAGAAGGAAAAGAGTCTGTTTCCAGAAAAAAATATTAAATTAGTCAAGATGTTTCATTTCAACATCTTTAAATACAATGTTTGGTTATTCAATTCCATATGGTGTTTGACTGCTAAACTGAAATTAATGCCATGTAAAAATGATGCTAATAAGAAAGCTCAAAAACCAAGTATGAAGGTTACAGAAAATACTTAAGTAGCTGCCCAAAATGAATATACTTTGTTTCTTTTCACTTCCCCCCCCCCCCCCCCCCCCCCCATCTTATTATCAGCTCACTGATGTAACTGCAGCACTGTTCAGTGCACTGCAGGCAGGACCTGGACAGAAGCAAGATCATTTGCTTTTAATCAATACAGCTACTGACACAGAGGAGTCAGACACTTGCTAAGGGTAGTTTGTGGACAGCAGTTGCAGTCTTTCCAGGTTTAGTTCACTGAACACAAACCTACCACATGTTTCTGCTTGCTCTTCAGCTGTCAATTCTGGCATCAGCAAGTAAGAGTCATCCAAATCAGTTCATTCTATGGAAATGTGTCAGTTTATACAGAAGTTTAAAGGCAAACAAGCTAAAGAAAATATTTTTACTTTCTTGTATTTGATGCTGTTGAGACATTCTGCTTTGATATGGCAAAAATGCTGCACCTTGGCAAGGACTAAATCATTTCGCCTTGACTCTTCTCTTCTAGCAATACATGTCTTTATCAAAACTAAACACATAATGACATCAGAGTATCTCTTTTTTTCAGATTTTCCATGTCATGGCAGGGGAAAGAGGTCACATTTTTCCTCTTTGGTGCAAATTGAAGTGGAAGCAAGATTCAAAATGTCAAACATACTCTAGAAGAGACTTTCCATTTTCCCAGCTAATTCTGTGCTTCAACTTCTTTTGTTATTCTACTTCTTGGCGAAGGAAAGGAACAGAAAGAAGCAGCATACTCAGCTGAGACATTAGCTTGGTATCAGATGCTGTGGTCTGTAGTTCTTTTCCTGTGTGAAAAGAGTAGTCCCAAGTTCTGAACTCAACTTGGAAGGGAGCTATTCATCTTGGTAGGCATAATTTCCCAGCCATAACAACCAGCTTAATTGTTTATTATTTTTAACTTTTCATTAGGCATGAAGTGAATGTGTGCATATCTCTTTAGATACTTCAGATACTTGTAGAGCAAATACTCTTAGGTGTGGTATGTCATGCTGGCAAATTAAGCTGTTACAATATTATGCTGTTTACGCTCGGATGTCACTGAAGAGACCATAATAGTTAGATGCAATCCAACAGCTCAGGAATCCACATACCTTCCTATTTCAGTCAACAAACAGCTCAAAAGGCATTGTGGGAACAAGGTCACATGCAGGTTGCACAACCAAACACAAGGTCCACCATGCAATGAAGAAACCCATCTACAAGGGTGGCCACAGCCTTATACAACAGGCTGTTCTTTCATCAGCTTCTTTCCAAGAGGCTCCAAGGACTCCACTACCATCTCACTTCCTGCTTCATCCTTGTCTTGCCAGTTTATAAGCCCTATAATGTGGCTTTTTGTCTTATGATATTTTTTAAGACTTCCTTTCTTCAGTAAGTGCCACACCCTCCTGACAATACTGTAAGTTTGCATTTCATCTGTCTTGCTCTGAAGGTATCCACATTTATGCAAAGCAATGCAAGGGGAGCTAAAATGTTGCATCTATTCTTGATTCTTCTCTTACTATCATGTTTTTTACACCACATCTATTAGGCCTATACTATTATCCCACTGTCTTCTTGGGTTATAGCAACTAGTAAGTCAGACCCCAGGAATTTATTCTGATCCTGTAATAACTTTTATAGCTAAAATTGATCAAAAAAAAGAGCTAAACTTTCTGTTCTTTCCATTTCCACATCCTTCCCATGCCCAGTGCATGCAAGTGAATCCCTTAGCAAAAAGCGAAAAAGTTATCTATGTTATACAGTGTTAGTGCCTGGGGAACACATCACCTGTGACCCTATTAAACAGTCATGAAATGGATGGCTGACTACTGGCCAGCAGAAATGAGACTTCAGTAGTCATAAAAAAGTTCTTAAATCTAAATGAGATGAGTCTTAGACAAGAATGTCTAAAACACAGATTCCAATTTAACCTAAAGCACTAGAGAAGGAGTTTGACTTAAAGCACCTCCTTAAGCCACTCTGAAATAACTGGACTTAAGCAGATACTTCCATTAGTGCACATGTGTAGGTCCTTTACTGAATCCAGATTAGCTCCTCTAGGCCTGAACATCTCAAATGATGAGTTTCCCTGAATACAAATCACAGAATCACAGAATCACTAAGGTTGGAAAAGACCTGTAAGATCATCAAGTCCAACCATCAACCCAACACCACCATGCCCACTAAACCATGTCCTGCAATGCCACATCCACAAGTTCCTTGAACACCTCCAGTGATGGTGACTCCACCACCTCCCTGGGCAGCCTGTTCCAGTGTTTCACCACTCTCTCAGTAAAGAAATTTTTCCTAATATCCAGCCTAAACCTCCCCTGATGCAGCTTGAGGCCATTTCCTCTTGTCCTGTCACTTGTCACTTGGGACAAGAGACCAGCACCCTCCTTCCTACAACCTCATTTCAGGTAGTTGTAGAGAGCAATAAGGTCTCCCCTCAGCCTCCTCTTCTCCAGGCTAAACAACCCCAGTTCCCTCAGCCACTTCTCATAAGACTTGTGCTCTAGACCCCTCACCAGCTTCATTGCCCTTCTCTGGACACGCTCCAGCACCTCAATGTCCTTCTTGTAGTGAGGGGCCCAAAACTGAACACAGTATTCGAGGTGCAGCTTCACCAGTGCCGAGTACAGGGGCACGATCACTTCCCTAGTCCTGCTGGCCACACTATTTCTGATACAGGCCAGGATGCCGTTGGCCTTCTTGGCCACCTGGGCACACTGCTGGCACATATTCAGCCATCTGTCAACCAGCACCCCCAGGTCCTTTTCTGTGGGGGAGCTTTCCAGACACTCATCCCCAAGCCTGTAGCATTGCCTGGGGTTGTTGTGGCCAAAGTGCAGGACCCAGCACTTGGACTTGTTGAACCTCATACAATTGGGCTTGGCACATCGATCCAGCCTGTCCCGATCCCTTTGCAGAGCCTTCCTACCCTCAAGCAGATCAACACTCCTGCCCAACTTGGTGTCATCTGCAAACTTGCTGAGGGTGCATTCAATCCCCTCATCCAGATCATCGATAAATACATTAAACATGACCGGCCCCAAAACTGAGCCCTGGGGGACTGCGCTTGTGACTGGTCGCCAACTGGATTTCACTCCATTCACCACAACTCTCTGGGCTTGGCCCTCCAGGCAGTTTTTTACCCAGCGAAGAGTATACCTGTCTAAGCCACAAGCAACCAGTTTCGCCAGGAGAGTACTGTGGGAGACAGTGTCGATGTGATTTGAAATGATGTGATTTGGAAATATGATCTGTCAATTTAACGCTTACACAGGGCCTTCCTCTATGATCAGTCTCTGCTTAAAATTAGTTACAGAGTAAGTGAGAAAATTCACTGGTTTTAGTGAATCCTCAGGAGTTTCAGATATAAAGAGGAAAATGTCCTATGTTAACAGTCAAAGCATTTCAGGATTCAATAACTCAATCACTTAATCATTAATGTGTCTGAATCTCTGTGAAATACAAGAATTGTTCCATACACTTGTCTGCCTTTTCATTCCACATTGCTTGCTGCTAATTAGTTATGTTCTGTTTCTCATCTAATCCCCTTTTGTAAAATCTAAGCAGTTATCAAACACACAAAGCCAGCTGATACACATCAAGCAAAGCAGATAATTATTCTTGCAGTTAAAAGGGAATGCTTCTCTGCAAGCTCCCTCTTGCTGTGCCAGTTACGGTTAAGCAGAGTGAGGTCATTTACCCACTTTCTGAAACTAACTAGTGTTCAGGGGCAGGGGAAGCTGAGTTGAAGAGGCCTGACTAATGTTGCATTCATGCTTGGCCCATAAGGGACTGAGGAATGTGTGTTCAAAGCAGAAAATTTTGTTTTCCTGTTCCATTTGTGTTATTTCTCATCTGGGTTTCCAAGCTGCCTGGGAATGGTGGCAAATTCCCTACTGGGGCTTCCTCTACAAACTGTTTTTTGTTTCACTTCCACTCAGTCTTTACCACAATTATACTTCACTAAACCACTCACTCACTCTGGAGAGTTTCCTGCTTCAGTATCATGGTGGAATAGTGCTAAACATCCAAATAATGGATTAGGAGTCAGTGATTAAGCACGCGCTTGAGCAACCTGTCTGAAAAACAGCTATGGCTTGACTCTGACTTCTTTTGGGGTCTGACTCAAAGAAGGAATCAAAGTTTTTTAAAGTGGAAATAGGACTTATACAACCCAACTGTGCATTTGTTTGGTATTGTCTATCTGATCCATAATTTTTGAATCCATCAGCAAGTTTCAACCTCACATAACACAGGATTAAAAGTCTCAGATTATGAGTTTTGATGAATTTCATGAAAATTGTTGGCTTGGTAGAGAAGAGAGAGTTAAATTTATTAAGTCTTCTTGAGGGAAAAAGTGTAGTAAGAATCCCTACTAGGCAATAGAGAATCTACTCAGGAGAGTATTTAAGGAATTCACATTACATTAGCTTGGTGTTGTGTTGGTTTTGTTTTCCTCTTCAATTTGAAATGGTGAGGGACTCAACTGAATCCATCTTTTCCGCACTCCACTTTTTGCTTGGAGCTACCTGTGTCACAGGATGACTTTATAAGTTACCTTTAAATGAATGTCAGCACACTTGTGTGATCTGAGATTTGCCTTCTGCTCCACGCCATATGACACTGCACTGACACTAGAAAATCAAATAAAAACTAGAAATTGTACTTTGAGAGGCTGTAGAAGTCTGCTGCCTGTTGTCTGCATGGATTTCAAATTGCCCTGTCATTTATTGAATATTTACTAAACATGTATTTCTTTCACTGCAGGTAAGGACATGGCCCATGAAGCCATCCTCACTCCATGGAGAGAAAAGGTAAGGAAAACAAGAAATACGTCATCTTTCTGCAGGAGCAGAATATGAACACAAGTTTCCAGGAACACAGTCTCCAGGAATGAATGTAGAGTGAACTCTTACTCCTAATATGAACCAACATTAACCAGTATTAACATTGGATGAAATTACAAATGTGGATATCTGAAGTTCATCACCAAAGTCATATGGAAGAAGCGGTGTGATAATTACTAAAGAAGGCTATGAAAGGAAGTTTGACCCATGAGAACCACTGTGGTGTATCCAGAGGAAAATCTGTCTCAACCCACCTTAGTGATGGAGGCAGCAACAATAGTAAAGGTGGGCCTCCAAGCACGAGACCAGGTTTCTCTGGGAGTGCCTTTTTATTTCCAAACGGTAAGTGTGAATTTCAGTGTCACAGCTCTAGACAAGGTGGCCATCCCATTGGATCCCCTTCGGAGTTTGTTTATACAAAGCAGATACCAAAATACTGAACATGCATGGATGAAATCTTCTTCATGAGCACAGACCTCCAGGAACAATTGGGATTCTACTGCCTGTGTAAAGCCAGACCAGACCCAGCCACTGGAGTTTGGCTTGTGTCCCGAGGGAACTCTTGTCTAGATTAAATCATGTTCATTCATCAGCTAGCACAACTGATGTGGCTAGATGTGTCTTGCTGTCAACTCAGAAGTGTGTGAATACCCAGGGAAGACCCCTGGTCCCTAAGGAGCTGATCACACTTCCTGGGACAATGCAGAGCAGGATGCTGAGTCAATATTTTCTAAGGTGGATAGTGATGGGGTGGGGTTAATTTGCAGATCAGAACTAGTTCTCTCTCAGGTAGCTTCATCTTTACAGAAGCACAGAATTTTTCCAGTCAAAAGAATAAAAAGACTTATTTTCTATGCTATCAATATCTTATAAAGTGAGGAGGTTGGAAAATTCACAGGGTCGTAGGTATGTTTTCTTTACCCTGCTGGGGATTTACTTCCTTCCCATGGCCACAGATAAAGCTATAAATGTATAGACACCCCAATGGCAGTAAGACAGTCTTCAGGGGAAGAAAGGTTTTGGGAGCTTTTGTGGTGAATGACTCTTCTACAATAATGACTAATTGTATATAGGGTATAGAAGTATACAGGGTAAATCATGCCACATTCTTGTAAGATCCTGCTACATTCTTTTGATCCTAGTTTGTCAAATTATACCACGTCAGGTAACCTAGCTCCTGACATCTGACCTCATAGCATCTGCCCCTGAAATCCTGACAGCATCTTGTATTTATGGAGGTGAAAAAGGTTGAGGTTCTGAAAAAATTACTGGCTTCAGTGGTGGAGTACTGGAAATCACTGGGCAAAGTCAGTTCATGCCAGTGGACCCAAATGAGATCTCAGAGACATTATGGTCGAGTGGAGTGGGAGATCAGTCAACTGTACTGACAAGTGCAGTGATCTTTGTGCTCAGCCTTGTGCCACTACCGACCAAGTATTCTGTGCTCTTCAATGCCTGATTTTACTGTCACTTACCCACTTTACTTTTAGCAGCTCTCTGCAGGCCTAGTAAGGGAGGAAAAGGAACAAACAGGTACAAAACTTACATTTACAGGGCCCATTCTTCCTCCAGGGAATACTACCCTAACAGGACTATTTCCACAGTCTCGCTAGGTCTGTTTTATGACCAGTTTGCATGCCCTACTACGCACATATCCAAAGGAAGTCCATATTTCCTCAGAAATTGACCCCCTTCTCTGTAGAAGGTCTTCCACTGGGGAAGTTGAAGCCATACTGAAAAAACATAGCTAGTTTCTTCATGCTCGTCTTCTGGATTAATTTTCTCTGCATGCTGATTTGGGAGAAAGTTATGCATGTAAGGTCTGAAGGAGAGAGACTCTGAGTCTGATGGGCCTGATAAAAACGCTTTGATCTGAGTGCTAGAAGAGAAGCAGCTGCTTTCATTCTCGGAAAATTCCTTGACCAGGAAAAGTTGCTTTCTGCTGATTCCAGGAATCTTTTTGTGAGTCTATATTCAGCAGGGACTTGTGCAGCAGAGTGGCTTCGTGTGTGTGCGCACATGCACATTGCTGGGAGCCTATTCAACATCCTGTGAAACACAAGCTGAGGTGTTCGTGCCAAAGGGAAAAACACTTTTCAGTACGAACATTGCCAGGATGGAGGGGATAGAAAACTTAGCTACATCCAGGAATCCCAGCCACATATCCTTGCTCTGTGATAAGTAGACAGTGCATTCATTGACTGATAGCTGTTCCCTTTGAACACGGATGGCCTGTTTGCCCACACTCCCAACAGAACAAGAAAAGCAGAGTCAGGGATAAAAGCTAATTGGCACTAGGGTGGAAATGAAAAAAAAAAACACGACCCTACCTTTGAATTTGAGAGCTGATGAAGGAGGGTTTCCTGAGGTGTTGCACATTGCAGTCTACAGAAAGTTTTGAATCCTTCCAGTGCTTGTATGGTCATTGCTTTCAGCTACTCTGAAGTCCTTGCTCATCAGAGAACCACAGAAGCATTTAGGTTGGAAGGGACCTCTTGACATCATCTAGTCCAAGCCACCTGCTCAAGCTGGATCACTTAGACTAGGTTATCCAGGACTATGTGCAGTCAGATTTTGAATACCTCCATAGATGGAGATTCCACAGCCTCTCCTGGCAACTGGTTCCAGTGTTCAACCAACCCCATGGTAAAAAAGTGTTTCTTACGTTGAGATGGAAATTCATGCTTTAATTTGTGACTACTCCCTCTTGTCCTGTCACTGCATGCCACTGAGAACCATCAGTGCTGTGGGGCATTTTGAGATTCACTGCAACAATAATGACCATGCTCCATCATTGTATATTCAACAAGGGGAATAAGGGGGATTTATTCCCCTTTTCTTTCCCCCACAACCACCTTTCCATCATGTCAGTCACAGCCTTCCAGCAAGCTGAGAAGTCAAGATGCCATCATTCCTTAATCTCTAAAGGACTTTTACTTTCAGTCTTGCTTTGTAGACACCAAGGTATCTGGTTTCCAGTCTGCATGAAGAGCAGATGACATTGACTAGTGGAGACTGCCTAGGTTCCTTGCCTGGCTCTGCCAAACAAATCCTGAAAGACCTCAGGTGAACCACTTCTCTCCGTATGGACACTATTCCATCCTTTAGTGTCCCTTGGATTTGAAATGGGTGGTTCCCAGACACATTATTTTTAGCATGACTTCTCAACCGCATTGCTGATCAGCAGCTCTTCCTCGAGGGAAAAAACCACTACATCACCACTTTTGTTGTTACAGTGTTCACAACCACCACCCAACCTTACAGGTCCACATCTGAGCTGAATGTGCTCTGCTCAAAGCTTTTATACAGGGGTGCTGGAACAATTTTTTGAGACAATATGTCAGCTGAGTTGTTTTTCAACCACCATGCTGCTTTTCTGCAATTGGCTGTTCTGAGTATCCTAGGACATTATGCAGTCATTACTCTGAGACCATAGGCGTAGTCTATGGGTGAGGAAGATTTCAGAGTTAGCATTTACTTCATACTGCTGCATCTCCTGTACAGATTTTCCCCTAAAGCTGACACATTTTAGTAGTTTGGATTTTTTTTGTTAGAAATGGCATTAAATTTCTGGCACGGCCTCAGCATCATGACATTCATTAGCAGGTTCACGTAAGATGTCTTCTAATTACTCTCAATTTTCTTTATTTTAATACTGGCCTTTGAAAATTGCCAAAGAAGCTTACAACCTCTGACAGGTTGCAGAGAGGTGGGTGTTGGTCTCTTGTCCCAAGTGACTAGTGACCAGACAAGAGGAAATGGCCTCAAGCTGCACCAGAGGAGGTTTAGGCTGGATATTAGGAAAAATTTCTTTACTGAGACAGTGGTCAAACACTGGAATAAGCTGCCCAGGGAAGTGGTGGAGTCACCCTCCCTGGAGGTGTTCAAGGAACGTGTGGACGAGGCATTGTGGGACATGGTTTAGTGGGCATGGTGGTGTTAGTTGATGGTTGGACTTGATGATCTTACAGGTCTTTTCCAACCTTAGTGGTTCTCTGATTCTGTGAAATGCCATGGTTAATTGGTAACCAGTTCCCTCCCTGCATAGGATAGAACTTTGTAATTAACAGACAAACAAGTTTGGGAAACCACATTACAGTTCTGGGACTGAATTATTTTCAGGCTAGAATGAAATGAGTATTCAGTAGATAAAGGTCAATCTTTCGCAGAGGGGATGGAGAAACACATCCATTCAATTCACAAATCCAGATGAAAATTCAAGTCACGATGATATATTTAGTCAGCTAAAAAGGGCAGTCCTTGTGATGCAGCTGAGATAAAAGCTCTTCTGACTTCATGAAGGCTGCAGCTTAAAATACCACAGGAGACAGAAACTGAAATCAATGAAGCAGCATTTACCAAGCAAATGCTAATGACAAATTAACTCCAAACAAAATGAATGCAACTTGCGAGAACAGTGTTAATCCCCAGCCCTAGAAAACAGGATTGAAATAAAACCCACAGGATGATAGTATTTTTCATAAGCATATTGGTAGAAGGACTTCCTTGCTTTAGTTTGGTTGTGCTTTTTTCCTTTGTTTTTGTCAAGTTTTAATTCAAATTATTTTTGTTCATGTTTTCAAAGAGTTCAAGAAATGTTACACTTAAAAAAAACCCACACTACAAAAAATCCAAACACAACTTCTGTTTTTCAAAGCAAGTTTTTGATAAAAATAGTGGTAATTTAATTTCAGAAAACGATTTTTGGTAGAAAAAAAATTCAACCTCAAGCATTTTTATCAAATCACCTGAAAAACAAAGACTTCAGCAGAAAATGTTACAGACAAAACTTGGTGTTTTAAAAGGTTCTTACTCATTTCTGCTTCCAGTTTCTAGAAGAAAAAATATTTTCAACCACAAAAGTAAGTTTGCTTCACAAATTGTTTCTTTTAATCTTACAAGGGGTTACTTTAATCACAAAGAAGTGTAAACCCCTTTTGTTTTTATAAAGGGATTCCATAGAGCAAAAGGTAAGAGTTTGATATCTTTTTCCTAGGAAAGTTTGCTAAAATACAATGGTAGGACCCTTTTGTAAACTTCTGAGTCTACATTAGCTTTTAGCGAGGAAAAAAGGATAGGAACACAGTGTTCTTCCTTTTAAAATGAAGGCTTCCAGAGCAAAGACATGGATTGTCAGAAACCCAATTCTCATCAGACTTCAGGGGAGAGAAGAAGGTCTTCTACCAGTTCAAGAGTAAGAGGGGGCCTGAGACTTACCTGGAAAGTAGTTCTGTCTTCTGACAGGATATTTCAATGTTGCTTGGCTTTTACTAGAAATTCCAAAATTGAGGGGGCTTAATAACTAAACAATCTTTTCCACATGATTACCAAATTGTATGCAGAGCTGTGATTGAATTATTGCTTGATGACACTACAATTTCATGTGGACCCCATTTTAGGCTGATTACTTGCATCGCTTAATTATAAGGTACATCACTTGAACTGATTTACTGTTTTGATCATTGCATCATGTGATTGCCTGGTTCACAAAAGCAATTATGCTCAAACAAAAACACTACCAGAAGCTTGGAGGATTGAACTCCTGCAGCAAGCAAACTGTGTCTTCCCATGTGGGTTCTGGTTGTTGTGAATTTTTTTCTTTACCCTTTTCATTTTTAAACTGTCTTAGGAAAAACAAGTATGAAGTAGCACATTGATTATTTGCTTTGGATTGATTGTGTGAGGTCATCTTTTATGGTGCATAAAGCAAGCATGAGTGAAAGATAATCTCTTTCAGCTGTCAGCTGAAATCAGACAGGTTTGACATTCTTGTCAGTGTGTCAGGAATGCGTGGTGGATGACAGCAGTTACAGATTGTCATGTTACCACCGCTCCTCACAGAAATTTGCAGTGATATTTTAGCCTGCGCATTCCTGCACCCAGATAAGAGGACATAATAAATAAAAGAGGAATTATCACAAAACCTCCAACACATTTTTCCCTTATCCCAATCTCCACTGAAAATGCGCTATTTTTTTTTTAATTTAAACTGAAGAAGTTCCAGGGACTTTTTGGTGGAAAGTTGTCATCCCCATATGCACACTCAATTTCCTGTAGGAACCATTCTCCTTTTCTTCTTCCTTTGAAAAAGTTTTTCAATACCTTGGGAAAGGAGCGAGTGCAATGATCTTTTGTCCTTTTTTTTTAAGGAAAAAAAGAAACCAAGAAAAATGAATATTTCATGTGGGGGCAGGCAGGTAGAGGTAAAGCCAGTTCTTCAGCCCCAAACATTTACTATGAGAAATTGCCTTTTCCCCACGCCTCCCCCCCGCCCTTTTCCAAGCAAAAGTACCCAGTTTGTCAAAGGTAGAGAGGAGTCTGCTTTTTGGGGTCTTTAAAGGGAGGCTGGAGCATAGTTTTGAAAGAATTTGGCCTAAGAAAACTGAAGATGAAGTTACAACTAAGGCCAAATGTGATGTTGTACACTCTGGCTGTGGTGGACAGATTTCTGCATTGCCACATCAAAGGTTAAATCCAATCTTAGGACCAGATCCTGATCCTTATCAGGGAAGGAAGCCACAGCAGGGAAAGGAGGGAATGAATTGTTGGATCCTTTGATGTTATTGAAATGGAAATACATTAAACTTCCTGTAGCAGTAAACCTCAGGAAACTGTCTGTATCCCACATCCAGGACTGCTCCATCTTGCCTTGCCAGCAGCATTTCAACCAGGATTCACAACTGCAGCAGCAAGGGAGGAAAGTCACCAAAAAATAATGCCAGTGTACAGGGGAAGAGGGAATCAAATAATGCATGCTACAAGCAGAGCCATGTTTAAAGAATTCCCCTTTCAATCTGCCATCCATCCAAAAAATGGTGGGTGGCATGTTCTCAGGATGGATTATTTCTGGCACAGGCACAAATCTGAATATTTGTCAGATAAAGCTATCTACTAGTAGGTTTTCCAGCTAGACTGTTAGTTCTGACTCTGTGGTGAGAGCACACCAGGCACCCAGAGGGAAGAAATAGCAGTGTGTTTATGTGTCATACGGGAAACTGTCCCTGCTGAACTCCTGAGACCTTTCTGCAAGGCATACCTTAAAGTATGTGCAGAAACCTGCTAAAATTTTCACAGTTAAAGTAAAAAAAGGAAATGCATGACGAGAGTGCTGTTAACAGGGAGAAGGCCTGTCCGTACTTTCAAGAAAACTGTGTTCTTGTACTCTTGATACCTGGACTGGGAAATGTGAGACCCATGCTGGATTCACCAAGGCTGAATAGAAATGAGAGTGTATGCTTTCAAAATGTTGCTGACTAGGGCAAAGACTTGTGGTGGGAGCAGAGATGAAATTCCCTGTTTCTAACCTTTCAAACTTTCAGTAGATGCAATTTGATTTGCCCTTTCTTGCAACACTTTCTCCTCTGCATTCATAGAACCCACTCCCATCAACTCTGTTCTAATAAAAAATTTGAAGGAGGTAGACTATTAAGATTACTCATTTTCCCCTTCAAGGATTGTACAAGGAAGGTGACATTTTCTTCCAGCTTCATGCAGATAAACAAATATCAAAGATCATCACCCAGCTGACCAGATAGGGTTGGCTAAGACTATACCTAGGAAAGCATATTCCAGTCAGTTCATTTTCTATTTATTGGATCTGGAGGATAGGCAAAGCAAAAGGCCAACTCCTGTTAGTTTTTTGATACTGCACTTTCGAGGAACTTCTGTATGAGTTATTCCATGGGTATGCTTTAGTATCCAATTAACTACAGCTAAAGAGGATTTTTTTAAATGAAAGTCTCACCTTTTACAAAACAAACAAACAAAAAAATGCTTAAGAATTTTTCCACACTTTAAAAGCTTGTTAAATCTAAAAAGAATCATTTATTATAAAACTGGAGCAAGTGGAGAATAAGTATATGAAGCTTTGATCACTGCCAGATTACTCAGGGTTTTGTAAAACTGACCTTTCCCCTCAATTTGAGTTTCCCAAGGTCTATGTTAAAGCAAGTTTTGCTAGCTGTGAACTTAAAAGCTAATTAAATCAAAATTACTTGTAGAAGTGACGACATCTGGCTTTGCCAAACAAAATGACAAGTAAGGTTTTAACACACCAGAAAAGAGCTTTCCCATGACTCATCTGCAGTTGCTTTACAATCTTTTTACTTTTCTTTTTTGTTAAGTCCAGTAGGTAACAGCATTCTCTGTAAGTTTATCTCAATAAACCTCCTTGGGATAATTCCCACGACATTCACCTACATACCGTAAGGGTATGTGGAAGGAGAATGTCTGCTCCTTTAAGTTTATCTGGTCAAAGGAGCCACAAATAAGAAAATACAGAGACAGAAACTTGACTAACAATTTATAAGGGAGGTCATGATAAGACCAAACCTGGTCAGTCACACTAATTGGTAAGGATATGTGGAGTGTGAGAATGTTTATTTTCTCAGTTGTGACAATAAGGAAAGGGAGGGAGACAATCAATCAGAGTGATAAAGTCTGACCAATTAATGTTACTGAAGACGATAACCGGAAACAAACCTGGTCAGTCACAGCAGCTAATGGGCTATCACGAAATCGCAGGAAAACTTGGAACTTTGCAACAGATAAGTATGCAAACCTGAGAGTCCAGGCTGTTGGAGGGGGTCAGTAGGTCTATGCCAGCCAAGGAGGCAATGCGCAGGGCAAGAAGGGGCAGGGAGGAACAAAGAGGTGGGGTAGACACACAAGGGTACAAAAGGGGCCGGTCGCCTGTAAGCTGTAGCCAGTCGGTAGGCTTGTCTGGCTGACCCCTGCACCTGATCACAGAATCACAGAATCATTAAGGTTGGAAAAGACCTGTAAGATCATCAAGTCCAACCATCAACCCAACACCACCATGGCTACTAAGCCATGTCCTGCAGTGCCATGTCTACACGTTTTTTGAACACCTCCGGTGATGGTAACTCAACCACCTCCCTGGGCAGCCTGTTCCAATGCTTCACCACTCTCTCAGTAAAGAAATTTTTCCTAATATCCATCCTAAACCACCCTTGGTGCAAGTTAAGGCCATTTCTTCTTGTCGGATCACTTGTCACTTGGGAGAAGAGACCAACACCAACCTCACCACAACCATGTCCCTAAGCACCTCATCCGTACATCTTTTAAAAACCTCCAGGGATGGTGACTCAACCACTTCCCTGGGCAGCCTGTTACGATGTCTGACAACCCTTTCAGCAAAGAAATTTTTCCTAATATCCAGCCTAAACCTCCCCTGGCACAAGTTGAGGCCATTTCTTCTTGTCCTATCACTTGTCACTTGGGAGAAGAGACCAGCACCCTCCTTCCTACAACCTCATTTCGGGTAGTTGTAGAGAGCAATTAGGTCTCCCCTCAGCCTCCTCTTCTCCAGGCTAAACAACCCCAGTTCCCTCAGCCACTTCTCATAAGACTTGTGCTCCAGACCCTTCACCAGCTTCATTGCCCTTCTCTGGACACGCTCCAGCACCTCAATGTCCTTCTTGTAGTGAGGGGCCCAACACTGAACACAGTACTTGAGGTGCGGCCTCACCAGCACCGAGTACAGGGGCACGATCACCTCCCTACTCCTGCTGGCCAGGATGTCATTGGCTTTGTTGGCCACCTGGGCACACTGCTGGCTCATATTCAGCCATCTGTCAATCAACACCTCCAGGTCCTTTTCTGCGGGGCAGCTTTCCAGCCATTCATCCCCAAGCCTGTAGCGTTGCATGGGGTTGTTGTGACCAAAGTGCAGGACCCGGCACTTGGCCTTGTTGAACCTCAAACAACTGGCCTCAACGCATTAATCAAGCCTGTCCCGATCTGTCTGCAGAACCTTCCAACCTTCAAGCAGATCAACACATCCATCCAACTTGGTGTCATCTGCAAACTTGCTGAGGGTGCACTCAATCCCCTCATGCAAATCATTGATAAAGATATTAAACAAAACTGGCCCCAATACTGAGACCTGGGGAGCACCACTTGTGACCAGACACCAAATGGATTTAACTCCATTCACCACAATCCTTTGGGCACGGCCATCCAGCCAGTTTTTTACCCAGCGAAGAGTGCACCTGTCCAAGCCATGAACAGTCAGTTTCTCCAGGAGAATGCTGTGGGAAATAGCGTCCAAGGCTTTACTAAATTCCAGGTAGACTATATCCACTTTCCCTTATCCACTAGGCAGGTCACCTTGTCATAGAAGGAGATCAGGTTAGTCAGGCAGGACCTGCCTTTCATAAACCCATGCTGACTGTGTCCTCTCCTTTTGATGCCAGTCTTTGTCTGACAATGTTCAATACATCAGCATATTGTAAGTCTGCAAAGCCTGGCTAAGCCTGACTGACTCAACACAATGTGAGCACATTCCCCTTCTAGTTTAGCTGGGTGAGTTAAAGTGTTTAGCTGACTGAGTCCAAAGTCAGCTTTTTCACTGATAAGAGCTCTTCTGAGGAAATCTAGAAACAAGGGCCTCCCCCTCTTTTCCCTTGGGAACACTGACCTCTGGAGCATGTCCATCCTTGCTCGCCAGCACTTTTCTGACCCATCAGCATGTTGGTAATAGTGCTTCTTCCAGAAGCTCTTCCAAGGGGTAGGAAAGCATTCAATAAGTGCTTGAGGATGATAGTATTTGACTAGCTCAATAGCACAAGGCACAGGGAGAAACTATGTCTCTAATCCCTGCACGAAAAACTACAGGTGTGGTTTTTCTCAGCACGGTAGAAAGACAGTAAAGCAGGGGCACAGAGTTGAACAAGGACTGACATAGGCTTCTTTGGCCCAACAATTCAAGGAGACAGGGCCTTTCAAGGCCACCTATATGGGTAGTAGTAGAAACAGGAGTTAATCTTCTTGTTTTATGAGTTGTCCACCTGCACCAGCTGATTATTGAAACATTTAAGGGTCCCCTCTCAGCTACAGGACAGGCCTGGCTATGTCCACAGGGTACTTATCTTTATCTTTGCCCCCTTTGCCTGCACAGGACATCAAAATTCTTAGGCCAGAAGACGAAAATGACATAGACAGCTCACAGCTCTCCAGATCAGCCCTTTGGTCCCACTAGGACCTCTCCCACATCCCTCCCAGCCCAAAAAATCTTGCAGACAAGAGGGAGAGGAAAGAGACTAAGTGTATTAAAACACACTCTTCTCCCCATCTCCATTGTCTCCAACTATGGATTTTATAAGAGTCCACTCTCCAAGGAATACAGCTTTGAAAATTGTACCAGCTTCTTCCCCTCCACTCAGTCTAAGTGACAGCCTCAATGTGTAAGAGAAACTCCACTTCACTCTAAAGAGAGGCTCGACTTAAAGAAGCTCTTAAGTTAATCATAGTAAACTCTTTCTATTCACCAGGGGAAAGATCAGAAAATTCCAAAGCAGTCCAAAAGGGGGAAGGGAAGTGCTAGTTGCTTTTCAGAGTCAGGTCCCACTGACTGACTCTGTGGCAAGGGCTGAAATTTCCTCCTGATCTCTTGTCTCTGCACCTGGACAGTGCTGAGAGAGCAAGGTGCAGAGCAGCTCACTTAATTGTTGTTTAGCTACCAGGACAGATATCTCCTTATTAAGAAAGCTTTCTGGGGAGTGCTAAATGAGGTTGCAGGAGACAGACTAAGCACAGCAATGCTGCTGCAGAACTTGATGACCTTCATCTCTTTCTCCAGCTGGTGATGAAAACAGATGTCACCAGATACAGTCTGTACATCAGAGGGACTGCAATTAGTCAGTTCTCACTTGAGTGGGGGATTCACATTAATCTAGAATAATGATATTGTTTCTTGTGTGAGACTGACAGGAGAAAGACAAGAGGTTGGAAATTTCCCATTTCTAGAAGTGAACAAATTGGATAAGTACTTGAGGTAGAAATCTTCTAAAAATTAAATTACATGAAAACTCCTCTAGGGGGCTCTAGGAATACCCTCAATACATATGTACTAATATTTGTATTTATATTTGTATTCATAATTCATTATATATATTTATATACCTACATATATATTTATATATTTTTTCACAAATATTTTCTACTTCCTGAAAAGAAAGTGACCAACTCAGAAAACATTATCAAAGGAGGCCAAAAGTATCAACCAAACTTCAGGTGAACCCAGACAAAAAAAGAGAATGATTTAATGTAAATTGATATTGGCCACAAATGTATTTCTAACTCAGAATAGTTGAAATGCCTAATTTCACTTCTTAAAGAGCACTGTAAGAAGAGACATTTTTGCCTTGCTGTGTTAACTGCTGTGACTACTGCAGTGGCATAAGTGATGTCTTCTCCTAACACAGAATCCCCTTCTTGCAGGGCTTTCAATGTAAATCTGACCATGAGCACAGTTGATTTTAACCTGTGAGTCTTAATTCCTCTTTGTCTTGTCTGTTTGCGATGTGTCAGACTTTACCAACATCCTCTTCACCTACAGTTTTATCTGAAATTCATAGAAAATGCAAAGGATTCTTATACTGTGAATCACTGGGATTATTTGTTTAGACATGATTCCCAGTAACAATGAGACTGACATTTGCGAAGAGAAGGCGAAGAGATTTCAATTGCCCTTGGGCAGCCAGGGAAATCCCATCTCAGACACCTTCCCTGTACAAGAGAGGAAGAGGAACCAACACTCCTAAGTCAGAATGCTTACTTCAGCCAACAAAAGGACTCAATCTCACTAAAAGCTTTTCCATTGACTCCACTGGATGTTGGGGTAAACCATTAAAGTGACATTAGATTCAGTATGCTATCAGTGTCAATAAGAACCTGTCCCTTTTACAGTATAGCAAAAATTCACTCATGTATTTCAGGAAAGCAAAATGTCAGCCTATCCTCTCGGTCTCTTTCTTACTTCATGTTCTAGTTTCCTAAATATGGCAGTTGTTGTACCAAGGTGGGTGGAAAGAGTCCTCTAAGGATACTATGTCTTTTTTCATAGATCCACAAACACGGGCTCCATGCCCTGATTTGCCGTAATTTGTGTGAGCTTGGGAAAAACACTTTGCTTATCTGCTATCAAGATAATAACATTAAAGAATATCTCCAGCTGTATCAGGAGGATAAAAATGAAGTAATGTAGAGCACAGTCACTTGCATGAAGTAACAGGAGTCATTTGGAAGAGAAGAGAAAGGATGAGTTCTACAAGAAGGACTTTTTTTCTTGATTTCCTGTTGTTTATCTTTGGCATTTATTGTAGCAGTACAGAAAGTTTTTTCCTCTGTGAACCTTGTTACATTTCTTGTTGCCCACCAGTAGTGAGATACCAGTTCATTTATTAATGAAAACAGCTCCGAATCTCCCCAAGCTACATGCATTTTAACTTGAATGATGCACATCAGAAATGAACTCACATTTCCACTATATTTCCAATTCAGTGTTGCATGGGGAACGTGAAGTAGTTAACACCAGACCTATGGATTCAATCAACACCCAGGAAAAAAAATGATAAAAATGCCATACACTGAGAAAGGAGACCAGCACATAAATTGCATTTGTTTGCAAGTGATTTACAGTACAAAAGAAAGCACTCAGTATTTTATTCATCTTGAAGGATGTAGCCAGGTCTATCTGGAAACCCTTTATTACAATACCATGTTCTTATTTGTAACGTAAACTGCCAAAAAAAATCTAAGTAAAATTACAGATATTTCAAAATGCTTAGAGAAAATTAAGCGGTTAGCTCTCTTTAGGACAACATGGGCTTAACCTTCAGCCAGTGCTTAAATGAATCCCACCTGAATTTGAGTATTGCATATCAGAGCCCTCACTGCACAATTCCCACTCCCATGATGTCATTAATGGCAGATGTGCACCTGACTAGCTCCCATGTATTCTGTAGTTTTTTTCCTTGGATTGATTTCTTGTATGTTTTCAGGTGAGCAGGTACTATCTCTTGTAATTTTGGCATTGCTCCAAGGCTTCATCTGACCTTGGTAGATCAATCCAGACACATAAAGCACAGACATGTTTTGCAATCTTTTCTTTCTGAAGAAATGCGCAACTGAGCCGTGCTCCATATCTTTCATATAACACTACCCATTAACAGATGGACTTAGCTTTACAGACTAATATATCAATAGCTTTGAAAAATACAACAGCCTGAAACACATAAACACAGTAACAGCAACAAGAGAATAAATAATTTTCTTATGTGTAAGAATAGTTCCAGCTGCAGCTCAGCATCTTGATTCGCAAGCCTTCTAAATTTCACCATGAAGATGTTAACTTCTGCATTTTATCATTAGAAAATAAGTACTTCCTGCCAGTCTTACACCCAGAAAAGGGAGTGTATATGTTGGCATCTGCAGTGTTCCTTTCCTTGCAGCAATGGGACTCCATTCAGCTACACAAAAACATCTGAATGCTCAACTCTAACTCAGTGAAAGAGCTGCGGGAGAATGTTGCCATACTGCACAGCATCAGAAAGGATGAGAAAGAGATGAGCTGGATCATGTCTAAGACTGCAGCTTCAAGAGGTTGAAATGTATGTTTAGAAAATTGAGAAAGAGAGAGAAAGGAAACTTGAGCAATTTCAAGCTATGGTTCAGCAAGTGCAAAAAGCTTGCCTAGTCAATTTTTCTTCATGCAGGCAAGAACATCATTCCTAAGCCAGATTTGTCTACATACTTTTGTCTTGTGAGTCAAATGTCTCTCCAGCTAAATGGTGACCACACACTCTTACTGGAAATCCAGTGCCTTCAACTGCAGCTGAGGTGATCTGTTTCAGCTTGGAAAGCATTGGTAGAGGCAACTAGGCACCAAGTGGGGTGTGAGGATTCCAGGTACGCAGGCATCATAAAATCTCAAGGCAGGGTTGTTTACGAGTCATGAGCATGTATGCACTAAGGGAAACTAGTCGTGCCTAGTCTGTACATCCTACAATTTGAGACAGCTGCCCCTACACAATAGTTATGGGCCTCTGGAACTTGAGGGCCAGGATAACGAGGATATGGATGAAAGTCCATCTGCGGGGTTGCCTAGGGTGAGACAGTCTGTCCCATGCATCAGAACCACCTCTACTAAGGGTTCCTCTCTGCTGTTCCTTCCTACTTACACTTTTCCCCTGCTTCAGCATGGGGTCCCTCCCCATGAGACACAGTCTTTCATGAACTGCTTCTGTGTGGGTTCCCCACAGGCTGCAACTACTATCAGGAGTCTGCTCTGGCATGGGCTCTTCACAGGCTGCAGTTTCCTTCAGGAATTGTCTACCTGCTGCGGTGTGGGGTTCTCCACAAGGCTGCATGTTCCACCATGGTCCTCCACAGCTACAGGGGAATGTCTGCTCCAGTTCCTGGAGCACCTCCTTCCCCTCCTCATTCTCTCACTTTGGTGTCTACAGGGCTGTTTCTCTCATATTTTTCTCACTCTTTACTCTCACAGCTGCTGTGCAGTATTTTTTGCCCTTTCTTAACTACATTACCAGAGGCGCTACTCACTTGTTAAGGGGCTCAGCTGTGGGCCTCAGCTGTGCTCTGCAATAAGTCCAGCACAGGGCAGCCCCAGCCTTTTCTCATAGGTGCCACCCCTGCAGCCCCTCCCATCTCTTTGCTACCAAAACTTGGACATTTCAACCCAACACACATTTCTAACACTTTCTTCCTCTTACATCGAGCTATCAAGGGAAAAGTCAGAACTTACTTTCTTTTCCTCAATACCTTGCCATAAAACCATTGTTTAAAATAGTAGTGTTAAAATTGGAGTGGACTAAAGATGAAATTATTTCTTCTTAGGGAGAAAAATCTTTTAAGAAATTTCTTCTTTTCCTATCTTACTTCTTAACAAAGCAAAAAAATGTTTATAAAATAGGGGTTCCAGTTTGATTTTCTTTCCTGGGAAAAGTTATTTATTTCTCTCAGAAAGAGCAGAAGTCAGAAGGAAGCTCACCTTCTTTCAAAGGTCTTCAAAAAAGTGTGCTCTCCTAAAAAATTTAGTAGAATATATCTCTGTAGAAATGTTTCATTAAAAATCTTTGGATATTATTAATTCTGTGGAAACCATTGTCTTTTTGTACACAGCAGAGATTGAGTCAGAACTGCATATTAAAGAAGGATCTCAATATAGCACACCAGACCATGAACTTATTCTGCTCCAGTTTGCTGGCTGGACAGGGTGGGGAGATGTAGCATAACTGTAAATTAATATAGTATTTCCAAAAAAGATGGAATGGCTAGAGAAGACATATAAATGAGTCAGATTTGTGTGTCAGGAACACAAGTTAAAGTCCTTTGCTATTCCTAGAAGTTTGATCATACTGTTAGTACCCTGCATCTCGCCTGGGAGTATCATCTGTGTGCTGCCAAATTAACACTGTGGGGCATTATCACTCTTACCATTCTGGAACACTGCCTTGAAATCCATTGGGGCAAACTGTCTTATGCCAAATTGTGTGCTCTCCTACTAATAAGCCAGCCTTTTCAAAGCATAGGAGTGCACGAGTTAACAGAATAAATCAGGATAACGTCCATTCATGTCCACATCTATTTCATAAACAGACATAAATAACTCTATGAAACGTTTTCTAGCTAACCCTGTTTGTAGAAAGAAATGCTTGTTGCGATTTTTTTCTCCACTGCATTTCAAAGTTAGCAACAAACTCAGTGTTCTTTTACTTCTTGGTGCTGGGGAGTTAGGAGTAGGGCTTTATGCAGCTTGTTCAAGGATACTGACATCACCTTGTACAGTTTCTGCTTCAGTCGAATGGCACTGTGCATGGAGTAACCTTTGAGGCCACGGGAATGTGGCTCAGACAAAACAGATGACATTCTACAAACAGTTTATGCCAGTCAGTATGAAACAGACCATAGGCAAGGCTATTAACAGCTTCCATTTCTCTCCATGTAACTTCTAGTGGAAGAGACTTGCTCCTTTGTGTGGATGAGAACAGGTTCTGCCCTTCACATTCAAAAACCGGAGTTTGTTCTCTCTGTGGCTTTTCAAGGCTGCAATATCTAAACAGCTTGTTCCTAGGAAAGGGTTCTTCACTGAGAGGGTGGTTGGTCACTGGAACAGGCTCCCCAGGGAAGTGGTCACAGTACCAAGCCTGTCAGAGTTCAAGGAGTGTCTAGACAATGCTCTTAGTCATATGGTTTAGTTTTAGGTAGTCCTGCGAGAAGCAGGGAGTTGGACTCAATGATCCTTGTGGGTGTCTTACAACTTGAGATATGATTTTATGATACTGTGAGCCAGGCCACAAGTTCCACTTCTTCCTATCTGTGATGTTTGTTGTATTTGTAAAAGCCACAGCTACTCAACAAGAGAAACTCTCTTTACACAACCAAGCACTTTGTCTGATTTTGTCTCATACTTCAACTTTGCACAGGCAGGGAATTACTGTCTTCCAATTTTAGTACTGGAGGAGGGTGACGTTCCCATGGGTGGATCTTCCAGTGGCTTCAGAGGATGCCCTGTAAAATATTGGAAGAGACAAGTATATGTGGGGAGGCTTCATACCAGTTGGGAATCAACTAGGTACTCTGAAAGCAGTCCCAAGACAGTCAGGAAATGTGACCTTGAGAATGACGCCAGAGATATTCAATCAGGATGTTGCAAATACTCTGATTTTTAAATAATCGAGATTTGATCATATAGAATGGTTAAGTTTGATTAATAAATAAAATAATAAAATACAAATGCATAAGTTAGGATTGTTAAGTTTGAAACAATAACCATAGGAATCTCACCAGGGAGTCGCTGTTCTGTACTAAGGAACTAATAGTAAAGAGATGGAACAATGAAGAATTGAATAGAAAAGTCTTGTTTGAGTCCCGTGACAATGTGACCTGATATGCACCAGTGATGCTGCTTGGAAATCCCCTTACCCTTCCCATCTTGATTCGAATATCAAGAATGCCAATCAATAGATATTAATAGAAATAACCATTGATTATTTTAAGTATGAATATTGATAGACTAGTATAATCCAGAGAATGAGTAATAAAGATTAAATTATATATATTCTGTATGAAGGTAACTAGATATGATTTATCTGCGATTTAATCATAAACTAATTGTTGAACAATGTAGTATTGTGAATAGGTAGAGTTTGCTTGTCAAGAGAATGATAAGTTGTAGGCCTGGTCAGTAAACCGAGGAAAACTTAAGAAGATCCCAAGAATGGAATTTTGCAACCAAGCTGAGCATGCACAAAGATTGGGTTCAACCAGAGGACACCATGAGGAAGACTATGGATGACGACCAGAGGACCTTAGATGACCACCTGTGTACCTGGAGGCGCATGTGTCATGGGCATTTACATATATTAATGAGTTCTTGGAAATTGTATGAATATGTTAATTGTTTCTTGGAAATATGATGAATATGTATACTTTGATTGTATATAATTTTTGTAGCGGAGAAACTAGGCACGCACACTAGGTGGAGTGATCCCCTGTGCATCCAGCACTGCAATAAAGAAGTGCCTGCTCTCCTACATATATTGTATAGATGAGTTTTTATATTACAGATTTGTAACAAGGACAGGGCTGACAGGCCAAAGAAAGTGATTGGTTTGCAGAGATCTCTGAGGGACAAGGAGGTGGTCCTATGCACACAGACATAGACACACAAACTCACACACACATAACTAGTTTTTCAAGTCAAATTTCATTATTTTTAAGGCCTGGAAACATAAATAGTATGATGAACAGTTCCATAAGCCAACCTTCAAGAAAATGGACAGAATGTATTTTTACATTCAAGCCTGAAAGCATAGAAAACAATAAAAGTTAGCACAGGAAAAGAAAGTATGTATTAAGTGTGTTTTCCAAATGAAACCGGACCTGGCAGACTCTCCTTCATTATATTTACCATCAGTGCTGATAAGGAAAACGCAGAGTCAAACTTCCTTTCCAGGCAGATCAAGCACTGGACCCCTTCATTTGTCACAGCCACTCTCACTGTGGTGAGTTGTGGGACTACCCAGCTGTAGCCACAGATGAGATGGGCAAGAAAGGAAGTAGGGAGTACTGGGTTTAGCTGGGGTGGAGTTCATTTTCCTCATAGCAGCTCATATGGTGCTATGTTTTTGATTTGTGACCAAAAAAGTGTTGATAATACAAGGCTGTTTAAGTTATGGCTGAGCAGTGCTTGCAGAGCATCAAGGCCTTTTCTGTTCCTCACACTGCTCCACCAGCAAGCAGGCTGGGGGAGCCCAAGAAGTTGAGAGGGGATACAGCTGGGACAGCTGACCCCAGCTGACCAAAGGGATATACCATACCATACAACACCATGCTCAGCAAAAACAAGATGGGGGAAAGAAGGAGGAACGGGGTGCATTCAGAGTTATGGAGTTTGTCTTCCCAATTAACCATTATGAATGATGAAGACCTGCTTTCCAGGAAATGGCTGAATGCCTGCTGATGGGAAGTAGTGAATGAATTCCTTGTTTTGCTTTGCTTGTTCATGCAGCTTGTGCTTTGCCTATTAAAATGTCTTTATCTCAACCCATGAGTTTTCTCCCTGTCATCCTTCTGATTCTCTTCCCCATACTACTGGGGGGCAGGGGGGTGGGTGGGTGGGATGAGCAAGCAAGGAGCTGTGTGGACCATAGCAGCGCACCAGGTTAACTCACAAGCCAGAGTTTTATCAGGAAATGAAACAGCCTTCTTCCAGGACAGAAATAGACTTTGTCAGTTTTCACTGCTGACTGGCATGATATAGTGCCTAGGAAGACAGCTGGACTGCACTGGAGCAGCTACTGACACTGTCCCATGAAAAGTAGAACAAAGTAGGCAGCTGTGGAGGAGTATTTGTGCTCCTAGGAGGTGTGGAAGGAAAGAAGACCCCCACTTGCTCCCTACTCCATTCCCAGTATCCGCACTACTCCCCCAGTTCGCCCTTTTACACTCTCCAATACCTTGCATTACAAGCTAGCTGCAAGGAGAGCCTGTAGCCCTTGTCCCCTTCTCCTGACAATAACAAACTATTCTGCTTCCGCACTCCTCTCCAACTCACCAACCATTGTAGGAGGCTCTAATCATGTTAAGTGGAGCTTTCAAGTTTAGCACCTACCAGGTAGGCATCTGCTAATCACCGCAAACCAATTTACAGCAGCATAACACCGCTGCAATCAGAAAGAACCTGCCACAGACCACCCCTGTGTATGCAACACTCTGCAGAAATCCTACACTCCTAAAAGCCATGTTTTGTCACTGACAGTTTTGTCTGTGTGTATGCCTCTGTTGTGCTATTGGATAGACAGGACTGGACAGTCTCTGTCCTGTCACAGAAAGACAAAAAGTAGTACTCAAAACATTCTCTCTTAAATAAGGAGCACCCCCTATCCCCCCCTTCATAAACAACGACAGTGTACTTTGTGCACTTTCCAGGTGGGACTGCACCTTTCAGTCTGCCCCATCTTCAGTGAATGGAATGGGCTATAGCATCAGTGTTCATGTTGGCTCTTCTTTTGGACAGTCTAGTAATACCAGATGAAAGAACTACAGAAAAAAGCAAGAGTCACCCTATGGTATATGTATTCTGTTTACTAGGATACTGGTGAAGACAGTTTTACTCTTAGCTTTAGTGAACCAGACAAAGACCTAGCAATCACTGCCCATCACCTGAGCTGTTAGTCATTTCCTGATTATCATACCTATGCTCTTGGTTTCAAAACCAGATTCCTTTAAGAACTGAGAACCCAGAAAATGTAGTTGGACATGGGAAAAATCTGTAGAAAGAGTTTCAGCTTTGATCATTCAACATTTCTCAAGATATGTGGCTATGCTGGCAAGCTCCTGAAAGCTTGGTGGTTGAAGCCAAATATCAATAGATCCCTAGTGGACGAGCCAGAGTTCAGTCCATAAAATATATAGTATGACAAAGGCAGTAAGATCAACCTTCACTCAGAGAGCTGAGGTCAGCACACAGAAGGAGACTAACCATCACTTAGATGTTTGGGCACATATTGGCTGTCAGACTAATATATCAGTTAACAGTCAACAGTTACCACAACTCATAACTTGCAAAAGCATTTTAAGAAGGCATTGGTCTCATGGTATATGGGTTAACAATGAAGTGGAGAAGGTAGAAGAGCTGTGTATTTCAGCTGGGAGAACTTAGCAACCTCCTTTTCACAAATAAGAGAAGAAAGTTATGTGGCAATGGAAAGAACAGATAATTCAGCAAAAAGAGATGATACTGTTAGCAAAGGACAGAGCAGAGGTAGGAGGCTAGTTTAGTAGAGGAAAGCAATACACATTTTGAAGGATATTGAATATTCTTCATGGTGAACAGAGTGAGACAGTGAAGTGGATTACAGGGGTGTTACATTGGAGAGGTGAGCAAGAAGCAGCACCAGCAGCAGCACATTTAATTGCTAGGGTGCTCCAGGCCCACATATGGCTTTGGTCAGATGTTCCAGCTGTTGAAACCAGTAACCAACAATACCATAGCCTTACTGGGGTCACAGTGATGATGACTGAAGCAAGGTTTAGGCAATGACAGGGAAAAACATTCAGGTTTAAAGAACAAGGGAGATGGGACGCATTGGAAGGCATTTGCAGCAGGAAGGCTGTGGGCCAGCAGTCCTCACAGAAGGAATAGTGTTTTAAGTAGCATCATTCACCAGCCAACAATCACATTCTTCATCATAGACATTCAATGGCTCTCTGAAGTAGTTCATGTGTGTGGGAGATGGACTGTAAGCAGACAGACCCATGCTTCAGGGCATGTTGCAGGCTGGAGAGTGGCTTGCAGAATACCAAGAGACTAAGCATGTGAAACAAACACCAAAAAGCAAGTCGCATTTTACAAGGACTCACTTGCTTGATTTGTGTACACTATTCTGCCTGGACTTGGTTCAAATGTGAAATGTAAAAGTAAACTCAAAAGATTTCTTTCCTGCTTACACGCTATGACTTAAAAAGTGGTTCTAAGAGTGGAGTCAAGGGATTAGTCTGGTCCTTTGTATAGTATCTTTAGAAAGTCAAAACCAATATCAGTGTATTTGCATTCTACAGAGCTGTGAATAGTGGAGATGTTGAGAATTAAATATCTTCCAGTCTAGCCAGAAGCCATGCCAAAAACTGAACCCTGGTCTCACTATCAGCTCTATAGAGACACTGTGCTCAACAGGTCTTGGCAGGAGCAACTGGAACTGCTACAGGCACTTTGCCTCCCACTAGTAGCAGTCCCATTTCCTTTTACAGAGAACGCCAGCAGCATGTTCAAAAACAGCCCTGCACAGACAACTGCTTGGCTGTCCTTTTGGAGAAGCAGGTTGCTTTCTGGCAGCAATGGGTCTCAGCCTTTCCCGCACAGAGCGGTTTTCCTATCTGGATTTCTGATTCCCAGGATCTCTGCAAGTCATTTCTTCCCATAGCTAGTACAAGAAGGAGCTCACTCCAGCTTGCTTTCCTCCCCACCAATGCACCATGAGTTTTCATGTAAAGACAGTGCCAAGAGAGATGCCATTCTTCACCCTCTCTCAGTGCCAAAGTTCTTACACCAGTGGACTACAGCTTTCAACAGCTGATCCTCTTTCAGGCTGAGGCACTGGCAATCCAGCATGGTAATTTAACCTAATCATTTTATGTACTGGGGATTTCTAGGGTAGACGGAATGCAAGGCAGCGAGTGGCTTTGCTAGACAAACACAGGGGAGGGAAGGCCAGGCTTCTAGCAACACCAACTCTATTGTAAAGTATGTATTTGAAACGGGCTTTGAAGACCAGTCATCACCGTGCATTGGATGGCAGGATGTGATTATAAAGATGTCAAACTCCAATTACTGTGTATTGACACAGAAATAGATCTCCATCATGCGGTTAATCTTCTGGTTGTGTGAAACCACTACTAACTGTGACTCTAGAAAACCAGGTTACAGCATAATTAGACACTGTCTTGTGGAGGAAAAGCAGAAATTTATACTACATATTTTTTTCTGCCATTTCCTCTGTGTGACACCAAGTTCCCTCACCATTGAAACACAACAAAAAACAGACACTCTTAAATACCATGGTTCAGGTACAGATTCAGTAACAAGCAATCACTTTCCAGGCCCTTCTAGATGAAGACAAGTTGATTTACCTTTGACCTGGAAAGGCAGCATATGAGGAACAAGACCACAATCTCCCAAAAGGCCTGCAATATGAGATTTTCAGCCTTGCTCAACCACTGCAGTGGAAAGGCAAGACAAAAAAGTTCTGGTTTAGGCAGAGGTTTCTTCAGTTTTTCCCATCACTCACTTTTGGTCATGGTCTGTGCAAGGTTGAAAAGAGAGTGGAGCACACTGGCTTGGGGACGTCTGGCAGTTCTTTGAGGGAGTGGCAGGTGTGCATGACAATTTGTAATGGAAAGCCAGCTTTCCATAGATCTGGGTTGTGAGTATCTGCTGGACAGCAAGACAACTCTGACAGCCAGCCTTTCCTGAGGGCTTGGCTTGTTCTTCTGCAGAGCCAAAGCTCTTTTCTTCTAGAGAATTTTTTTCTCAATCCTGCTTATTAAAAGAAACCAGACAAAGAATGTTTCTTTGAACTTCTGGCTTTTAAAGCCTTTTAAAACAAACTTATGTAGTGTTATTGTTTTTTCTGTGGCTCATACACACTCCTCAGAGAAGCCATTCCTTCTTTTGCTTTTTTTCTGACAACCCTTTCATTCTTGGAATCGTAGGCTAGTCTTAGCTGGGCTTGCAGCTAGCACCTTATTTCCGGTGTCAGTTCAGCAAGGACCAGAAACTGGCTGGTGACCTTTTCTGTATTGTGGTAGGAAACATTTGCCCAGCTTTTGTGACAGAACAAGGAGGAAAGGTAGTCACTCTTTAAAAATGTTGGCTGTGCTTTCTTCTCAGAAGAGGCAAGGGAATGACAATATGATTCTCCTTCAGGTTGAGCAATGGATACTATCTTTTAGAGTCCCTTTTAGGTCCATTTTCCAACACCTGTAATTCTTACAGAGATGAGGCCAAATAAAATTTTCAGGAAGGGGCTTTCCAGTGAAGATGTGAATTGGTTGAAGCTCAAATTATTTGGTAGTAATACAACATGATTTCTCAGTGCTTAGATTTTTCCCCCCCACCATAGATAGTTTCCTTGATGGGAAGACACCCACAAGAATGAATGTTTTGTGTTCTGGTCTGACAAGAGGGATGGGAAAACTGCCAGGGAAAAGGAGTTGCTTATACAGGTCTCGCACGTTTCCAGCTTTTACAGATCCTAAGTTCCTTTTTACACCTCAGCAGCGGTATTTTTAATGTGTCACAGGCTAATACTAACTTAGCTTGAGGATCTGAATTCCAAGGAAATTTAAATATGTTTCTCATGGAAAGCCATAAAATAAAATTCCCTGAAAGGATAGAGTCTTTAATTATGATCACATTTGCTTTGACAGCACGTTTGTGAATTGCATGTAACCTGATTATTGTTTTGACTACCAGTAAGGAGGATTAAACCATTTTTCTACATGAGTGAATTAAAGCTACCCCAAGGCTATTAGGTTTTGGTTATTTATTTTCTAACTAAGTAGATCACTTGGCAAAACTAAGCTGCTAACAGTAATCACGTTGTCCTCTTGTCCTAGCATAATTAACATGAAATATATACTTTTATCATTCTCCTGATTAGTCCACAAAGCTGAGGCACAGCATGCAGTGGATAAACACAACATAGCTTTCTATCTTCTTTTACAGCTGATTGCTTCATAAACCCTACCATGCTTTTTGGTTTAAACAATTGACTGATTGGTCCTCTGGAAGATCAGGGTAGGCCTCTGGTCAGGATGAAAGAAGCTGCTGCTGCACTCATTCAGGATCCAGAAAAATGAGGACCTTGCTCCAGCTTGGTTTAGGGGGATGGAGCAGTGTCTGGAGACTTCTGAAAACAAGTTGCATTAGTGGAACTTGGGCCAGCACTATGTTTGCCATCAGAAACTTGCTCTTAATGTCTTTTTGAATTATCTTTCTGGCTTTTTGAATCTATTTGTAGTCCTCTATCCCCACTAAAGATACAGAGCAGCTTATTCCTTTACTGTCTGTACCAATCTTTATCTAAAGAATAGATAATGGCCATACCTCTACACCATAATCTGGAGATGAACAATCTCTGTTTTAGGTGGCAGCATGTTCCCAGCTTTAAGGAACTACCTGAGACACAGCCTATCCACACTTGCTGGATTCCTGCAGAAGTATTAATCTAAAGGAAAAATCAGGAGAGAGATTGTAAGCATGAAAACTAGAGAACATGCACCATTGCAAACATGATTTTAGAGCAGGATGCCAGCAAATTGTTTTGAAAATGTTGGGACAGTTACATGTGCCAAATGGCCGTTTGCCTGTTTTGGATGTCTACATTTTATCTGAGTTAACACCATTGAAAATGCAATGTTCTCTGACTGCTCGTGCCTCAGATAAGGAAAACAAATTCCTCCTAGACATAGCAAGGTCTCTCACAGGATCACAGAATCGCAGAATCATTAAGGTTGGAAAAGACCTATAAGATCATCAAGTCCAACCATTAACACAACACCACTATGCCAACTAAACCATGTCCCAAAGTGCCGTGTCTACACGTTTTTTGAACACCTCTCAGTGAATCAGGGGAAAAGTGTGAAAAGAGAACTACTAAGAAAGAAGATACAGTCATCAGGTGAAATGACCCTGAAAGTAAAAAAGCCATAGTATCTATCACTGGTCATGTCACATTGGAAGCAAGTGAGAGAAAGCTCAGGGAAAATGGATTCTTTTAGAGTGTAAAACCAGCCTTCCTGTTCCGTGCGCAAGGTCTTACAGATATGGCAGAAACCTCTCTCAGACCCACACTGCAGGCTTGATGAGAAACATCTCTCCGTAACCAGGACTCTACCCCAGCTCTCAGGGCCCTGACACTCTTTGTGTCAGCACTTTCTACTTTGGGATCAGTCGCAAGCCTCCAAAATCAGACTTGATTGTTTTTTCCTCCTCTGTCAGACAAGCTCTGTACTACACAGGGGGACTGTGGAAAAAATGATTATCAGTGTGATTTGACTGAATGTTTGTTCCCAGGCCAACTGGGTGGGGGGAAGGCAAGAGACTAAGTGCTTCTCCTGAGCCACCTGTAAAAAAGGTAAAGGTGAAATTGGCTGAATAAAACATAGGACCAAGCACTGGAGCTCAGAGCTAAAAAGAAGCAGAATTGCTAGCGTGGAAAGAGGGTAGATGTGTAGTGCTCATGACTTACACAACAGATATGAAGCTCTGGAGTTGGAATGACAGGGATATTATGAGGTGGATGATGATCCATCTATGATAAAGGAATCACCAAGGACAGGTCAGCCTATTCCCTGCTTCATGACTACTTCTATGAAAGAAAAATGGTGGGTTATTGTCTTAAGTGACTCCCTTCTGAGAGGAGCAGAGGGCCTGGTCTGTAGACCAGAGCTGCCTTTCAGGGAAGTTTGCTGCCTCACTGCGACTTGAGTTAAAGATGTTACCAGGAAATTTCCTAGCCTGGTACGGTCCTCAGGTTATTATCTGCTATTGCTTTGTCATATGAGCACCAATGAAGTCATAGTGAGCAGTCCAAGGGCGATCAAAGGAGATTTCAGGGCCTTGAAAAGATTGCTAAGGAGACCGGGGAGTGCAGGTAGCATTCTTGTCTATCCTCCCCGTTGTAGGGAATAACATCAAAAGAAACAGGCAGACCCACCTTATCAATACCTGGTTCTGAGGCTGGTGTCACCGGCAGAATTTTGGGTTTTTTGATCATGGGATCATCTCTACAACACCAGGCCTGCTGGGCTGACAGGATTGACGTTTCTCAATGGGGGAAAAATATTTTTCTTCACAAGTTAGCAGGGCTGATTGAAAGACCTTTAGATTAGGCTCAAAGGGGGAAAGGGATAAAATCAGGCTTACTAGTAATAACTTATGGGATGCCATGACAATGTTTGAGGCATGGTGTTCTAGTGAGGGCTTTCACTCTGCTCCATGAGGTACTGAGTACACTGGAGCACTTTTGAGATGTTTGTGCACTAATGCATGCAGTATGACAAATAAACGAGGAACTAGAAGCTTTGGCTCAGTCCCAGAGCTACAACATCATTGGTATAAGTGAGAATTGGTGTGAACAGTCCTGTGAATGGACTGCTGTGATGGACTTTTCAGGAGAGATAGGCAGGGCAGGTGAGGCAGAGGGGTAGCACTGTATGTAAAGGTGGGGTTGGACTGTACAGCACTTGCAGTTCAGGATGACATGGTTGAGAGCCTCTGGGTAAAGAATAGGGGAAAAACTAATAAAGTGGATATTATTGTGGGAATCTACTATAGATCACCCAGCCAAGATGGTGACACTGATGTATTATTATTCTATAAGGAATAGAGGGAAATCTCTAGATCAGTTTCCCTTGTACTTATGGGCAACTTCAACTTCCCAGATGCTAACTGGGACTAACACACAGCACATGCAAACAGGACCAGGAATTTACTGAATAATATTGAAGATAATCTTTTGATACAGGTACTAAGGGTGCTGACTAGGAAATGTGTCCTCCTACTTCTGTTGTTTGTAAATAGAGATGGTCTTGTGGGTGATGTGGTGATTGGTGGCTGTCTTGGCCACAGTGATCATTAAATGATTAAGTTTAAAGTCTTTGGTGATATAAGAAAAACTGTCAGCTGAGTTACTACTTTGGATTTTGGAAGAGCAGACTTTAGGCTGTTCAAGACACTCGTTAGTAAAGTCCCCTGGGAATTTACTTTGAAGGTACTGGGGTCCAGAAATGCTGGTCCCTTTTTAAGAGCAATCTTTGAGGAGCACAGGAGCAGGCAATTCCCATATGTAAAATGTCAAGAAACGGGGCAGAAGGCCAGCTGGGATGAACAGGGTTCTCCTTCTGGAATTTAGGGGGGAAAAGGAATTGTATGGACTTTGGAAGCAAATTCAGGATACACAGGAGGACTATTGAGATGCAGTAGAGAGAAAATTCATATGGCCAAAGATCAACTGGAGTTGAAGATGGACATTACTGCGGTGGATAACAAAATAGACTTTATTAAGTATATTAACAGCAAAAAGAGGACTAAAGAGAACACTGGTCCACTATGTGATGAGGTTTGTAACCTCACAAATAGAGGTGAAGATAAAGAAGAGACATTCAGGTGAAGATAAAGCAGAGACATTTAATGTTTCCTTCACTTCTGTCTCTTAACACCAGTGATGGGCCCTGTGACCTCCCCCACGCCTGTAACCCTCAGTGGAGGACCACAACTGTGAGAGTCATATGCTCCCAGTAAAGTTTGGACTTGTACAGGATTTGCTGCTGCAACTGAATGCACGTGTCTATGGGGCTTGATGGGATTCATCCCAGGGTACTGAAAGAGTTGGCCGATGTTATTGCAAGGCCTCTCCCAGTTAATTATCAGTGGTCTCAGGAATCTGAAGAGGTCCCAGTCAACTGGAAGCTAGCAAATATTATTCCCATTTTCAAGAAGGGCAAGAAAGAAGACCCTGGTAATTACAAGCCTGTCAGTCTCATTTCAGTGCCTGGTAAAATTATGGAGAAGATCATTCTGGGAGTTATAGAAGAAAATGCAGTCACTAGTTCATGAAGGGAAATAATGCATTACTGACTTAGTATCCATTTATGACAAGGTTACCCACCTAGTGGAAGGGTGGCAGGGAACAGTGGAAGGGAAGGCAGTGGTTGTGTGGGGCTTATATTTTAGCAAAGCTTTTGATACTGTTTTTTACAGTAGCCTTCTGGACAAAATGCCCAGCATACAGCTGGACATGTACACGGTATGATGTGTGAACCATTGGCTGAAGTGTTGGGCTGAAACAGTTGTAGTAAATGGGGTAGCATCTGGCTGGTGACCAGTCACTACTAGTGTTCCCCAGGGCTCAATTTTAGGGCCAGTTCTCTTCAATGTTTTTATCAATCACCTGGACATAGGAGTTGAGTGCACACTAAGTAAGTTTACCAACGATACTGTCAAGAGGAGCTGCTGATTCCCTCAAGTGTAGAGAGGCTTTACAGAGAGATCTTGATATATTAGTGCACTGGGAATTACCAACCATATGAATTTTAAAAAGAATAAATGCCTGATTCTGCTCCTGTGATGGTGTAATCCTGGATGTATGTATAGAATTGAGGGCTAGAGGCTGGAGTGTAGCCCTGCAGAAAGGTATCTAGGGGCTGTGGCTGATGCTTAGCTCAATGTTAGTCAACAATGTGCCCTGGAGGCAAAAAGGGCATTAAGGGCTGCATTAAGCACACTATAGTTAACTGGTCGAAAGTAGTGATTGTGTTATGATACTCAGATTGGTGCAGCCTCACCTCAAGTGCTGTGTGTAGTTTTGGGGTCCACAGTATAAAGAAGATACAAAAATATTAAAATGTGCCCAAAGGAGGGCAACAAGGATAACAAAAGGATTAGAGGGCACAACTTCCGAGGAACAGCTGAGGATACTAAGTTTTTTCAAATTAAAGAAGAGGAGATAGAGGGGTGACCTCATTGCTGTCTACAACTTCTTCATGAGGGGGAGCAGAGAGGGAAGTGCTGATCTGTTCACTCTCGTGTCCAGTGATAAGACGTAAGAGAATGGTATGAAATTGCATCAGGGGAAATTCAGATTGGATATTAGAAAAAGATTCTTTACTAAGTGGGGGGTAAAGCACTGGAACAAGTGCCCTAGGGAAGTGGTCATGGCCTCAAGCCTGTCAGTGTTCAAGAAGTGTTTGGATAACACTCTTAAATATATGGTTTAACTTTTTGTTTGCCCTGTGTGAAGTCAGGAGCTGTACTCAAAGATCCTTATAGGTGCCTTCCAACTGAGGATATTCTATGATTCTGTGATAATTTAGGTGAAGGAGTTTTTCCCCCACTGTCAGCTGGATGCATTTCTGTAGGGCCCATTTGACAAACACATCATAAGACTTTTCCACCTTCCTAGCCCCATAGTGCCTCATGTTTCACCAGGGCAGATGTTGTGGGCCTCATGTGTAGAGGACTAATTTGGTACTTGATTACTGCTGCACTTCACAACACTATTGTTGCCCTGTGAATCTGGACCTTGGACCTCGTTAGGCCTGAGCAATCCCGTTTCTTGTGTGAGGGGAAACTGCAGGACCAGCATCCAACCTGCACCACCAGATGGCCCCCATTGTCTTCCGGTCCCAGGCGAAGATGTCCTGCTGTATCCGAAGTGTTTCCTCTGTAACTCTTCATAGGTAACAAGATGAAATAAGTTTCTGGAGCCTGGTCAGCTACCTCGTCTTTGCTTGAGACAGCAGTTGCTGGCATGTATCTGTGTCCACAGAGGTGTCCATGAAAACAATTCCGGAGTCTGCCTCCCAAACACCCTAACTGGCTGCTTTATCTGAGCTAGCAAATCACACAATTTCCGCAGCAGGACAGTCCTTTCCCAGGTCCCAATTCTGTAGTCACACAGGCTAGGAGATCCCTGTTCATTTGCCACAAGATACCACGCCACATATTTCTTGCTTTTACCATGGCTGTGTCTGGTTAGACTAATGCATGTGCATCCAAGATAAATGCCAGGGAAAGACTTCTGATGATGGAGAATTGAACACAGGCCTTTGTGAAACTCCCTTCCTGTTAAACTGGCATCAGGCAGAGAAAGAATACATGCCAGTTAAGCAAAGAAAGGAAGAAAGGGCATCTGAGCATATTTGCTTGAATTGGCACAAGAGGTATTTGCTCCATGGCAGAGATTATAGAGTCATAGAATCATAGAACTATAGAATGATTGGGTTGGAAGGTATCTTTAAAGATCATCTAGTCGAAGTCCCCTGCCATGGGCAGGGACAACTTTCACTAGATCAGGTTGCTCAAAGCCTTTTCCAGCCTGACCTTGAACACTTCCAATGATGGGTCAACCCAATCTCTCTGGGCCACCTTCTGCAGTATCTCACCAGCTTTATAGTAAAAAATTCTTCTTTATATCTAATCTAAGTCTACCCTCTTTTAGTTTGAAACAGCTACCCCCTGTCCTATCACTACAGGCTCTGGTAAAAAGTCTCTCTCCATCATTCTTATAAGCCCCTTCTATATAATGAAAGGCCGCAATAAAGTGTCCCCAGAGCCTTCTTCTCTCTGGGCTGAACAATCCCAACTCTCTCAGACTTTCTTCATAGAAGAAGTCTTCCATGCCTCTGATTATTTTTTGTGACCTCTCCACTCTAACAGGTTCATGCCTTTCTTGTGCTGGGAACCCCAGAGCTTGATGCAGTACTCCAGATGGGTTCTCACGAGAGCAGTGTAGAGGAGGAAAAATCACCTCCCTCAACCTTCTGGCCACACTTCTTTTTCAGACAGCCTGGGATATGATTGGCTTTCTGGGCTGCAAGAGCACATTGTCAGCACATATCTAATTTTTCATCTACTGATATCCCCAGGCCTTTCTCTGCAGGGCTGCTCTCAATCCATTCATCCCCCACTCTGTATTGATATGAGGGTTTGTCCCCACCCAGGAGCAGGACCTTGCACTTTGCCTTGTTGCACTTCAGAAGGTTCGGTTCACAAGGGCCCTATTTTGCAAGCTTGTCAAGGTCATCTGGATGGCATCCCCTCTCTCAATCATATCAACTGCACCAGTCAGCTTGGTGTCATCCACAAACTTGCTGAGGGTACGCTCAGTCCCACTGTCTATGTCATCAATAAAGATATTGAACCATACCAGTCCCAATACAGTCCCCTGAGGGACACCACTTGTTACTGATCTCCATTTGGACAATGGCTAGTTGTCTGAATGAGGTGGCAGAGGTGTTTGAATTGAGAGATGTCCAGAAGAGACATCAGAGGTTTCAAAAACTCCTAAGTGCCACTTCTTTAGATTTTCCCAAAAGTAAAAGCTTTCAAACTATGGAACATGTGATGTGATGAATCTGTTCCGAGTAAATGGCTGAGAATGGGGATAACAGCTAAGTGGGATGGTGCACGTGTGTGCATCTGTCCATCTGCAGGTGAGCAGATGAGCTCATGGGGGGAAGACGAGAGAGCAAATTCTTGACAGCAGTAGAGCATGGAATTTCACAATCTGCCACTTCCAAGGCAGGAGAGAGTGTTTGTAGATGACTTTGCTGACTCTCTTCTGCATAGTCAGTCAAGGGAGGAATACCAGGGAAACAGGAAAAGAACTAGACAGACACAGAGATGGCTACATTTTTCTAAAGCATTTTGAGAAAAGTGAGAGGCATTGGTCTCTAAATCATCTCAAGGGCCCAAGTTCCAAGGAAACAGCAGCTAAGAACAGCTCAAAGAACACAGCTAGCTGAGGAGCATGGAGCAAACAGAGATTCAAGAAAGTATTTCTAAGAATTGTACATGCTTACTTTCTACTGGCTCCTTTGTGTGGGATTACTAAAACATGAGGTTAAACCCTTCTCAGATCCTGAATCAGAATCCACTATGTAGCTAAAAGATTGCATCCAGGAAGAAAGCTGTATTTTGTTTCTAAGAAGTGTCAAACAGCAAAGGTTAGAGCTCTTCGCCCTAGTGTGCATATAATTTTAAACCACAGAGATTGTTTATTATAAACAAGGAAAAAATGACTTATTTTACTTTCCTCATAACCTTTTAAAAGATATATGAATATGTATGTTGTTATGTCTGCGTAAGCAGAAGTCAAGCTTGTTAAAAGCTCTCCCCAATAGACAGACAATTCACAAGTTAAGGTGGTTAGTACAGAGGGATTCCTACAGCAACATACTACACACTGCTATCTCCAGCTGCCATTGCAGTATTAAATATTCTCTTCTCCTTGATATTTTCTTGTCAGAACATCCTGAGGCTGCCTTCATTACTGGAAGCACTTTTTCTTCCATGCCATAAGTCAAAAATCTAACCTAAGAAAAACCCTTGCAGCCCATTTATGTTGTGTGTGAGAGAAGAGATGTTACTGAGGTCAGAGCAGCCCATACTTAACATGGTACCAGGACAGTTTAAAAGCATCACCAACTTATTCCACAACGTTGGTAAGCTCACTAGAAGCAGTTTAATGGCTAGCACAGCTCTAAAAGAAGGCAGTTCATGGGAAAAGGCTATTCTAGAACTTAGAGCAAATAAATTCCCCTTGCAGGCAAACATAGAGGGAAGTCAACTCTGGGAACAGTGGTTAAATAACGTAATTGCTCATTTACAAAGCAGCAACCTTCCCCCCCCCGCAACTTTAAGCCATCAGGTGCTTTGTGGTGTTACAGTACATTATGGATTCCAACAAAAATGGCATTAAGATGAAGTTAAAGTGCAGAGTACACATTGGTAATTCAAATTGCACAGATGGTGTAATTGCCCAGAAATAAGCTTCAGAAACACAGGGAAGTTAGTGTTGCACTTAAAATGAAATCTTAATATATGTAAATGCAGTTATTGCACTCAAAGACCCTTAACTCTGCCTTATAGCGACACTATGAGGGAGAAAAGGGAAAGGGAAAAAAAAAGCACTAAATTAAATATTCCTTCAAATTCACTTGCAAAATCTACAATATAAATGTGTTTATCATAAACATGTAGGCTTTCTCTTCCCCTACAGCAAGAGAGGGGATCAACAACTTCCAGCTTTTCATTACTGGTATATTACAGACCTGACCCTTTCTCTACTTTGGGGGACAGCTTGTAAGATATACAGGTCTTATGCAGGGGAATAACTCTTCTTCCCAGTCCTGAGGACTAATATTTAGCTCATGGGCTTTCAGCATGAAGATACCTGCATTTCTAGACTTAGTGACAATACTTTTAAGCCTTGTAATTTTCAACAAGCAAGGGAAATTACAGATAAGCAGCTACTCCTGTCCCTGAAGACACTGAAAAGTACAGCACTGGAGGCAAGGAAACAGCCTGGGAATGTAAGTATGCCATAATGAAAGCAGGATCACAACTGGCTCCTGATGGCTTTGTAGCACAGGTTACTGTTTGAGGTTTTTCTGGAGTCAAATAGCTCAAGGTCTGAAATGAAGGACCAGCATCAGCTCAGCAGGCTGTTAAGGGCCAAGTTGTTCTTTTGAAAGACAGTGACTTGTGATATGCATCTGAATCAGTGGAGAGAAGGAGCTCCAGATTTTTTATTAAACTGATCAAAACTATGAAAAGTGGTCAGCAGAAGAAGCCAGATGAAAAAATAACTTTTGGTGCCAAGAAGAAGGGGAAGGATACACATCTTGCTAAATGCTGTGAGTGCTTGGGTATCTAGGGTTGTTCCTTTACAGATTACAAAAATTTTGGTTCATATCTGAGAGCTAATCAGGCTTCCTCACACCCCTGCTTATGAAGAAGCATCAATCTTCTAGTACAGAGAAGTTATGACAATACAGATTATCTCATATTGCAAGACGTTTCACATATGAAGGCCAGATGCATCGACAGAATGAAGTCCACAAGTGGACTGTCCACCAACCAGCTCTCCAGCGAGATTATATATGGAAAGTGGGATGCTGTGGGGTTTAGAAAGATTGCTTCCTTTTCAGCACATCACCTCCTACAGCTCCAGTACCCCTTCATGAAAAAAGATTTAGCAGGTTAGCAGTGATCAATGGACTCCAAGGCTTTCCTCAGGTAATGATTTAAACAGTATCACGTCTCCTTGGATGCATCCAGCTGCCATCTCGCTAGTTCCAATACTCTCAAACAAGGTGAGGCCTGTTCTTGGGAGACCTCCTGCAAAAACAGAGATGCTTGTAAAAGCCAGGGAGTGTCCAATTAGTCACTGAGCAGCTTGTGCAACTCCTGCTCAGCTAACTCAGTAGTCCAGCATTTCGAAGGGGTTATGAGAACAGAAGCACAAGCCATTGGACCTGTAGAGCCACAGAGGCATTTTTATTGCCACCATGAAACCTAGGTGAATTTCCACCCAGTAAATTCAGTCTGTATCCGGTTTTAATGACACTTATCATGTTCAGTTTTCATTTGTCCCAAAGCTACATCTTGTCTCCAAGCCAAAACAGATGGAGCATATAGGTTCACTTCTGTCCATGATCTGTGGTGTTTCAGACACTCATCACCTAGCAAAGCGCCCCAGTGTGCCAGGATTTGTTACTGAGGAGCAAGGAAAAGCACTGAGAGGTCACAGACTCTCACCTGGGACTTGTGTTCTAGCCCTTACTGCAGTGTGTCATCCAACAGCAGGCCTTGGAAATACCTTCAAGAGAAGCTGATAGATTATGCCTTTAGAAAGATGGGAGCAGCTAAGTATCCCACAGAGATAAGATTTCAAGACACTCATGTGTGCAACTGCTTGCTGATGTGGGTGGCTTCCAAATCAGGACATCGGCTGTCATGCGTGCCCTGTTCTCTGAAGTAAATAATGCATCTGCACAGCGTTCAAGCAACTTTCAAGCAATTCTGTGTGCCAGGACCTGACTTGGATATCTTGCCTTTAAATGCCTTGGAGAATTTGGTCTTCATCTTTCTGAGCTGTGGTTCTCACCTGCAGATGGGGTTAATAGCACTCCATCTTTTGAGGAGGACTAAATTCATTAGTGTGAGGAAGAAAATATGGTGGAATAGATCAGGTAAAACCCTCCCTAAATAAAGCACAAAGCAAGTGCAAGAACTATGACCTCAAAAAACTCCATATAAATATAGGTCAGGATTTGAGCAGCAGTCTCACACAGAAATGAAATAAACACAACTGATGAAAGGTGTGGGCACTATTTATTAAACAATACTGCTGTCTTACTTTATTCATCTCAGCAGTGAAAAGAATTAATTGCAATCAAAGCTGAATTTTAAGGGAAAAAAAAAGACAACCTCAGTTGACAGCTGCCTGCTTTTCCAAGAGTAGGCCTTTCTTTGCTAAATATGAGGACTTTTCATGCTCATTCATTGACCTTATCAAACTGTCTAGATGTAGGGAAGAGAATACGAGGATTAGGTACTGAATATGCTGAAATACGAGTGAGAGTAAATTGTGTGTGATCTGAAGAAGGTTTTTGACATTTTGAGTTTCTAATTTCATTTTCATTTAACACATCAGAAATACATTTTTTCCTGCAAGCTGTCATTTCATTAGTATCAATTAACCAGCTTTAGGGCATGTGTGGTTACTGAGAGGTGGGCATAAACTTTGGGCGATGGGAAGGTTTTTGTCTGCTTCTTGAACCTCTTCTGTAATATAATTATAGCACTACAAGAGTGTCTTTTACTATCAGTGCTATTTATTAGTATTTTTGCAAACTTCAGCAGAGATACTTCATGTTGAGATAGCCTCAGCCACAAACACAAATCAATTTAAGTGAAAATAGAAAATTAATTTTATTCTTAGTGCCTCAACACAATAAAATTAATGGTGTATTAGAGATCACACAGATAAACAAGACCTCTGCTTGAGAAAAAGAATTTGGCTATTACCAGTGCAGTCTCCAAGGTGACAATTCCATCAACAATCAGAATTTGCACCTGAGCCATCATGGAAAAACCTTCCTACTTCTCCAGTGGTGGGAGACTGCCCTAAACCTTGGATCATTCTCAGCAAAATGACCACTGCTGGAAAAGGAGGAGGAAGATAATGTGTTTGGTTTGTGCTATATGCTTTGGAGGAGGAGTGGGAGTCAGAGAGATTTCGGTTATACAAACCCTTCCTCAGGTCTGAAGCAGAATCAGTAAAGTTGGAAGTAGGGCCACAAGTTGAACTCTTAAAAGAGAAATGGAAACTTTTTGCAAAAGTGTCCCTGGAATTCATCTGCCACAAGCCCTTCAAAATACAAGCCTGGTAGCAAAACCCCAAAAGTTAGCTGGTCACAAAAGTATGCAAGCTCCATAGTGGTATGCGTGTCAGGTCACAGTCCTTTTATTCATCACCCACTTTCATTGAAACTCTCAGCATTCGACAGACCTTTCCATAAGGACTAGCTCTTGAACTTCTGTTTTAGCTGAAGGCCCTAGCATGGACAATGGAGTGCTGTGTTGGGCTACTGAGCTAGAAAGACCACGATCTGGTGAAGCCTGTAAAGTCTTCTGTTTCTCTGCAGTTTTGCTCCCTCCAAGCAAGAAGCAGAGCACTTTAGCTGTTGGAGAGGGAGAACCACCCGGAGTAACGATGAAATCTCAGTATGAGTATAGTCGTTCTCCCCTTTATTCAAGCTTACAGAGTATATATAGACAGATGCCAAGAACACGCGTCCGCAACAGTTGTATAATTGGCTTACAGCCTCTGTTCACGTGCCAGGACGGCGAGTGTGATTGGTACAGTGCTCTTGTGCACGCACAGGAGCACTTCTCCTCTTCGTGGATGTAGCTCCTTCTTCTTGTTTACCATTCCACTGTCTCTTATCACATCAGGCTTTCAAGGACAGTTAGCGGTTCCCTCTGAGCCTTTCCTCTCATCAGAGACTGAGTTGCTCATGGGAATCAGATCATGTCCCTTGTTACTAAGCCATTCCTCCACAATTCCCCCTTCTTGTTTTTGAGCAATTCAGGCTTGATGAGTGAGCTGCAAAATCAACCTTTTTATACCAGATACAGCACAGCTTAAGCATACTAAAACAGTGATTAACAAATCAGCGCACTTTGATTTAGTTTGTTCCCATTCATGCATAACCAAATGACGGTACTAATCAAATGATCAATACAAATCATGCAATGTAGTAACCAAATGATTAATACAAATCATACATGCAATTGTATGTCACCAGGCGGGGTTCTCACGAACCACAAGTTATGAGCAGCTTCAAATAACCGGTCCCTAACAAAAATGAATGCCTTATTCTTACCAGAGGTCCTTGTCTGTCCCGGCAAGGATCCGCTGAATCGGTGAGTCCCTCCAGAGAAATCTCCAGGGCCGGCCTAGAGAGTCGCCGATTCAGAGGTTCCTGCAGCCAGACAGAGATTGTCCCATCTAAAACTGAAACAACAAAGTCGGTACCGAGCCTGCGATTAGGATGGTTTTCCGAGATTAATAACTTAATAACAACTAGTTTGTTATTAGGCAGGCATTCTTTAATACAGCGCTGGGCAGCACTGGGGATTTGTCCACCATGAGTGCTCCAACGGGTTAGCAAAACACCTCAGTTCATATGCAGAAACAAATCATACATATTCATCAGGATTCTCAAAAAGGGCAGTCTTATGTGGATGAGTTCCCGGAACTCTTTTACTACCAGATCCACGTATACCATAACCAAGACTGCTGGAGCAGTCTGTCAGAGTTGGCCTCAAGCTCGAGGCCTGTTGCTACCACGATGCGAGAAGCATTGCGAATTGACTTGGTATTGACCTTCTAAACAGTCGTGATACCAATGTCCTGCTAATCCTCGACAACGAAATTCTTGTTGTCCGCAGGTGGCACAGTGCACGTATTCAGTTGTCATTCAACCGGACGGGGTCAATCGAAGGAGGAGGTTCTTTCGGCTTCTCCAATATTGTGACCGTGTCCAAACATCGCACATGATACCATGCATGTCGAAATGATTAAACACTTGAAGGTTTGGTATTAACATCCCAGGCATACAGTGCCCAGTCCAGTTGCCAGGCAACTGCTTTCTGGCTATCAAATCACCACACAGCCACCATAGGCCTGGGTGTAAGTCACAGGTGACGTTGAGCGCGAGGCTTTCATTCTATCTAGTGAGAACATAGAGAAAGTTGGTCCACTGTGGGAGATTTATACCTGACATGTTGTTTTGTGGGCCTTGTCTAAGTGCGTTAAATGGACCATATTTCAACTGCACTCATGTCCAATTTTCCTTCAAGGTATTAAAAATCCCATAATAGGGTGAGGACGTTCCGTTCCAGGTTACTGCTTCGTTATCATAAGTATAATTGATATTGTATGCACTCCAGTTAGTTATTGGAATACCAGTTAGGGGATTCTGATATTGATCAACCGTACCACAAACCCAACATTCTTTCAACCCGGTAATACTTACAGCCTTTTAGAGTAAGGTGATAAACGAATTACCATAAAAGGCGGTAAGGCTGCTGCCGGTTAGTATTAGTGCGATTATTAGTAATAGTCACTGTTTCAAATTTAATTGTTAGTAGCTTTAGTAAGTAATTAAGGGGTTCTTAACTATGTTTTAGTACGATTTATATATGCAATTATGTATTAGTCGGTGAGTCTTGATCAGTACGCTGCTCTTCAGAGCGTAACGCTGGCTTCACAGCTCGGCTGGGAACCCACACTGGACCTTGATCTGTGGAGACACACATATAACCTCGACCATTGAAAATAACTGACACAGGTCCTTTCCAAATTCCAGAGATTGGATCTTTATATAACACTTTAAGTTGCGGGAGCGTTGTTGTATTGTTAAATTTAAGATTTTGATGGTGAATTATCACCGGTGGTTCCTCTCGATCACCCATTAGACATAGAAAGTTTAATGTAAAGAGGACATGACGCAACCGTTGCCGGGGATCGTCCTCAACTCCCTTTTTTTTAGCTAGGTAGTCCTTCAGTATTTGATGAGTGCGCTCTATTAAGCCCTGTCCCGTAGGCGAGTGTGGGATTCCTGTTACACGATCATCTTAATAAAAAGGCTCTGAATTTTTGACTAACATAAGCAGGTCCGTTATCTGTTTTAATGCGTTCAGGCACTCCTAAAACTGCAAAGCAAGCGAGCAAATGTTTACACACATGATATGCTTTTTCCCCAGACTGTGCAGTGGCCCAAATCATCTTAGAAAAGGTGTCTATAGTAACATGTACATCTTTTAGGCGACCAAATTCTGGGACGTGAGTAACATCCATTTGCCATAGTTCTAATGCTTTTAAGCCTTTGGGATTCACTCCTAATCCAATTCCTGGGCCATGGTTTCCACATCTTGGACAGGCCTGGATGATGCCCCGAGCCTCGTTTTCTGTTAGACCGAACTGTCTTTTTAGACCCTTCGCGTTTTGATGAAAGTTTTCGTGACTTTGCCTAGCTTGTTGAAATTTATCTATAGGAGGTACATGACACACCGGACTAACCAGGCGATCCGCAAGCTGATTGCCCTGGCCTAGTCCAATGTTTAGCTGATGGCTACGGATATGGATGATACAGCAGGCGGCTGTCCTTTGGTCTAGGACAGAGCGTAATCGAATAAATAACTTCCCCAATCTAGGATTAGTTGTCTCCCTCAATAAAGCATATTCTAGACATGGTACCATTCCTGCTACATATAAGGAGTCTGTTACCACATTCAAGGGAGTGCTCAACCAATTGTCCAAGGCCCAAATGACTGCCGTGAGCTCCAACATTTGGAGGGAATCTTGGGGCTGTCCCTCTATGATGTGTTGACACCACTTATCCTTTTCCTGCCAGACACAGGCGGCACGCCTGGAGCGTTTGCCTGCATCTGTGTACACCGTGAGACCATCTGGCAATGGATCTCTTTGTACCTTGGGTCTTTCTAGCCACTGATTCCTTTTTAAAACTTGCCATAATTTCCCTGCTGGTTGTTGCGAGTGCACTTTCCCGCTATAACCTAACAAGGCCTGTTGTATGGCAGCATCATGACACAGCCACCATTCTAAATCAGCGGCGTTGGCTGGTATGCTGATATCATCCGTCTCTTTACCACTGATTTCAACAATTCGTGATCTCCCTTTTCGTATTAGTTCTCCTATTGCTTCCGTTCGCATCTGAATGCTTGTTTTTGGCTGTACACTTAGGAACACCCACTCCAAGATGTTAAAAACTGTTTCTTTTGTGGCTTTTCCCTCACATTTGTCAGTGGCATCCTCAAAAGAGGAAAGGGGAGAATCAAGTTCCCCCTTCTTGTTTTGCCACTGACAAATGACTGCATAGGGCGAATCTTTGCTATTACATATTAATAGAGACACTGGCAAGAGTAAAAGGCGTCGATATGACCACATTGATTGAAGTTTTTGTGTAATTTTTTGAAGTGCTGTATGGTGAGTTGTAGTTAGAGTAATGTTGTCGGCTGGATGATTGCCTCGCAAGAGTTCTGTCAGGGGTGCGATATCCGTATTGGAGATGCCAACACAGTTCCGCACCCATTGTATGTCTCCAAGCAAGGTCTGGACATCAGTTAATGTGCGTAACTGGGTTGCAAGTTCCATTTTTTGTGGCCGAATTTTAGAGTCTATAATAGACCATCCGAGGTATTTCCAAGGAGCGGTGCGCTGCACCTTTTCTGGTGCGACAACAAGCCCCTTTTTTGATAACATGCTGGTTAGTTGCTGTAAGGACCCTTCGGTAAAACGTTTTTCTTGACAACAGAGAATATCATCCATGTAATGATAGATTGTTGTGTCCGGCCATTGGTCCCGGAGTGGTTGTAATGCCCAGGCTACATATAGCTGACAGAGTGTAGGTGAGTTTTTCATGCCTTGTGGTAAGACGACCCATTCATAGCGGTCTGCCGGTGAGGCTTTGTTTATAGCTGGTATTGAAAATGCAAATCGCTGTGTATCCTGAGGATGCAAGGGAATGGTAAAGAAACAATCTTTTAAATCTACAATCAAGATATGCCACCCATCTGGTAACATATTAGGCAAAGGCATTCCAGGTTGCAAAGCACCCATTGATCGCATTTGAGCATTAACTCTGCGTAGGTCATGTAAAAGTCTCCATTTTCCACTCTTTTTTGGGATTATAAATATTGGAGTATTCCAGGGACTAACAGATGGTTTTATGTGGCCAGCTGCAAGTTGTTCGGCAACTAATTGTTTAGCGATTTGCAGTCGCTCCTCGGTCATGGGCCACTGGTCAACCCACACAGGTTCATTGGAGGTCCAAGTCAACGGTGGGTTGGGCGACTGCACTCCAGTGCCCATAATTAAAAACGGTTTGTAGATAAAACAGCACCAATTTGGCTTAAGACATCTCGGCCGACTAAGGCTTCCAGCACTCCGGGCAAAGGTAATACATATACCTTAAGACTTGTTTGTTGGCCTTCTGGAAATTCTATCTGTACTGGTTGTTTACTGATATAAGGTGTGGATTGTCCTCCCACGCCTGCAATGGGTGACGTTGGTAGTTCTACGGACCAACTTGTAGGCCATATAGTTCGGCTTATAATTGTAACATCAGCCCCAGTGTCCAGTAGTGCTTTAATTTGCTTGGCCACTCCATGTTGTGAAATGGTTAAATTCATTGTGGGACGTCGGTCCATTCTTGTGGTGAAACAAACAGCAGGCCCGGTGGATCCAAAACCTTGGTTGCCACGAAGGGTATCTGCCTTTGATGGATAGTCAAGTGGATTGTTAAGTGCAAGTATTTGTGCGATTCGACTACCTTTAGGGATAAACAAAGGAGGACAGACTGTGTATGCCATGATATAAATCTGCCCAGTGTAGTCTGCGTCAATTACCCCTGGTAATATAATCAATCCTTTAATTCCTGCCGAAGAGCGGCCTAGCAATAATCCCCCGATTCTACTGATTGGGTGAAACAAAGGTCCCACCGCATTGCTAGGGATTTTCTGGACATTGGTATCAATGAGAGTAACGTCTACTGTGGTTTCCACGTCAACTCCCAGGCTTCCTTGGGTCATTGGTTGGTGCTGTTGTAAAAAACCTTTGTCTTGTGTAGAGGGTTCACTTGTTTCTGCACACGGCCTCTCTCCGCGCTCGGCTTCCTGTTTCCCGCACAGATTGCGGTGGCATGAGTATTCCTTTGACAATGGTCACACCATACTGCGCTGTGGCAATTGGCCTTGATACGGCCTGACTCACCACAGTGGTAGCACTTGCCTCGAAAGGGTTGTCCAGGCGGTCGGGTTCGCTTCTTCCAAACCACCATGGCTAGGGGCTGCATAACTTCTCGGACAGCTCCTTGAACTGCCGTGGCGACGGTGGAACTTTGTTTTTGAGCTTCAGCCCTGTCTACTCTCAATAACATTTCATCTACCCCTGCTTCTTTAGGCAAACTAGCTAGAATTTGTTTGGTGGTTTTATAGGCGTTGTCAAAAGCAAATACCTTAAACATCTGTTGCTTGCCAGTTTCATCTAAATCAGGGTGATTCATGACTGCTTCCCACAAACGATCAATAAAGTTGCTATACTTTTCTGTGGCGCCTTGCATTATGTTGCCAAATGATGGGATATTAGATCCTGGAAGACTAAGGAATGCATCCAAGGCAAGTTGTGCTGTTTGCTGCAAAAGATTTGATGGGAATGTAAGTTGAACTTGTAGATCACTGTATGATCCCTGTCCCGTAAGCATGTCAGCAGTGACTCCATAGAGGGGGTCCTCTTGTCTCTGTCGACAGGCCGCCTCATTTACGGCCCGTTGCTGCCAGGTGGATTCCCATAAGATATTGAGTTGGAGTGAGCAGTAGTCTCATCAAATTGCGACAGTCATATGCACACATGAGATCCGCAGAAAAAATCCAAGTGACAATTTGCCGGGTTGCTTCAGACTTTATTCCATATGCTGAGACCGTAGCGCGAGCTTGTTGTAAAATCTTCCAATTATGTGGTTCCCACTTCCCATGACCATTCTCTTGTAGCACAGGGAAGGCTAGAGGCGAAGGTCCACCCAGATTATCAACTGCTTTCCACTGTCCTTCTAAAATAGCATCTCTAATGACGCCACTCCAGCGTGTAGATTTTGGAGGCGATGAGGGGTGCCTCAGCCATGAAGGGGTGTTTTCTTCTTTTCTTCGTAGACGTAGATCTAACTCGTCAAGGCGTCTCATAACTGTTTGCAACAATTTTTTTGTGGCGTTTGAGGGCACCTCACGACTCCTGTCGGCAGATGGAGTTGTTGAGCCAGACGACTCGCTGGAGGAGGCACAGTGGGCGGAGGTCGACACGCTGCTCCTCCCAAACCGATGAGCTCAGTAGGTGGCTCAGGTCCCTGCTCCGTTAGAGTTTTCTGAGGAGGCACTTCCGCATGCGTATTATTTCTCCGTTTTAGCTTAGAACCGCTCACTTCCGCTTTTCCCGCGTCCTGCACGGGGCTCTGCGGCAGACTTTTTCTTTCCTCAGGAGGGTCAGGGGTCTCATAAGTTTGAATATCAGCAACAGTTTTGCAAACAGTCCCGGACATACCCTTCACCGCAGGCATACCAAAGAACCGCGCAATAGGTCCCGGCTTACTCGGTGGTTTCAGAGCAGCCGTTCCTGAGCCTAGTATTTGAGCGGCGGCACAGGCTATTTCCCGCTCTGCTTTCATCGCTTTCAATGTTGCTAACACGTCATTCCACAGTCCACGGACAATCTTTATTTCTTTTTCATCTTTTTCATTCCCCTCAATCGTTTTTTGCCACATTGTCCCTCCAAAGTCCCGCCATTCCGAGACAGAAAACAGCATATGTGTGTCAGAAAAATGACCCCATCACTGTCCCAATCTAATTAACTTAACCAGCCACTTTACAGGTGCTTCAATCCCTCTCATAGAGAGGATTCCTGCAAGCAAGGTGGCCGCAGCTTCTATTTCCATAGCTGCGCCTGAGGGGTGAGGAGCGACCTCACACACCGGTGTCTGCCGCACTTCTTGTGCCCGAGCAGCACCTCCCTCAGCCGTGGTTTCCCACTCCCCTCCTCTAGCTGCTTACCGCAGTCACGGAGACCTCAGTCGAACTGAACCATCCTCTGCTACCAGATGTTGGAGAGGGAGAACCACCCGGAGTAACGATGAAATCTCAGTATGAGTATAGTCGTTCTCCCCTTTATTCAAGCTTACAGAGTATATATAGACAGATGCCAAGAACACGCGTCCGCAACAGTTGTATAATTGGCTTACAGCCTCTGTTCACGTGCCAGGACGGCGAGTGTGATTGGTACAGTGCTCTTGTGCACGCACAGGAGCACTTCTCCTCTTCGTGGATGTAGCTCCTTCTTCTTGTTTACCATTCCACTGTCTCTTATCACATCAGGCTTTCAAGGACAGTTAGCGGTTCCCTCTGAGCCTTTCCTCTCATCAGAGACTGAGTTGCTCATGGGAATCAGATCATGTCCCTTGTTACTAAGCCATTCCTCCACATTTAGCTAGTAAATATGTACATCAGTGTGCTCTCATCCAGCAACCTTTCTCAGATGAATGGCATCTATTTCAACACAGTTGTATTTCTTCTGTTCCACCTAGTGTTAAGCAGATCATCTGTTTGTGTTGACTCTTGCATTGGGTGGAGGTGACTGTTATGTCTTATCTATCTTCCAGAGGTCTCTATGTCTTCCCTCTGGCAATTACTTGATCCTCTAGAAACACTCCCCATCACAGTGAGAGAACCGAAGACTGAACCAACAATGTAACTGTTTCTTGGGACAAAAAGTAATTGTTCTAATCAGCAAATCAGTATCTAGAAAGGTTGACTTCCCATCTGTGGAATTTGGATAATGAGGTGGGATTCCTGTGCACAAAGAGCTATTAAGACTGCCCTTGCTATCTCTTGTGCGATCCGGCGGAGTGGAGACTCGCCCGGCTAACACAGGGTGCAGATAAGGAGGGGGCCCTGTGGAGGCAGGACAGCCCTGCTTATGGTCAGCAAAGACAGTAAGATAACAGGAATGTGAGAAGTCCTTTGTTCTTTGAAAAGACTTCGTGTCCGATAACTGACCTTTGCCTCATTACCTGTGAAATGCATATTACAACTCACACCCCTGCATATGCTAATGAAGATTATAGAGGTCATGCTAAACATATATGACTATAGCACTCGTCTCTCCACCCAAATCATGCTACACGTCACATATGGGGGGGGAACCTCGTAGTTTTGGGGATAAAAGACAGAGAAAATGATTGTTAAGGTGGCAGAGAAGAACCTCGATACCTGACGGACCAGTCGACGGGCTGTGTTCTCTTCCTCCACCCCAGGCAGGGACGCCTCTCGGGGTAAGCGCTGCGCCTCTCACCCTCTGGGTGAAAGTTATCCCCGGATTCTTGTATTACTATCAAGTTTGCTAGCAATATTAACCTTAATTAGTAGCACTATTGTAGTTAGTGAATTTATCAACGGCAATCTCGAATCTGTTTCTGTCGCTTTCAATAAAATAACTAATTTCGATTTTTGTGCATCTGCTCAGTGCAAGTCCTTTTGTTGGGGCTCTGATAAATGGGTCAGTGAAAGTCCTGGGACTCTGACAGAAAAATTTCGAAACTGCATTCCTTTTAACACGACACCATCCAACGTAGGCCTGAATTCCATACACTCAAGCAACCCCAGTTCTGTGCACACCTGTTCCTTTGGTAGAAGGCCGCAAATGATACCCTTCTTTTGTCCTTCCTGACCTGGAATTAATCCTGGCTACATTTCTTGTAAAGAGTCTTGAAAGAGACACTACTCTGGAAGCCATACAACAGGAGAAAATAGTACCAGGAGTCACAGGCATTGTTTGCCCAAAACCAGGATGCTAGGAATTCCCCTGAGGGCAGGGCTTTTCTTTCCTTTTAAGGCACTCTAAGTAAGCCTGGCAAGCTACTTCAGAAACAGGCAGCACCTGCCCACAGAATGCTACTTTCTATTTCTGTTAAAGAGTAAGTGACCTCTGAAGTCCAAGCAGGAATTCTACACGGTTTTGCTTTAATTAGTGCCAGGACTCAAATCCAGCAAGCATTCACATTTCACAGCTACTAGCTTGCATGATTTTAGGGAGCATCCGTTGAATGGCCCATGTGTTGCACAGGTGCTGTCCTCGTGCACAGATTGAATTAAGACATATCTCAAGGAAGTGTGATGTGTCACAAAAACTTCAAATATGCTGGGCCTGGGCTATATCACAGATATTCCTCTGATATCCTGAGATCAGACTGACATTAGCAACCTCTCTAGAAAGAGAAGAGGAGCCAAAATTTGGACTCTGCCTTGGGAGTTAAAACTTGGACCTCGAGAATCACAGAATCACAGAATCCCTAAGGTTGGAAAAGACCTGTAAGATCATCAGGTACAACCATCAACTAAGAAACACCACCATGCCCATTAAAACATGTCCCACAATGCCTCGTCCACACGTTCCTTGAACATCTCCAGGGAGGGTGACTCCACCACCTCCCTGGGCAGCTTATTCCAGTGTTTGACCACTCTCTCAGTAAAGAAATTTTTCCTAATACCCAGCCTAAACCTCCCCTGGTGCCACTTGAGGCCATTTCCTCTTGTCCTGTCGCTAGTCACTTGGGACAAGAGACCAACACCCACCTCTCTGCAACCTCCTTTCAGGTAATTGAGAGGTCTCCCCTCAGCCTCCTCTTCTGCAGACTAAACAACCCCAGCTCCCTCAGCTGCTCCTCATAAGACTTGTGTTCCAGACCTCTCACCAGCTTCGTCGCCCTTCTCTGGACGTGCTGCAGCACCTCAGTGTCCTTCTTGTAGTGAGGGGCCCAAAACTGAACACAGTATTCGAGGTGCAGCCTCACCAGTGCTGACTACAGGGGCATGTTCACTTCCCTACTCCTGCTGGCCACACTATTTCTGATACAGGCCAGGATGCTGTTGGCCTTCTTGGCCACCTGGGCACACTGCTGGCTCATCTTCAGCTGGCTGTCAATCAACACCCCCAGGTCCTTTTCTGTGGGGCAGCTTTCCAGCCACTCATCCCCAAGCCTGTAGCATTGCCTGGGGTTGTTGTGGCCAAAGTGTAGGACTTGGCACTTGGACTTGTTGAACCTCATCCTCGGCCCATCGATCCAGCCTGTCCAGATCCCTCTACAGAGCCTTCTTACCCTCAAGCAGATCAACACTCCCACCCAACTTGTTGTCGTCTGCAGTCTTGCTGAGGGAGCACTCAATCCGCTCATCCAGATCATCGATAAATATATTAAACAAGACCAGTCCCAAAACTGAGCCCTGGGAGACTCCACTTGTGACTGGCCACCAACTGGATTTCACTCCATTCACCACAACTCTCTGGGATCAGCCATCCAGCCAGTTTTTTAACCAGTGAAGAGTGCACCTGTCCAAGCCACGATTTGCCAGCTTCTGCAGGAGAATACTGTGGGAGACAGTGTCGAAGGCTTTACTAAAGTCCAGGTAGGCAACATGGACAGCCTTTCCCTCATCCACTAGGCGGGTCACCTGGTCATACAAGGAGATCAGGTTGGTCAAGCAGGACCTGCCCTTCATGAACCCATGCTGGCTGGGCCTGATCCCTTGGTTGTCCTGCACGTGCCCTGGGAGCTCCCTCAACATGAACCTCTCCATAATCTTCCCCGGCACCAAGGTCAGGCTGACAGGCCTGTAGTTGCCCGGATCCTCCTTCCAGCCCTTCTTGTAGATGGGCATCATGTTGGCAAGCCTCCAGAGAAGAACAGAACGGTACATGGACTGAGTTCTGCCTTTGAAACAAGACAGCTTTTGTTTATTTTTTCTTCTTGAGTGAGAATCACTTGTGAATGTCCTAGGAAAAAATATGCTTTTCAACGCAGCCCAGCAGTCTGAAAATCTGTCAAAGTTGCAAAGCTGGACTGTTCTGTTGCTCATCTTATTCAGATGACTTGGACATCTAGCCTATTTCTAGGTCCCATTACATTAACTTACTTTGAATGTGTCTGGCAGCTCAGATGATTGCCTGTGGCCCACATGACACTGTGAAAGTGCATGTGGTCATTCCAGAGGGTAGCATCTGTCTACTTAATTTGTGATACTGGTAACAGGCTGATAAGACATACCCAATTAGTCATACACATCAGCACAAGTTCCGACTACCTGTTGCCTCCTTAGAGATGGTTAGTTATGGTATTACAACTCTATGCAACAGAAAGCAATGCCCATAGCTCTGACCAAAACTGTGATGCCCATAAGGTGCAGTGCTTGAGTCCTGGGAGGAGTAATGCACTGCCTACAGATCTTGAGCTGGGCAGACATCAACCTACTGCATCTCTGTAGACAAAGGCAAGTGAGACGCTCTTTGTCACCATGTGTCCACCTAGTGTACTCATAGCTAGATCTGCTATCTTAAGGATGCTGTTAACACTTCACTTATTGTTGTTTGACTTAATTAAATGGGCCTGAATAGTAACTGCCTGGGGAATGAAGGTGAATGTGTTTTTAACACGAATGCAGAAAAATGGCCATTAATATATGTTGTAAAAGGTATTACAAACATAATTTACCTGCTTTACTGGGGAGCAACAACTCTGGAAAGCACTTGCTTTTTCTAGAGATCTGTCCTCACAGTCTGAAGGAATCTAAACACGTACCAGGAGCTACTGACTTAACAGAAGTGTTTGTGCCCATGGGGCCCGCTCTTCTGGAGTTAGTACTGCTATTCACAAGCGACTCTGTTTCCACAAGAGGGATCACCTACCTCCCTGTTTCTATCCTTCTCAGCATCATAGGTTTCAGTATGTTCACATGCAATGATTCACCTCACATGTGCCTCTTCCAAACAGCCTACACAGCGCACACACACAAAACCCATTTCCTGCATGCTTCTTTGTAGGGAGAGGGATTGAGGGCCCCTTAGGATTGGTGGGTATAGTTGGCATTAGAGTTTTTACAGCGTATATGGAGGACATGATTGTCTTGAGAGACAGATTTTACAATTACTTTCACAAGGGAGTAATTTAACCTTCTCATCTTGGGAAGTTTTGAAGTCCATCTTAGTATGAATCTCTAATCAAGTTTCAACACTCATGAAATTTAAAGATTTCTGCTAGTCATAAACTACTGTGACACAGAAATACTGAAAAGAGGGACAGTAGCATTGTGACTGATTGTCTCCCACTCAGAAATCATGACAGAGTTGGCTGTACCTAAGACATACCTCTGAAAGATATGTATCTAGCATGTTCTCCAAGAGGACTTTTATCATTCTTTCACCACTCCATCCCAGTACTCCACTATCTTTGCTGTACAATGTTTTTCTCAGGTCTAGTTTCCTCTTGTTACAACTTAATCCATTCTTCATAATTTTTAGGAAATTATAGTGTTTCAAAAGGAATTCCTACCAGTGATTTTGGGCAAGCTGTCTTGGCTACATTCTCAGAGGAACAATAGAAGACTTTGGCTCAAAGACCATTTAGTTATTCCATTTAGACTGAGTCACACATCACGGAGCAAAGCTTTTGGATGAGGAAGCAGGACATAATGATGTAAATAAGTACCAGCCTTGTTTTATATTTGTAACAGTTGTTAGCCTCTGAAATAGGGTTTTTTATTTTTTTAATTTTAATTTAATTGTTGGTAATCAGAAAGTCATGGCAATTACATATTATATATATAGAGAGAGTCAGCCTTAATTTTGTTTAGTACAAATGCATCATACATAATTTTCTTAACACAAATAAGGTTTTCAGTTATGCCATTATGTCAAGCTGTCTTTGAACAGAAAATGAATTTAATTAGATGTCTACAAAACAGCTTTTAAAATCTGCTTCTATTTATATTGTCTGCCTTAAGACTGTTGAATGTGCAAAAAGAAAAAAGCTAATCAGAACAGGCCTTTGCACCCTGAACTTGATTTTTTAAACAAAATGATCACAACTAATAAGCAAATGCATTTAATTGCTTAGTTACAATCACCATGGTGTTCAAGATCTGAAATTCAGTTCCCACTTAAATTACACAGAAAAAAATACATTCTCTTGTTTCCTGAACTCCAAGTAAACCACTCACTGAAAGAAATTTGGTAAATAAAGGAGAACCACAAGGACATTCTTCTGCAGTACGTGCACGGATGTCAGGCTGAGTCTGCCTTCCGACACCAATATGGCCAGGTTTTTCACAGAACCTTTCACAGGCCAGGTTTAGCTAGTGTTTTGTCCCTGAAAATGCACAGTAGGGTAAATTGTTATAGCAAAGCTAGCAAAGGTAGTTACCTCCAGAGTCTATTATTATATGAAATTTATTTTCAATAAGTGAGTTTTCTATATTGATATTGAGTATTTTCATTTAAATTTCTAAGAAAAATTGCATTCATTTGGAGCTACAAAGCAATATGGTAGCCTGAGAAAGACATCAGAGACATCTTTCCTATCTTTGCAGACATAGAGCTTACACACAGCAGCAGGCCTTTGTAAGTCAGAGCCATTCATATGTAGATGAGTTATCTAAAAAAGACTGTACAGTGATAGATCATTTTTTCTGGTAACTTGGTTTTTCTGTGTAGTTGTTCTATCATGAAGCCATGATGCCTTTTTGGAAACCTTCTAACTACCAGGATCAGAATCCACAGAGTCGCTACAAAATTCTCATCTTGGTTCATGTGTTTTCCTGTGGCCATTTCCAGTGGAGTCTTTTCTTACTCCACTAACACCATCTACCTATCTTTTTCAGGCTGTCCTGATGTTTAGCCAAGAGAAGCAGAGCTGCTTTCAGTTTCCAAGTGGTCTTGTATGAACCATTAGCTAGTCAAGCAAGAGAGAAGATAAAAGAGCGTGTGAACAGCCTTTAGGGTTTCTTGACACAGAAGAGCAAAAATAGACACGCTTCCCCCCCCCCAAAAAAAAATAAATATCTGCACTTCCAATATAGATAGATGGATAGATAGAAGATAGATAGACCTACAGTTACACAAGGACAACACACCACACAAAGATTGCTTCATTTTTGTGGGAGACACCACCTGAAAAATCTACTGGGTCTCACAGCCTTGACCCTTGCTTTGCAATTCTCTTGGACTCCAAGTGTACAGGAATGTCTTTTCTCAAGGAAGGTAGGAAGGGAGACAGACTACCCCATGATCCTTAGAGAATCACTACACCTCGCCCATAATGTGGAAGAAGGCAGTTCAGAAAAATGTTTTTCAACTGACTGTAATGCTGGAGGATTGATACATTAAAATATATGGGAATGCTTTCTGGATAACTCTGAATTCTCTTAGATTGCACCATAAAAGAAAGGTAGAGGAAAGATCAGCATATTGAGATACAAATTCTGGATTGTTTCAGTGTGAGTCGGAGGTTTTCTGCAACAGTGGCTTTCCACATAAATAGAAAATTCTAGTTTGGTTCCACTACTGACAAGAATTGTAGCAGATTCCAAGTATCACAGGGAGCCGCATATAGCAAGTGTGTTGCGTTTCTGTGAAACAACCACCATCTCCTTATGACATGGTTAGTACTCTGAATCAGAAATTAACTGTATGGTTAAAAAGATATAATGAAGAATCTCAAATCTATTTTTTTTAACCCCAAGCAAAATACTCAATACAGAGATAATGAATAAATGAGTGCTTTTTCAAGAAAAAAAAGAAAGCACTTGGCAGAAGGAATTGATTTTTGTGAAGTTCTCTTTTTAGAGATTTCAGAAAGGGGAAGTGATGCTTTCTTCTTTGATTTTGGTCAAAGACAAGTCAGATTTTGACTTTCAAGCCCTGAAGAACATTTTACAAGGGATTTAGAAAGAACAAACGTCTTGTAGGTTGCATTTAACATACATGGCAGTTCTGATAGGGGGTTCTTTGCAATTTGTTCTCCCCATTGGGTCACATTTATGTCAAGTAGGAATTTGTAAAGCTTTTCAGTACAGTGAGAAACTCAGTGCTAGTGAATGCTTTTTTGAAAGTTTACTAGATTTTTTTATTTTTCATTTTTATCTTTAGAAACACAGTGAAGTTTTCTGTGTTGACAAGTCTATCCTGACACCAGGTCACAACTCTTCTGTAGGCACTAATAGTGATCAATAGGCTGGAGGCCTGGCACATTTTATATATTATGCACTCTGCTGATGATCTTTTAAATTTTTTTGTTAGAGAATTAGAATGCATTTGAGCTTTTAAAATTATGGCATTTTAATAAGAACTATAAGAGACACAGGATTTTTTCCGTGACAGTGAAAAAGACTCAGCATAATTACTCAGAAAACATTGTATTTTCCTATCAACTGTCTATCAAAAAAAACCCCTATGCTCTCTCTTTATGCAGGGTTCCCAGCAATATGCAAATGTTTTGGCTTGAATCAGCAAGCCAAGATTTTCTTCTCTGAGCCAGTTCTGTTTGCCCTGTTTTGTTTATATTTGAGTATGGCAATTCTTCAGACATTTAGTTTGCTTTCAGATTGTGGCTCTGCCCAGTCTCTCTTACTCTCTGTTTTGGGTTCCCTGCCTGGATTATGGATACCTCACTCTGAGAAAAGTTTGTTACTTATTTTGGAAGTCTTTATTTGCAAAAGTACAGCAAGTGGTGTTTAGGTAACATTGCTCAGAGAGGAGTCTGACAGTATAAATACTATATTTATTCTCTATTCAAATAAAATTCAAATATTTCAGCAATTTTAGAATGAAATGCTGAGAATCTGCTTTTTGAAGAGTCAAAATATTTTGACCCATCTGTCTCATTTGCTGTAGAATGATATTTCACAGCATTGATATTTCCCACAGGACTGACTTCTACAGAAGAATGTAGGTTGAGAGAGACTTAGAGAAGTTTCCAGTTCTGCTCCTCTGCTTAAAGCAGGGTCACCTAGAGCAGGTTGCCAAGGGTCTTCACCAGTGAAAGGATCGATATCTCCAAGGATATATAGATCTCCACACCTCTGTTGTTTTTATCCCAGAGCTGCACAGCTGTCAAGAGAAAGAAATTTTTCCATAAGTCAGGTGAGAATTTCCTTTTTTCAATTTATGGTCATAATTTCTTATTCTCTCACTGTGCACTTCCAGAAAAAGTCTGTGCCCCTCTACTCTAGAGTTCCTCTGTGAGAGTGACTACACACCCTGTTCCACCATACACCACCTTGACAAAACTGGTAAAATACAAATGTGAGTGTAAACAGTGTGTGCACATGACACACTCAAAATTGCCTGAGATGTCTTTTTCCACAGCTGATAGCATTGAAAAGGAGGATGACCATCAGCCAGATCAAACCATAACCAGGGGATTAGCTTGAAACACAGAGAAAGCCAGGTAGAAAAGCAGAAATGAAGCATGAAAATATGTTGGGGAGCAACCTCAGAGGGAGAGCAGCGAGGTCAGAGCAGCAGTCAGGCCAGGTTTGGAAGTGCAAGAAATGGCCCTGTTGGTGTCACACCATCCATCTGTGGTGGAGGGATCATCACAACCTGGCAGATCAGCCTCCTCACAAAAGTTGCCAGCAGCTGCACTCCAGATTGTTGGGTACTCGATGGGGTCCAACACATGGGGACCAGCCCTGGGTATGCACAGGCACATGGCACATGGCAGCTTTCCCACTGTTGTGGGCATGCATGGACTGCATGGAGCAGCCTGAGCACACCTAAAGCTTGTGCACCTGCATCTCCTATGGCACAGAGGGGAACTGTGGTAAAAGAATCATGCTGCCAGGAAAGGGAGGCGCATGTAACTCGTGTGTCCTGAGTGCCAGAGGAGGCTGCACTTAACCTTATGAATGTTGAGGGGGTGAGGGCTTTTGGGGGTAAGTTATTATTTTGGAGATTGGAAATGTTTATTAATATTCAGCAGTTTATATGTTATAATGCTGATCATAGATCCACAGACTCATAGAATGGTTGAGGTTAGAAGGGACCTCTGGATGTCACGTGGTCCAACCGTCCTGCTTGACCAGGGCTCCCTAGAGTCATTTTCCCAGGACCATGTCCAGATAGCTTTTGAAAAATCTACAAAGAGTCAGAATCCACAACCTCTCTGGACAACCTGTGCTTAGTCACCCTCACAGAGAAAAATTATTTCCTGATGTTCAGGAGGGATGTCCCATCTTTCAGTTAGTTCCCACTGTCTCTAGTTCTGTCACTGGGCACCACTGAAAAGACACTGGCTTCACCTTCTTTGTAGCCTCCCTTCAGGTTTCTATATGCACTGAAGAGATCCACAAGCCCCCCCGCCCTCAACCCCCCCGGCCTTCTCTTCTGCAGGCTGAACAGTACTAGCTCTCTCAGCCTTTTTTCATATGGGAAATGCCCCAGTCCCTTAATCATCTTAGTGGCCCTTTGCTGGACTCTCTCCAGTATGTCCATACCTGCCTTTTACTGGAGAGCCCAAAACTCAACAGAGTACTACAGGTGTGATCTCACCAGCTACACCTGGAGGAAGGATCCCCTCCCTCGAACAGCTGGCAAAACTTTTCCTGATGCAGCTCAGGACACTGTTAGCCTTTGCTGTGGCAAGGGCAAGTTGCTGGCTCAGGTTCAACTTGGTTTCCACCAGGACAACCAGGCCCTTTTCTGCAAAGCTGCTTCCAGCTGGGCAGTCCCCAACATAAACTGGTGCCTGGGGTTGCTTCTTGATTCCTTGTCCACCTCCTGCCCGCCTCTGCCGTGCAGTACTTTAAACTTCCCCTTGCTGAACTACATAAGGTTTCTGATAGCCCATTTCTCCAGCGTGTTACTGTCCCTCTGGATGGAACTACAACCTTCTGGTGTATCAGCCACTCCTCCTGGTTCAATATCACTTGTGAAGTTGATGAGGGTACACTCTGAGCTATCATCCACTTCGTTAATTAAAAAGTTGAACAGGATCGGACCCAGCATTGACCCCTTGGGTTACACCAGTTGTTACTGGCCTTGAACTAGACTTCACGCCACCAGTCACCACCATATCGGCCTGACTATTAAGCGAGTTTTCAATCCACCTCACTCTCTGTTCATCCAGCCCACACTTCATCAGCTTCTTTGTGAGGATCTTAGAGGAGGCAGTGTCAAAAATGTTACTGAACTCTAGGTAGTCAATGTCCACTGCTCTTCCTTCATATACCAAAACAGTAATTTTATCATAGTAGTTTATAAAGTTTGTCAAGCATGATTTCCCATTGGTCAATATGTGCTAACTATTCCTGATGAAATTCTAGCCTTTCATATGTCTGAAAATGATTGATTCCCAAGATTCGAAGACTCCAACACCTTCGCAGGGATCGAGATAAGACTGAACAGTCTGTAGTGGAAAGTGAGGACGAGCAACAACTTTCAATGCTGGCATCTTTAGAGTTCGAGCAATCGCTAGACGTTTGCAATTTTGGTGTTGAGATATGGCCAGATTGAGAAACAAAGCGAGTGTATGTTGGAACTTTTAAGAGTCTTAAGTTCAGAGACCAAGTGCTTTTGGTTCATTTTAGAAGGTACCAGTGGAAGGTGAGGTCCAGCAACAGCTTTCAATCCTTGCACTTTAGAGTAAGAGCAATCGCTGGATGTTGGAATTGTCGGTGTTGTGCTCTGGTGAGATTGACAGGAGAGCGAGTGTATATTGAAACTTTTAAGAGTCTTAACAAGTTCAGACCCAAGTGTTTGTGGTTCATTTTTACAGGTTGCCAGTGGGACGTGAGGGCCAGCAATGGCTTTCAGTGCTGGCACATTCAGAGTAGAAACAATTGCTGGACGTTTGCACTTTGGGTGTTGAGCTCTGGCAGGTTGAGCAGGAGAGCGAGTGTATGTTGGAACTTTGATTAGTCTAAACAAATTCAGAGCCCATGTGGTTTTGGTTCATTTTAAAGGTTACCAGTGGGAGGTGAGGGGCAGCAACAGCTTCAATACCGGCACCTTTAGAGTAGGAGCAATCGTTGGATGTTTGCAATTTCACTGTGAGCACTGACATCTATTAGTGAAAGGAAGCAATCATACGTCTGAACCGCTGAGTGTCTAGGCAAGCACAGAGCCCAAGTGTTTGTAGTTCATTTTAGAGGTAAGCAGTGGCAGGGGAGGGCCAGTAACAGCTTACAGTGCTGGCACCTTTAGAGTAGGAGCAATCGCTGGACGTTTGCAACTTTGGTGTTGAGCTCTGACGTGAATGAGTGAGAGCAAGCGAGCAAACGTCTGGACCTCTGAGTGTCTAAACAAGTTCAGAGCCCAAGTGTTCACGCTTCATTTTAGAGGTTTCCAGTGCAAGGTTAGGGCCAGTACAGCTTTCAGTGCTGGCACCTTTACAGTAGGAACAATTGCTGGACGTTTGCAATTTCAGCTATGAGCTTTGACATAAATTAGTGAGAGCAAGCGATCAAAAGTGTGGACCTCTGAGTGTCTAAACAAGTTCAGAGCCGAGGTGTTTGTGGTTCATTTTAGAGGTTAGCAGTGGGAGGTGAGGACCATCAAGAGCTTCAAGTGCTGGGGCCTTTACAGTAGGAACAATTGCTGGACGTTTGCAATTTCGGTATTGAGCTCTGACGTGAATTAGCGAGAGCAAGTGATCATACGTCTGGAACCCTGAGTGTCTAAAGTTCAGAGCCCAAGTGTTTGTGGTTCATTTTAGAGGTGATCGGGGGGGTGAGGGCCAAAACAGCTTTCAGTGCTGTCACCTTTACAGTCGGAGTAATCACTGGACGTTTGCAACTTTGGTGTTGAGCTGTGACGTGAATTGGCGAGCGTACGCGATCATACGTCTGGACCATCTAGTGTCTAGTTAGGCATGGAGCCCAAGCGCTTGGGTTTAATTTTAGAGCTTACCAGTGAGAGGTGTGGGCCAGCAACAGCTTTCAGTTCTGGCAGCTTTGGAGCAGGAGGAATCGCTGGACGTTTGCAGTTTAGGTGTTGAGCTCTTGCAAGATTGACCAGGAGAGCGAGTGTATGTTGGAACTTCGATTAATTTAAACAAGTTCGGAGCCCAAGTTGTTGGGGTTCATTTTAGATGTTAACAGTGAAAGGTGAGGACAGTCAACAGCTTTCAGTGCTGGGACTTTTAGAGTAGGAGCAATCGCTGGACATTTGGTATTACGGTGTTGAGCTCTGGCTAGTTTGAGCAGGAGAGCGAGTGTATGTTGGAATTTATAATAGTCTAAACAAGTTCAGAGCCTAAGAGTTTGTAGTTCATTTTAGAGGTTAGCAGTGGGAGATGAGGGCCAGCAAGAGCTTTTAGTTCTGGCACCTTTAGAGTAGGAGCAATCGCTGGACTTTTGCAATTTCACTGTGACATGTGGAAACAAACTTCACAGTTTACAAAGAGTTATAAAGCAGGCATGTTTATTGCGGCACCGGGTGCAAGGAGTTTTCTCCTCAAAGCTTGCACACAGGGTTAAAATCCTGACAGGTATTTAAAACAGTTAACAAAGTTAGTTACGCCTACTGGTTCTAACCCCTGATTAACTATTTGTTAATACTTTTCTTACTTCATTTTAAAGTTACAGTTCTCTTTCAATTAACCAGGCATGATCAGACAGTAGAGGGCTTAACTGGGTTGGGGCTTTTCTAGCTAGGAGGTGTGTTCCTTAGTATTATAATGAGATTATAAAGAGACAAGTTAACGCTAGGGCACTATTTGGCAGTCTATTCCGTTTTTCTACAATTCGTCTTGTGCTAATAGTTATTGCAAGTAAGCAGAGCATTAGTGAAGACAGTCATTCTTTACTTGATTTTAACCTTCATTTTTCAAGATGTCCTGTAAAAACGGTGGAGCTCTGATGCGACTTAGCGAGAGCAAGCGATCACATGTCTGACCTTTGAGTGTCTAAACAACTGTGGAGCCCAAGTGTTTTTGGTTCATTTTAGAAGTTACCAGTGGGAGGTGAGGGCCAGCAACAGCTTTCAATGCAGGCACCTTTAGAGTAGGAGCAATTGCTGGACATCTGCATTTTTGGTGCAAATTCTAGGGATTTGAACTTGTTTTGACTATTCAAAGTTCCAACATATACTCGCTCTCTTGCTGAACCTGGCCAGAGCTCAACACCGAAAGTGCAAACATCCAGCAATTCATTATACTCTAAATGAGCCAGCATTTATAATTGTTGGTGACCCTCACCTCCCACTGCTAACCGCCAAAATGAACCACAGACAGTTGGGCTCTGAACTTGTTTTGACTATTCAAATTTCCAGCGTATACTCGCTCTCCTGCTCAGCCTGGCCAGAGCTCAACACTGAAAGTGCAAACGTCCAGCGATTGCACATACAATAAAGGTGCCAGCCCTGAACGCTGTTGCTGGTCCTCATCTCCCACTTGTAACCTCTAAAACGAACCACAAACACTTGGGCTCTGAACTTGTTTAGACACTCAAATGTCCAGACATATCATCGCTTCCTCTCGCTAATTCACCTCAGACCTCAACACCGAAATTGCGAACCTCCAGAGATTGCTCCTACTCGAAAGGTGCCAGCCCTGAAAGCTCTTGCTAGTTCTCATCTCCCACTGGTAACCTATAAAATGAACCACAAACACATGGGCTCTGAACTTCTTTAGACTTTCAAAGGTCCAGACGAATCATTGCTTCCTCTCACTAATTCACGTCACGGCTCAACACTGAAATTGCAAACTTCCAGTGATTTCTACTACTGTAAAGGTGACAGCTGTGAAAGCTGTTGCTGGTCGGCATCACCCACTGGTAACCTCAAAAACGAACCATAAACACTTGGGATCTGAACTTCTGTAGACTATTAAAATTCCCAACATACAATCGCTCTGCAGCTCAGTCGGGCCAGACCTCAACACAGATATTGCGAATGTCCAGCGGTTATTCCTACTCTAAAGGTGCCAGCCCTGAAAGGTGTTGCTAGTCCTCATCTCCCACTGGTAACCTCTAAAACAAACCACCAATATTTGTGCTCAGAACTTCTTTACATACCCAAAGGTCCAGACGTATCATGGCTTCCTCTCGCTAATTCACGTCAGAGCTCAATACTGAAATTGCAGACGTCCAGTGATTGCCCCTACACTAAAGGTGCCAGCCCTGATAGCTGTTGCTGGTCCTCATCTCCCACTGGTAACCTCTAAAACGAACCACAAACACTTGGGCTCTGAACTTACTTAGACTGCAAAATGTTCCAACATACACTCGCTCTCCTGTTCAATCTGGCCAGAGCTCAACAAAGAAATTGCAAATATCCAGCGATTACACCTACTCTAAAAGTGCCAGCCCTGAAAGCTCTTGCTGGTCCTCATCTCCCACTGGTAACCTCTAAAACGAACCACAAACACTTGGGCTCTGAACTTGTTTAGACATTCAAAGGTCCAGACGTATCATCGCTTCCTTTCGCTAATTCACGTCAGAGCTCAACACCGGAATTGCGAACGTCCAGTGATTGCTCCTACACTAAAGGTGCCAGCCCTGAAAGCTGTTGCTGGTCCTCAACTCCCACTGGAAACCTCTAAAACGAACCGCAAACACTTGGGCTCTGAACTTGTTTAGTGAATCAAAGGTCCAGAGCTATGATCTCTTCCTCTCACTAATTCACGTAAGAGCACAACACCGATATTGCGCATGTCCAGCGATTGCTCTTCCACTAAAGGTGCCAGCCCTGAAAGCTGTTGCTGGTCCTCATCTCCTAGTGGTAACCTCTCAAACGAACGACAAACACTTGGGCTCTGAACTTGTTTAGGCTACTAAAACTTCCAACATGCACTCGCTCTCCTGCTCAATCAGGCCAGAGCTCTACACCGAAATTGCGAACGTCCAGCGATTGCTCCTACACTAAAGCTGCCAGCCCTGAAAGCTCTTGCTGGTCCTCATCTCCCACAGGTAACCTCTAAAACGCACCAAAAACAGTTGGGCTCTGAACTTGTTTAGTCAATCAAAGGTCCAGAGGTATGATCGCTTCCTCTCGGTAATTCACGTCAGATCTCATCACCAATACTGCGAATGTCCAGCGATTGCTCCTACACTAAAGGTGCCAGCCCTTAATGCTATTGCTGGTCCTCATCTACCACTGGTAACCTCTAAAATGAACCATAAACACTTGGGCTCTGAACTCGTTTAGGCTATTAAAACCTCCAACATACACTTGCTCTCCTGCTAAATCTGGCCAGAGCTCAACAAAGATATAGCGAACGTCCAGCGATTGCTCCTATGCTAAAGGTGTCAGCCCTGAAAGCTGTTGCTGGTCCTCATCTCCCACAGGTAAACTCTAAAACGAACCACAAACACTTGGGCTCTGAACTTGTTTAGACACTCAAAGGTCCAGACGTATCATCGCTTCCTCTCACTAATTCACGTAAGATCACAACACCGATATTGTGAACTTCCAGAGATTGCTCCTACTCTAAAGGTGCCAGCGCTGAAAGCTCTTGCTGGTCCTCATCTCCCACTCGTAGCCTCTCAAACGAACCACAATCACTCTGAACATGTTTAGGCTACTAAAACTTCCAACATGCTCTCGCTCTCCTGCTCAATCTGGCCAGAGCTCAACACCGATATTGCGAACCGCCAGCGATTGCTCCTACACTAAAGGTGCCAGCCCTGAAACGTGTTGCTGCTCCTCATCTCACACTGGTAACCTCTAAAACGAACCGCAAACACTTGGGCTCTGAACTTGTTTAGACACTCAAAGGTCTAGAGGTATGATCTCTTCCTCTCGGTAATTCAGGTCAGACCTCAACACCTATATTGCGAACGTCCAGCGATTGCTCCACCACTAAAGCTGCCAGCCCTGAAAGCTCTTGCTGGTCCTCATCTCCCACCAGTATCCTCTAAAATGAACCACGAACACTTGGGTTCTAAACTCGTTTAGACTGCTAAAACTTCCAACATGCACTAGCTCTCCTACTCAGTCTGGCCAGAGCTCAACAGCGATATTGCGAACGTCCAGCGCTTGATCCTATACTTAAGGTGCAAGCCCTGAAAGCTGTTGCTGGTCCTCATCTCCCACTGGTAACCACTATAAGGAACGTCAAACAGTTCGGCTCTGAACTTTTTTAGACACTAAAAGGTCCGGACGTATGACCGCTTCCGCTCGTTAATTCACGTCAGAGCTCAGCACCGATATTGCGAGCGTCCAGCGATTGCTCCTACAGTAAATGTGACAGCCCTGAAAGATGTTGCTGGCCCTCATCTCACACAGGTAACGTCTAAAACGCACCAAAACCAGTTGGGCTCTGAACTTGTTTAGTGAATCAAAGGTCCAGAGCTATGATCTCTTCCTCTCACTAATTCACGTAAGAGCACAACACCGATATTGCGCATGTCCAGCGATTGCTCTTCCACTAAAGGTGCCAGCCCTGAAAGCTGTTGCTGGTCCTCATCTCCCAGTGGTAACCTCTCAAACGAACGACAAACACTTGGGCTATGAACTTGTTTAGGCTACTAAAACTTCCAACATGCACTCGCTCTCCTGCTCAATGTGGCCAGAGCTCAACATCGATATTGCGAACGTCCAGCGATTGCTCCTACACTAAAGGTGCCAGCCCTGAAAGCTCCTGCTGGTCCTCATCTCCCACTGGGAACCTCTAAAACGAACCACAAACACTTGGGCTCTGAACCTCTTTAGAAACTCAAAGTTCCAGACGTATGATCGCTTCCTCTCGCTAAATCAAGTCAGAGTGATATTGCGAACGTCCAGCGATTGCTCCTACTCTAAAGGTGCCAGCGCTGAAAGCTGTTGCTGGTCCTCATCTCCCACTTGTAACCTCTAAAACGAACCTCAAACAGTTCGGCTCTGAACTTGTTTAGATGCTAAAAGGTCCAGAGGTATGACCGCTTCCTCTCACTAATTCACATCAGACCTGAACACCTATATTGCGAACTTCCAGGGACTGCTCCTCCACTAAAGCTGCCAGCCCTGAAAGCTGTTGTTGGTCCTCATCTCCCACCGGTAACCTGTAAAAGGAACTAAGAACACTTGGGTTCTAAACTTGTTTAGACTGCTAAAACTTCCAACATGCACTAGCTCTCCTGCTCAATCTGGTCATAGCTCAACACCGATATTGCGAATGTCCAGCGATTGATCCTATACTTAAGGTGCAAGCCCTGAAAGCTGTTGCTGGTCCTCATCTCCCACAGTTAACCTCTATAAGGAACGACAAACAGTTCGGCTCTGATCTTTTTTAGACAATAAAAGGTCCGGACGTATGACCGCTTCCGCTCGTTACTTTACGTCAGAGCTCAACACCGATATTGCGAACGTCCAGCGATTGCTCCTACACTAAAGCTGCCAGCCCTGAAAGCTCTTGCTGGTCCTCATCTCCCACAGGTAACCTCTAAAACGCACCAAAAACAGTTGGGCTCTGAACTTGTTTAGTCAATCAAAGGTCCAGAGGTATGATCGCTTCCTCTCGGTAATTCACGTCAGATCTCATCACCAATACTGCGAATGTCCAGCGATTGCTCCTACACTAAAGGTGCCAGCCCTTAATGCTTTTGCTGGTCCTCATCTACCACTGGTAACCTCTAAAATGAACCATAAACACTTGGGCTCTGAACTCGTTTAGGCTATTAAAACTTCCAACATACACTTGCTCTCCTGCTAAATCTGGCCAGAGCTCAACAAAGATATAGCGAATGTCCAGCGATTGCTCCTATGCTAAAGGTGTCAGCCCTGAAAGCTGTTGCTGGTCCTCATCTCCCACAGGTAAACTCTAAAATGAACCACAAACACTTGGGCTCTGAACTTGTTTAGACACTCAAAGGTCCAGACGTATCATCGCTTCCTCTCACTAATTCACGTAAGATCACAACACCGATATTGTGAACTTCCAGAGATTGCTCCTACTCTAAAGGTGCCAGCGCTGAAAGCTCTTGCTGTCCTCATCTCCCACTCGTAGCCTCTCAAACGAACCACAATCACTCTGAACTTGTTTAGGCTACTAAAACTTCCAACATGCTCTCGCTCTCCTGCTCAATCTGGCCAGAGCTCAACACCGGTATTGTGAACGACCAGCGGTTGCTCATACACTAAAGGTGCCAGCCCTGAAAGCTGTTGCTGGTCCTCATCTACAACTGGTAAACTCTAAAACGCACCACAAACTCTTGGGCTCTGAACTTGTTTAGGCTACTAAAACTTCCAACGTACACAGCCTCTCCTGCTCAATCTGGCCAGAGCCTTACACCGAAATTGCGAACGTCCAGCAATTGCTCCTACACTAAAGGTGCCAGCCCTGAAAGCTCTTGCTGGTCCTCATCTCCCACTGGTAACCTCTCAAACGAACCACAAACACTTGGGCTCTGAACTTGTTTAGGCTACTAAAACTTCCAACGGACACAGCCTCTCCTGCTCAATCTGGTCAGAGCTCAACACCGAAATTGCGAACGTCCAGCGATTCCTCCTACACTAAAGGTGCCAGCCCTGATAGCTCTTGCTGGTCCTCATCTCCCACTGGTAACCTCTCAAACGAACCACAAACACTTGGGCTCTGAACTTGTTTAGACACTCAAAGGTACAGACGTATCATCGCTTCCTTTCGCTAACTCACGTCAAAGCTCAACACCGAAATTGCGAACGTCCAGCGATTGCTCCTACACTAAAGGCGCCAGCCCTGAAAGCTCTTGCTGGTCCTCATCTCCCACTGGTAACCTCTCATACGAACCACAAACATTTGGGCTCTGAACTTGTTTAGGCTACTAAAACTTCCAACACACACTCCCTCTCCTGCTCAATCTGGCCAGAGCTCAACAGTGATATTGCGAACGTCCAGTGATTGCTCCAACACTAAGGTGCCAGCCCTGAAAGCTGATGCTGGTCCTCATATCCAACTGGTAACCTCTGAAAGGGACCACAAACACTTGGGCTCTGGACTTCTTTAGGCTAGTAAAACTTCCAAAATACATTCCCTCTCCTGCACAATCTGGCCAGAGCTCAACACCGATATTGCGAAAGTCTAGCGATTGCTCCTACACTAAACGTGCCAGCCCTGAAAGCTGTTGCTGGTCCTCATCTCCCACAGGTAACCTCTATAATGAACCACAAAGAGTTGGGCTCTGAACTTGTTTAGACACTCAAAGGTCCAGACGTATCATCGCTTCCTCTTGGTAATTCACGTCAGACCTCAACACTGATATTGCGCATGTCCAGCGATTGCTCTTCCACTAAGGGTGCCAGCCCTGAAAGCTGTTGCTGGTCCTCATCTCCCAGTGGTAACCTCTCAAACGAACGACAAACACTTGGGCTATGAACTTGTTTAGGCTACTAAAACTTCCAACATGCACTCGCTCTCCTGCTCAATGTGGCCAGAGCTCAACATCGATATTGCGAACGTCCAGCGATTGCTCCTACACTAAAGGTGCCAGCCCTGAAAGCTCCTGCTGGTCCTCATCTCCCACTGGGAACCTCTAAAACGAACCACAAACACTTGGGCTCTGAACCTCTTTAGAAACTCAAAGTTCCAGACGTATGATCGCTTCCTCTCGCTAAATCAAGTCAGAGTGATATTGCGAACGTCCAGCGATTGCTCCTACTCTAAAGGTGCCAGCGCTGAAAGCTGTTGCTGGTCCTCATCTCCCACTTGTAACCTCTAAAACGAACCTCAAACAGTTCGGCTCTGAACTTGTTTAGATGCTAAAAGGTCCAGAGGTATGACCGCTTCCTCTCACTAATTCACATCAGACCTGAACACCTATATTGCGAACTTCCAGGGACTGCTCCTCCACTAAAGCTGCCAGCCCTGAAAGCTGTTGTTGGTCCTCATCTCCCACCGGTAACCTGTAAAAGGAACTAAGAACACTTGGGTTCTAAACTTGTTTAGACTGCTAAAACTTCCAACATGCACTAGCTCTCCTGCTCAATCTGGTCATAGCTCAACACCGATATTGCGAATGTCCAGCGATTGATCCTATACTTAAGGTGCAAGCCCTGAAAGCTGTTGCTGGTCCTCATCTCCCACAGTTAACCTCTATAAGGAACGACAAACAGTTCGGCTCTGATCTTTTTTAGACAATAAAAGGTCCGGACGTATGACCGCTTCCGCTCGTTACTTTACGTCAGAGCTCAACACCGATATTGCGAACGTCCAGCGATTGCTCCTACACTAAAGCTGCCAGCCCTGAAAGCTCTTGCTGGTCCTCATCTCCCACAGGTAACCTCTAAAACGCACCAAAAACAGTTGGGCTCTGAACTTGTTTAGTCAATCAAAGGTCCAGAGGTATGATCGCTTCCTCTCGGTAATTCACGTCAGATCTCATCACCAATACTGCGAATGTCCAGCGATTGCTCCTACACTAAAGGTGCCAGCCCTTAATGCTATTGCTGGTCCTCATCTACCACTGGTAACCTCTAAAATGAACCATAAACACTTGGGCTCTGAACTCGTTTAGGCTATTAAAACTTCCAACATACACTTGCTCTCCTGCTAAATCTGGCCAGAGCTCAACAAAGATATAGCGAACGTCCAGCGATTGCTCCTATGCTAAAGGTGTCAGCCCTGAAAGCTGTTGCTGGTCCTCATCTCCCACAGGTAAACTCTAAAACGAACCACAAACACTTGGGCTCTGAACTTGTTTAGACACTCAAAGGTCCAGACGTATCATCGCTTCCTCTCACTAATTCACGTAAGATCACAACACCGATATTGTGAACTTCCAGAGATTGCTCCTACTCTAAAGGTGCCAGCGCTGAAAGCTCTTGCTGTCCTCATCTCCCACTCGTAGCCTCTCAAACGAACCACAATCACTCTGAACTTGTTTAGGCTACTAAAACTTCCAACATGCTCTCGCTCTCCTGCTCAATCTGGCCAGAGCTCAACACCGGTATTGTGAACGACCAGCGGTTGCTCATACACTAAAGGTGCCAGCCCTGAAAGCTGTTGCTGGTCCTCATCTACAACTGGTAAACTCTAAAACGCACCACAAACAGTTGGGCTCTGAACTTGTTTAGGCTACTAAAACTTCCAACGTACACAGCCTCTCCTGCTCAATCTGGCCAGAGCTCAACACCGAAATTACGAACGTCCAGCAATTGCTCCTACACTGAAGGTGCCAGCCCTGAAAGCTCTTGCTGGTCCTCATCTCCCAGTGGTAACCTCTCAAACGAACCACAAACACTTGGGCTCTGAACTTGTTTAGGCTACTAAAACTTCCAACGGACACAGCCTCTCCTGCTCAATCTGGTCAGAGCTCAACACCGAAATTGCGAACGTCCAGCGATTCCTCCTACACTAAAGGTGCCAGCCCTGATAGCTCTTGCTGGTCCTCATCTCCCACTGGTAACCTCTCAAACGAACCACAAACACTTGGGCTCTGAACTTGTTTAGACACTCAAAGGTACAGACGTATCATCGCTTCCTTTCGCTAACTCACGTCAAAGCTCAACACCGAAATTGCGAACGTCCAGCGATTGCTCCTACACTAAAGGCGCCAGCCCTGAAAGCTCTTGCTGGTCCTCATCTCCCACTGGTAACCTCTCATACGAACCACAAACATTTGGGCTCTGAACTTGTTTAGGCTACTAAAACTTCCAACACACACTCCCTCTCCTGCTCAATCTGGCCAGAGCTCAACAGTGATATTGCGAACGTCCAGCGATTGCTCCTACACTAAAGGTGCCAGCCCTGAAAGCTCTTGCTGGTCCTCATCTCCAACTGGTAACCTCTGAAAGGGACCACAAACACTTGGGCTCTGGACTTCTTTAGGCTAGCAAAACTTCCAAAATACATTCCCTCTCCTGCACAATCTGGCCAGAGCTCAACACCGATATTGCGAAAGTCTAGCGATTGCTCCTACACTAAACGTGCCAGCCCTGAAAGCTGTTGCTGGTCCTCATCTCCCACAGGTAACCTCTATAATGAACCACAAAGAGTTGGGCTCTGAACTTGTTTAGACACTCAAAGGTCCAGACGTATCATCGCTTCCTCTTGGTAATTCACGTCAGACCTCAACACTGATATTGCGCATGTCCAGCGATTGCTCTTCCACTAAGGGTGCCAGCCCTGAATGCTATTGCTGGTCCTCATCTCCCACTGGTAACCTCTGAAACGGACCACAAACACTTGGGCTCTGAAGTTGGTTAGGCTACTAAAACTTCCAACATGCACTTTCTGCTCAATCTGGCCAGACCTCAACACCGATATTGCGAACGTCCAGCGATAGCTCCTCCATTAAAGGTGCCAGCCCTGAAAGCTCCTGCTGGTCCTCATCTCCCACTGGGAACCTCTAAAACGAACCACAAACACTTGGGTTTTAACCTGTTTAGAAACTCAAAGTTCCAGACGTATTATTGCTTCCTCTCGCTAAATCAACTCAGAGCGATATTGCGAACGTCCAGCGATTGCTCCTACACTAAAGGTGCCAGCCCTGAAAGCTGTTGCTGGTCCTCATCTCCCACTGGTAACGTCTAAAACGAACCACAAACACTTGGGTTCTGAACTTGTTTAGACTGCTAAAACTTCCAACATGCACTCGCTCTCCTGCTCAATCTGGCCAGAGCTCAACACCGATATTGGCAACGTCCAGCTATTGCTCCTACACTAAAGGTGCCAGCCCTGTAAGCTGTTGCTAGTCCTCAAGTCCCACTCGTAACCTCTCAAACGAGCCACAAACACTTGGGCTCTGAACCTGTTTAGAATCTCAAAGTTCCAGACGGATTATTGCTTCTTCTCGATAAATCAAGTCAGAGCGATATTGCGAACGTCCAGCGATTGCTCCTACTTTAAAGGTGACAGCCCTGAAATCTGTTGCTGGTCCTCATCTCCCACTCCTAACCTCTAAAATGAATCATAAACACTTGGGCTCTGAACTTCTTTAGACATTCAGTGGTCCAGCTGTATGATCTCTTCCTCTCACTAATTCACGTCAGAGCTCAACACTGATATTGCGAACGTCCAGCGATTGCTCCTACACTAAAGGTGCCAGACGTGAAAGCTCTTGCTGGTCCTCATCTCCCACTGGTAAACTCTGAAATGAAGCACAAACACTTGGGCTCTGAACTTGTTTACGCTACTAAAACTTCCAAGATACACTCGCTCTACTGATCAAACTAACCAGAGCTCAACACCGATATTGCGAACGTCCAGCGATTGCTCCTACACTAAAGGTGCCAGACCTGAAATCTCTTGCTGGTCCTCATCTCCAACTGGTAAATTCTAAAACGCACCACAAACATTTGAGCTCTGAACTTGTTTAGACACTCAAAGGTCCAGAGGTATGATCACTTCCTCTCGGTAATTCACGTCAGAGCTCAACATCGATATTGCGAACGTCAAACGATTGCTCCTACATTAAAGGTGCCAGCCCTGAAAGCTCTAGCTGGTCCTCATCTCCACTGGTAAGCTCTAAAACAAACCACAATCAGTTGGGCTCTGTACTTGTTTAGACACTCAAAGGTCTAGACGTATGATCGCTTCCTCTCGATATTTCACGTCAGAGCTCAACACTGATATTGCGAATGTCCAGCGATTGCTCCTACACTAAAGGTTCCAGCCCTGAAAGCTCTTGCTGGTCCTCATCTCCAACTGGTAACCTCTAAAACAAACCACAAACACTTGGGTTTTGAAGTTCTTTAGACTGCTAAAACTTCTAACATGCACTCGCTCTCCTGCTCAATCTGGCCAGAGCTCAACACCGGTATTGTGAACGACCAGCGGTTGCTCCTACACTAAAGGTGCCAGCCCTGAAAGCTGTTGCTGGTCCTCATCTACAACTGGTAAACTCTAAAACGCACCACAAACTCTTGGGCTCTGAACTTGTTTAGGCTACTAAAACTTCCAACGTACACAGCCTCTCCTGCTCAATCTGGCCAGAGCTCAACACCGAAATTACGAACGTCCAGCAATTGCTCCTACACTAAAGGTGCCAGCCCTGAAAGCTCTTGCTGGTCCTCATCTCCCACTGGTAACCTCTCAAACGAACCACAAACACTTGGGCTCTGAACTTGTTTAGGCTAATAAAACTTCCAACGTACACAGCCTCTCCTGCTCAATCTGGTCAGAGCTCAACACCGAAATTTTGAACGTCCAGCGATTCCTCCTACACTAAAGGTGCCAGCCCTGATAGCTCTTGCTGGTCCTCATCTCCCACTGGTAACCTCTCAAACGAACCACAAACACTTGGGCTCTGAACTTGTTTAGACACTCAAAGGTACAGACGTATCATCGCTTCCTTTCGCTAACTCACGTCAGAGCTCAACACCGAAATTGCGAACGTCCAGCGATTGCTCCTACACTAAAGGCGCCAGCCCTGAAAGCTCTTGCTGGTCCTCATCTCCCACTGGTAAACTCTAAAACAAACGACAAACACTTGGACTCTGAACTTGTTTAGGCTACTAAAACTTCCAACGTACACAGCCTCTCCTGCTCAATCTGGCCAGAGCTCAGCACCGAAATTTCGAATGTCCAGAGATTGCTCCTACACTAAAGGTGCCAGCCCTGAAAGCTCTTGCTGGTCCTCATCTCCCACTGGTAACCTCTCAAACGAACCACAAACACTTGGGCTCTGAACTTGTTTAGACACTCAAAGGTCCAGACGTATCATCGCTTCCTTTCGCTAACTCACGTCAGAGCTCAACACTGAAATTGCGAACGTCCAGCGATTGCTCCTACACTACATGTGCCAGCCGTGAAAGGTCTTGCTGGTCCTCATCTCCCACTGGTAACCTCTAAAACAAACCACAAACACTTGGGCTCTGAACTTCTTTAGGCTACTAAAACTTCCAACACACACTCCCTCTCCTGCTCAATCTGGCCAGACCTCAACACCGAAATTGCGAACGTCCAGCGATTGCTCCTACACTAAAGGTGCCAGCCCTGAATGCTGTTGCTGGTCCCCATCTCTCACTTTTAACCTTTAAAAGGAACCACAAACACTTGGGCTCTGAACTTGTTTAGGCTACTAAAAGTTCCAACGAACACAGCCTCTCCTGCTCAATCTGGCCAGAGCTCAACACCGAAATTCCGCACGTCCAGCGATTGCTCCTACACTAAAGGTGCCAGCCCTGAAAGCTCTTGCTGGTCCTCATCTCCCACTGGTAACCTCTCAAACGAACCACAAACACTTGGGCTCTGAACTTGTTTAGGCTACTTAAACTTCCAACGTACACAGCCTCTCTTCCTCAATCTGGCCAGAGCTCAACACCGAAATTGCGAAAGTCCAGCGATTGCTCCTACACTAAAGGTGCCAGCCCTGAAAGCTCTTGCTGGTCCTCATCTCCCACTGGTAACCTCTAAAATGAACTACAAACACTTGGGCTCTGAACTTGTTTAGGCTAATAAATCTTCCAACGTACAAAGCATCTCCTGCTCAATCTGGCCAGAGCTTAACACCGACATTGCGAACGTCCAGCGATTGCTCCTACACTAAAGGTGCCAGCCCTGAAAGCTCTTGCTGGTCCTCATCTCCCACTGGTAACCTCTCAAACGAACCACAAACACTTGGGCTCTGAACTTGTTTAGGCACTCAAAGGTCCAGACGTATCATCGCTTTCTTTTCGCTAACTCACGTCAGAGCTCAACACCGAAATTGCGAATGTCCAGCCCTTGCTCCTACACTAAAGGTGCCAGCCCTGAAAGCTGTTGCTGGTCCACATTTCCCACTGGTAACCTCTAAAACGAACTACAAACACTTGGGCTCTGAACTTGTTTAGGCTACCATAATTCCAACGTACACAGCCTCTCCTGCTCAATCTGGCCAGAGCCAGCACCGAAATTGCGAACGTCCAGCGATTGCTCCTACACTAAAGGTGCCAGCCCTGAAAGCTCTTGCTGGTCCTCATCTCCCACTGGTAAACTCTCAAACGAACCACAAACACTTGGGCTCTGAACTTGTTTAGGCTACTAAAACTTCCAACGTACACAGCCTCTCCTGCTCAATCTGGCCAGAGCTCTACACCGAAATTGCGAACGTCCAGCGATTGCTCCTACACTAAAGGTGCCAGCCCTGAAAGCTCTTGCTGGTCCTCATCTCCCACTGGTAACCTCTAAAACGAACCACAAACACCTGGGCTCTGAACTTGTTTAGGCTACTAAAACTTCCAACGTACACAGCCTCTCCTGCTCAATCTGGCCAGAGCTCTAAACCGAAATTGCGAACGTCCAGCGATTGTTCCTACACTAAAGGTGCCAGCCCTGAAAGCTCTTGCTGGTCCTCATCTCCCACTGGTAACCTCTCAAACGAACCACAAACACTTGGGCTCTGAACTTGTTTAGGCTACTAAAACTTCCAACGTAAACAGCCTCTCCTGCTCAATCTGGCCAGAGCTTAACACCGACATTGCGAACGTCCAGCGATTGCTCCTACACTAAAGGTGCCAGCCCTGAATGCTGTTGCTGGTCCTCATCTCCCACTGGTAACCTCTCAAACGAACCACAAACACTTGGGCTCTGAACTTGTTTAGGCACTCAAAGTTCCAGACGTATCATCGCTTTCTTTTCGCTAAGTCACGTCAGAGCTCAACACCGAAATTGCGAATGTCCAGCCCTTGCTCCTACACTAAAGGTGCCAGCCCTGAAAGCTGTTGCTGGTCCTCATCTCCCACTGGTAACCTCTAAAATGAACTACAAACACTTGGGCTCTGAACTTGTTTAGGCTACCATAATTCCAACGTACACAGCCTCTCCTGCTCAATCTGGCCGGAGCCCTACACCGAAATTGCGAACGTCCAGCGATTGCTCCTACACTAATGGTGCCAGCCCTGAAAGCTCTTGCTGGTCCTCATCTCCCACTGGTAACCTCTAAAACGAACCACAAACACTTGGGCTCTGAACTTGTTTAGACACTCAAAGGTCCAGATGTATCATCGCTTCCTTTCGCTAATTCAATTCAGAGCGCAACACCGAAATTGCGAACGTCCAGCGATTGCTCCTACAGTAAAGGTGCCAGCCCTGAAAGCTCTTGCTGGTCCTCATCTCCCACTGGTAACCTCTCAAACGAACCACAAACACTTGGGCTCTGAGCTTGTTTAGACTACAAAAACTTCCAACGTACACAGCCTCTCCTACTCAATCTGGCCAGAGTTCAACACCAAAATTGAGAACGTCCAGCGATTGCTCCTACACTAAAGGTGCCAGCCCTGAAAGCTCTTGCTGGTCCTCATCTCCCACTGGTAAACTCTCAAACGAACCACAAACACTTGGGCTCTGAACTTGTTTAGGCTACTAAAACTTCCAACGTACACAGCCTCTCCTGCTCAATCTGGCCAGAGCCCTACACCGAAATTGCGAACGTCCAGCGATTGCTCCTACACTAAAGGTGCCAGCCCTGAAAGCTCTTGCTGGTCCTCATCTCCCACTGGTAACCTCTAAAACGAACCACAAACACTTGGGCTCTGTACTTGTTTAGACACTCAAAGGTCCAGACGTATCATCGCTTCTTTTCGCTAATTCACGTCAGAGCTCAACACCGAAATTGCGAACGTCCAGCGATTGCTCCTACACTAAAGGTGCCAGCCCTGAAAGCTCTTCCTGGTCCTCATCTCCCACTGGTAACCTCTAAAACGAACCACAAACACTTGGCCTCTGAATTTCTTTAGACACTCAAAGGTCCAGACGTATCATCGCTTCCTTTCGCTAATTCACGTCAGAGCTCAACACCGACATTGTGAACGTCCAGCGATTGCTCCTACACTAAAGGTGCCAGCCCTGAAAGCTCTTGCTGGTCCTCATCTCCCACTGGTAACCTCTAAAACGAACCACAAACATTTGGGCTCTGAGCTTGTTTAGGCTACTAAAACTTCCAACGTACACAGCCTCTCCTGCTCAATCTGGCCAGAGCTCAACACCGACATTGCGAACGTCCAGCGATTGCTCCTACAGTAAAGGTGCCAGCCCTGAATGCTGTTGCTGATCCTCATCTCCCACTGGTAACCTCTCAAACGAACCACAAACACTTGGGCTCTGAACTTGTTTAGGCACTCAAAGGTCCAGACGTATCATCGCTTTCTTTTCGCTAACTCACGTCAGAGCTCAACACCGAAATTGCGAATGTCCAGCCCTTGCTCCTACACTAAAGGTGCCAGCCCTGAAAGCTGTTGCTGGTCCACATCTCCCACTGGTAACCTCTAAAACGAACTACAAACACTTGGGCTCTGAACTTGTTTAGGCTACCATAATTCCAACGTACACAGCCTCTCCTGCTCAATCTGGCCAGAGCCCAGCACCGAAATTGTGAACGTCCAGCGATTGCTCCTACACTAAAGGTGCCAGCCCTGAAAGCTCTTGCTGGTCCTCATCTCCCACTGGTAAACTCTCAAACGAACCACAAACACTTGGGCTCTGAACTTGTTTAGGCTACTAAAACTTCCAACGTACACAGCCTCTCCTGCTCAATCTGGCCAGAGCTCTACACCGAAATTGCGAACGTCCAGCGATTGCTCCTACACTAAAGGTGCCAGCCCTGAAAGCTCTTGCTGGTCCTCATCTCCCACTGGTAACCTCTAAAACGAACCACAAACACTTGGGCTCTGAACTTGTTTAGAGACTCAAAGGTCCAGACGTATCATCGCTTCCTTTCGCTAATTCACGTCAGAGCTCAACACCGAAATTGCGAACGTCCAGCGATTGCTCCTACACTAAAGGTGCCAGCCCTGAAAGCTCTTGCTGGTCCTCATCTCCCACTGGTAACCTCTCAAACGAACCACAAACACTTGGCTCTGAACTTGTTTAGACACTCAAAGGTCCAGACGTATCATCGCTTCCTTTCGCTAATTCACGTCAGAGCTCAACACCGACATTGTGAACGTCCAGCGATTGCTCCTACACTAAAGGTGCCAGTCCTGAAAGCTCTTGCTGGTCCTCATCTCCCACTGGTAACCTCTCAAAATGAACCACAAACATTTGGGCTCTGAGCTTGTTTAGGCTACTAAAACTTCCAACGTACACAGCCTCTCCTGCTCAATCTGGCCAGAGCTCTACACCGAAATTGCGAACGTCCAGCGATTGCTCCTACACTAAAGGTGCCAGCCCTGAATGCTGTTGCTGATCCTCATCTCCCACTGGTAACCTCTCAAACGAACCACAAACACTTGGGCTCTGAACTTGTTTAGGCACTCAAAGGTCCAGACGTATCATCGCTTTCTTTTCGCTAACTCACGTCAGAGCTCAACACCGAAATTGCGAATGTCCAGCCCTTGCTCCTACACTAAAGGTGCCAGCCCTGAAAGCTGTTGCTGGTCCACATCTCCCACTGGTAACCTCTAAAACGAACTACAAACACTTGGGCTCTGAACTTGTTTAGGCTACCATAATTCCAACGTACACAGCCTCTCCTGCTCAATCTGGCCAGAGCCCAGCACCGAAATTGCGAACGTCCAGCGATTGCTCCTACACTAAAGGTGCCAGCCCTGAAAGCTCTTGCTGGTCCTCATCTCCCACTGGTAAACTCTCAAACGAACCACAAACACTTGGGCTCTGAACTTGTTTAGGCTACTAAAACTTCCAACGTACACAGCCTCTCCTGCTCAATCTGGCCAGAGCTCTACACCGAAATTGCGAACGTCCAGCGATTGCTCCTACACTAAAGGTGCCAGCCCTGAAAGCTCTTGCTGGTCCTCATCTCCCACTGGTAACCTCTCAAACGAACCACAAACACTTGGGCTCTGAACTTGTTTAGGCTACTTAAACTTCCAACGTACACAGCCTCTCTTCCTCAATCTGGCCAGAGCTCAACACCGAAATTGCGAAAGTCCAGCGATTGCTCCTACACTAAAGGTGCCAGCCCTGAAAGCTCTTGCTGGTCCTCATCTCCCACTGGTAACCTCTAAAATGAACTACAAACACTTGGGCTCTGAACTTGTTTAGGCTAATAAATCTTCCAACGTACAAAGCATCTCCTGCTCAATCTGGCCAGAGCTTAACACCGAAATTGCGAACGTCCAGCGCTTGCTCCTACACTAAAGGTGCCAGCCCTGATAGCTCTTGCTGGTCCTCATCTCCCACTGGTAACCTCTCAAACGAACCACAAACACTTGGGCTCTGAACTTGTTTAGACACTCAAAGGTCCAGACGTATCATCGCTTCCTTTCGCTAATTCACGTCAGAGCTCAACACCGAAATTGCGAACGTCCAGCCCTTGCTCCTACACTAAAGGTGCCAGCCCTGAAAGCTGTTGCTGGTCCACATCTCCCACTGGTAACCTCTAAAACGAACTACAAACACTTGGGCTCTGAACTTGTTTAGGCTACCATAATTCCAACGTACACAGCCTCTCCTGCTCAATCTGGCCAGAGCCCAGCACCGAAATTGCGAACGTCCAGCGATTGCTCCTACACTAAAGGTGCCAGCCCTGAAAGCTCTTGCTGGTCCTCATCTCCCACTGGTAAACTCTCAAACGAACCACAAACACTTGGGCTCTGAACTTGTTTAGGCTACTAAAACTTCCAACGTACACAGCCTCTCCTGCTCAATCTGGCCAGAGCTCTACACCGAAATTGCGAACGTCCAGCGATTGCTCCTACACTAAAGGTGCCAGCCCTGAAAGCTGTTGCTGGTCCTCATCTCCCACTGGTAAACTCTCAAACGAACCACAAACACTTGGGCTCTGAACTTGTTTAGACACTGAAAGGTCCAGACGTATCATCGCTTCCTTTCGCTAATTCACGTCAGAGCTCAACACCGAAATTGCGAACGTCCAGCGATTGCTCCTACACTAAAGGTGCCAGCCCTGAAAGCTCTTGCTGTTCCTCATCTCCCACTGGTATCCTCTCAAACGAACCACAAACACTTGGCCTCTGAACTTGTTTAGGCTACTAAAACCTCCAACGTACAGAGCCTCTCCTGCTCAATCTGGCCAGAGTTCAACACCGAAATTGAGAACGTCCAGCGATTGCTCCTACACTAAAGGTGCCAGCCCTGAAAGCTCTTGCTGGTCCTCATCTCCCACTGGTAACCTCTCAAACGAACCACAAACACTTGGGCTCTGAACTTGTTTAGGCTACTAAAACTTCCAACGTACACAGCCTCTCCTGCTCAATCTGGCCAGAGCCCAGCACCGAAATTGCGAACGTCCAGCGATTGCTCCTACACTAAAGGTGCCAGCCCTGAAAGCTCTTGCTGGTCCTCATCTCCCACTGGTAACCTCTCAAACGAACCACAAACACTTGGGCTCTGAACTTGTTTAGGCACTCAAAGGTCCAGACGTATCATCGCTTTCTTTTCGCTAACTCACGTCAGAGCTCAACACCGAAATTGCGAATGTCCAGCCCTTGCTCCTACACTAAAGGTGCCAGCCCTGAAAGCTGTTGCTGGTCCACATCTCCCACTGGTAACCTCTAAAACGAACTACAAACACTTGGGCTCTGAACTTGTTTAGGCTACCATAATTCCAACGTACACAGCCTCTCCTGCTCAATCTGGCCAGAGCCCAGCACCGAAATTGCGAACGTCCAGCGATTGCTCCTACACTAAAGGTGCCAGCCCTGAAAGCTCTTGCTGGTCCTCATCTCCCACTGGTAAACTCTCAAACGAACCACAAACACTTGGGCTCTGAACTTGTTTAGGCTACTAAAACTTCCAACGTACACAGCCTCTCCTGCTCAATCTGGCCAGAGCTCTACACCGAAATTGCGAACGTCCAGCGATTGCTCCTACAGTAAAGGTGCCAGCCCTGAAAGCTCTTGCTGGTCCTCATCTCCCACTGGTAACCTCTAAAACGAACCACAAACACCTGGGCTCTGAACTTGTTTAGGCTACTAAAACTTCCAACGTACACAGCCTCTCCTGCTCAATCTGGCCAGAGCTCTAAACCGAAATTGCGAACGTCCAGCGATTGTTCCTACACTAAAGGTGCCAGCCCTGAAAGCTCTTGCTGGTCCTCATCTCCCACTGGTAACCTCTCAAACGAACCACAAACACTTGGGCTCTGAACTTGTTTAGGCTACTAAAACTTCCAACGTAAACAGCCTCTCCTGCTCAATCTGGCCAGAGCTTAACACCGACATTGCGAACGTCCAGCGATTGCTCCTACACTAATGGTGCCAGCCCTGAAAGCTCTTGCTGGTCCTCATCTCCCACTGGTAACCTCTCAAACGAACCACAAACACTTGGGCTCTGAACTTGTTTAGGCACTCAAAGTTCCAGACGTATCATCGCTTTCTTTTCGCTAACTCACGTCAGAGCTCAACACCGAAATTGCGAATGTCCAGCCCTTGCTCCTACACTAAAGGTGCCAGCCCTGAAAGCTGTTGCTGGTCCTCATCTCCCACTGGTAACCTCTAAAATGAACTACAAACACTTGGGCTCTGAACTTGTTTAGGCTACCATAATTCCAACGTACACAGCCTCTCCTGCTCAATCTGGCCAGAGCCCAGCACCGAAATTGCGAACGTCCAGCGATTGCTCCTACACTAATGGTGCCAGCCCTGAAAGCTCTTGCTGGTCCTCATCTCCCACTGGTAACCTCTAAAACGAACCACAAACACTTGGGCTCTGAACTTGTTTAGACACTCAAAGGTCCAGATGTATCATCGCTTCCTTTCGCTAATTCAAGTCAGAGCACAACACCGAAATTGCGAACGTCCAGCGATTGCTCCTACAGTAAAGGTGCCAGCCCTGAAAGCTCTTGCTGGTCCTCATCTCCCACTGGTAACCTCTAAAACGAACCACAAACACTTGGGCTCTGAGCTTGTTTAGACTACAAAAACTTCCAACGTACACAGCCTCTCCTACTCAATCTGGCCAGAGTTCAACACCAAAATTGAGAACGTCCAGCGATTGCTCCTACACTAAAGGTGCCAGCCCTGAAAGCTCTTGCTGGTCCTCATCTCCCACTGGTAAACTCTCAAACGAACCACAAACACTTGGGCTCTGAACTTGTTTAGGCTCCTAAAACTTCCAACGTACACAGCCTCTCCTGCTCAATCTGGCCAGAACTTAACACCGAAATTGCGAACGTCCAGCGATTGCTCCTACACTAAAGGTGCCAGCCCTGAAAGCTCTTGCTGGTCCTCATCTCCCACTGGTAACCTCTAAAACGAACCACAAACACTTGGGCTCTGAACTTGTTTAGACACTCAAAGGTCCAGACGTATCATCGCTTTCTTTTCGCTAACTCACGTCAGAGCGCAACACCGAAATTGCGAATGTCCAGCCCTTGCTCCTACACTAAAGGTGCCAGCCCTGAAAGCTCTTGCTGGTCCTCATCTCCCACTGGTAACCTCTCAAACGAACCACAAACACTTGGGCTCTGAACTTGTTTAGACACTCAAAGGTCCAGACGTATCATCGCTTCCTTTCGCTAATTCACGTCAGAGCTCAACACCGACATTGTGAACGTCCAGCGATTGCTCCTACACTAAAGGTGCCAGTCCTGAAAGCTCTTGCTGGTCCTCATCTCCCACTGGTAACCTCTCAAACGAACCACAAACATTTGGGCTCTGAGCTTGTTTAGGCTACTAAAACTTCCAACGTACACAGCCTCTCCTGCTCAATCTGGCCAGAGCTCAACACCGACATTGCGAACGTCCAGCGATTGCTCCTACAGTAAAGGTGCCAGCCCTGAATGCTGTTGCTGATCCTCATCTCCCACTGGTAACCTCTCAAACGAACCACAAACACTTGGGCTCTGAACTTGTTTAGGCACTCAAAGGTCCAGACGTATCATCGCTTTCTTTTCGCTAACTCACGTCAGAGCTCAACACCGAAATTGCGAATGTCCAGCCCTTGCTCCTACACTAAAGGTGCCAGCCCTGAAAGCTGTTGCTGGTCCACATCTCCCACTGGTAACCTCTAAAACGAACTACAAACACTTGGGCTCTGAACTTGTTTAGGCTACCATAATTCCAACGTACACAGCCTCTCCTGCTCAATCTGGCCAGAGCCCAGCACCGAAATTGCGAACGTCCAGCGATTGCTCCTACACTAAAGGTGCCAGCCCTGAAAGCTCTTGCTGGTCCTCATCTCCCACTGGTAAACAATCAAACGAACCACAAACACTTGGGCTCTGAACTTGTTTAGGCTACTAAAACTTCCAACGTACACAGCCTCTCCTGCTCAATCTGGCCAGAGCTCTACACCGAAATTGCGAACGTCCAGCGATTGCTCCTACACTAAAGGTGCCAGCCCTGAAAGCTCTTGCTGGTCCTCATCTCCCACTGGTAACCTCTAAAACGAACCACAAACACTTGGGCTCTGAACTTGTTTAGAGACTCAAAGGTCCAGACGTATCATCGCTTCCTTTCGCTAATTCACGTCAGAGCTCAACACCGAAATTGCGAACGTCCAGCGATTGCTCCTACACTAAAGGTGCCAGCCCTGAAAGCTCTTGCTGGTCCTCATCTCCCACTGGTATCCTCTCAAATGAACCACAAACACTTGGGCTCTGAGCTTGTTTAGACTACAAAAACTTCCAACGTACACAGCCTCTCCTACTCAATCTGGCCAGAGTTCAACACCAAAATTGAGAACGTCCAGCGATTGCTCCTACACTAAAGGTGCCAGCCCTGAAAGCTCTTGCTGGTCCTCATCTCCCACTGGTAAACTCTCAAACGAACCACAAACACTTGGGCTCTGAACTTGTTTAGGCTCCTAAAACTTCCAACGTACACAGCCTCTCCTGCTCAATCTGGCCAGAACTTAACACCGAAATTGCGAACGTCCAGCGATTGCTCCTACACTAAAGGTGCCAGCCCTGAAAGCTCTTGCTGGTCCTCATCTCCCACTGGTAACCTCTAAAACGAACCACAAACACTTGGGCTCTGAACTTGTTTAGACACTCAAAGGTCCAGACGTATCATCGCTTTCTTTTCGCTAACTCACGTCAGAGCGCAACACCGAAATTGCGAATGTCCAGCCCTTGCTCCTACACTAAAGGTGCCAGCCCTGAAAGCTCTTGCTGGTCCTCATCTCCCACTGGTAACCTCTCAAACGAACCACAAACACTTGGGCTCTGAACTTGTTTAGACACTCAAAGGTCCAGACGTATCATCGCTTCCTTTCGCTAATTCACGTCAGAGCTCAACACCGACATTGTGAACGTCCAGCGATTGCTCCTACACTAAAGGTGCCAGTCCTGAAAGCTCTTGCTGGTCCTCATCTCCCACTGGTAACCTCTCAAACGAACCACAAACATTTGGGCTCTGAGCTTGTTTAGGCTACTAAAACTTCCAACGTACACAGCCTCTCCTGCTCAATCTGGCCAGAGCTCAACACCGACATTGCGAACGTCCAGCGATTGCTCCTACAGTAAAGGTGCCAGCCCTGAATGCTGTTGCTGATCCTCATCTCCCACTGGTAACCTCTCAAACGAACCACAAACACTTGGGCTCTGAACTTGTTTAGGCACTCAAAGGTCCAGACGTATCATCGCTTTCTTTTCGCTAACTCACGTCAGAGCTCAACACCGAAATTGCGAATGTCCAGCCCTTGCTCCTACACTAAAGGTGCCAGCCCTGAAAGCTGTTGCTGGTCCACATCTCCCACTGGTAACCTCTAAAACGAACTACAAACACTTGGGCTCTGAACTTGTTTAGGCTACCATAATTCCAACGTACACAGCCTCTCCTGCTCAATCTGGCCAGAGCCCAGCACCGAAATTGCGAACGTCCAGCGATTGCTCCTACACTAAAGGTGCCAGCCCTGAAAGCTCTTGCTGGTCCTCATCTCCCACTGGTAAACAATCAAACGAACCACAAACACTTGGGCTCTGAACTTGTTTAGGCTACTAAAACTTCCAACGTACACAGCCTCTCCTGCTCAATCTGGCCAGAGCTCTACACCGAAATTGCGAACGTCCAGCGATTGCTCCTACACTAAAGGTGCCAGCCCTGAAAGCTCTTGCTGGTCCTCATCTCCCACTGGTAACCTCTAAAACGAACCACAAACACTTGGGCTCTGAACTTGTTTAGAGACTCAAAGGTCCAGACGTATCATCGCTTCCTTTCGCTAATTCACGTCAGAGCTCAACACCGAAATTGCGAACGTCCAGCGATTGCTCCTACACTAAAGGTGCCAGCCCTGAAAGCTCTTGCTGGTCCTCATCTCCCACTGGTATCCTCTCAAATGAACCACAAACACTTGGGCTCTGAACTTGTTTAGGCTACTAAAACTTCCAACGTACACAGCCTCTCCTGCTCAATCTGGCCAGAGCTTAACACCGACATTGCGAACGTCCAGCGATTGCTCCTACAATAAAGGTGCCAGCCCTGAATGCTGTTGCTGGTCCTCACCTCCCACTGGTAACCTCTCAAACGAACCACAAACACTTGGGCTCTGAACTTGTTTAGACACTCAAAGGTCCAGACGTATCATCGCTTTCTTTTCGCTAACTCACGTCAGAGCGCAACACCGAAATTGCGAATGTCCAGCCCTTGCTCCTACACTAAAGGTGCCAGCCCTGAAAGCTCTTGCTGGTCCTCATCTCCCACTGGTAACCTCTCAAACGAACCACAAACACTTGGGCTCTGAACTTGTTTAGACACTCAAAGGTCCAGACGTATCATCGCTTCCTTTCGCTAATTCACGTCAGAGCTCAACACCGAAATTGCGAACGTCCAGCGATTGTTCCTACACTAAAGGTGCCAGCCCTGAAAGCTCTTGCTGGTCCTCATCTCCCACTGGTAACCTCTAAAACGAACCACAAACACTTGGCCTCTGAACTTGTTTAGGCTACTAAAACTTCCAACGTAAACAGCCTCTCCTGCTCAATCTGGCCAGAGCTTAACACCGACATTGCGAACGTCCAGCGATTGCTCCTACACTAAAGGTGCCAGCCCTGAATGCTGTTGCTGGTCCTCATCTCCCACTGGTAACCTCTCAAACGAACCACAAAGACTTGGGCTCTGAACTTGTTTAGGCACTCAAAGTTCCAGACGTATCATCGCTTTCTTTTCGCTAACTCACGTCAGAGCTCAACACCGAAATTGCGAATGTCCAGCCCTTGCTCCTACACTAAAGGTGCCAGCCCTGAAAGCTGTTGCTGGTCCTCATCTCCCACTGGTAACCTCTAAAATGAACTACAAACACTTGGGCTCTGAACTTGTTTAGGCTACCATAATTCCAACGTACACAGCCTCTCCTGCTCAATCTGGCCAGAGCCCAGCACCGAAATTGCGAACGTCCAGCGATTGCTCCTACACTAAAGGTGCCAGCCCTGAAAGCTCTTGCTGGTCCTCATCTCCCACTGGTAACCTCTAAAACGAACCACAAACACTTGGGCTCTGAACTTGTTTAGACACTCAAAGGTCCAGATGTGTCATCGCTTCCTTTCGCTAATTCAAGTCAGAGCACAACACCGAAATTGCGAACGTCCAGCGATTGCTCCTACAGTAAAGGTGCCAGCCCTGAAAGCTCTTGCTGGTCCTCATCTCCCACTGGTAACCTCTAAAACGAACCACAAACACTTGGGCTCTGAGCTTGTTTAGACTACAAAAACTTCCAACGTACACAGCCTCTCCTACTCAATCTGGCCAGAGTTCAACACCAAAATTGAGAACGTCCAGCGATTGCTCCTACACTAAAGGTGCCAGCCCTGAAAGCTCTTGCTGGTCCTCATCTCCCACTGGTAAACTCTCAAACGAACCACAAACACTTGGGCTCTGAACTTGTTTAGGCTCCTAAAACTTCCAACGTACACAGCCTCTCCTGCTCAATCTGGCCAGAACTTAACACCGAAATTGCGAACGTCCAGCGATTGCTCCTACACTAAAGGTGCCAGCCCTGAAAGCTCTTGCTGGTCCTCATCTCCCACTGGTAACCTCTAAAACGAACCACAAACACTTGGGCTCTGAACTTGTTTAGACACTCAAAGGTCCAGACGTATCATCGCTTTCTTTTCGCTAATTCACGTCAGAGCGCAACACCGAAATTGCGAGTGTCCAGCCCTTGCTCCTACACTAAAGGTGCCAGCCCTGAAAGCTCTTGCTGGTCCTCATCTCCCACTGGTAACCTCTCAAACGAACCACAAACACTTGGGCTCTGAACTTGTTTAGACACTCAAAGGTCCAGACGTATCATCGCTTCCTTTCGCTAATTCACGTCAGAGCTCAACACCGACATTGTGAACGTCCAGCGATTGCTCCTACACTAAAGGTGCCAGTCCTGAAAGCTCTTGCTGGTCCTCATCTCCCACTGGTAACCTCTCAAACGAACCACAAACATTTGGGCTCTGAGCTTGTTTAGGCTACTAAAACTTCCAACGTACACAGCCTCTCCTGCTCAATCTGGCCAGAGCTCAACACCGACATTGCGAACGTCCAGCGATTGCTCCTACAGTAAAGGTGCCAGCCCTGAATGCTGTTGCTGATCCTCATCTCCCACTGGTAACCTCTCAAACGAACCACAAACACTTGGGCTCTGAACTTGTTTAGGCACTCAAAGGTCCAGACGTATCATCGCTTTCTTTTCGCTAACTCACGTCAGAGCTCAACACCGAAATTGCGAATGTCCAGCCCTTGCTCCTACACTAAAGGTGCCAGCCCTGAAAGCTGTTGCTGGTCCACATCTCCCACTGGTAACCTCTAAAACGAACTACAAACACTTGGGCTCTGAACTTGTTTAGGCTACCATAATTCCAACGTACACAGCCTCTCCTGCTCAATCTGGCCAGAGCCCAGCACCGAAATTGCGAACGTCCAGCGATTGCTCCTACACTAAAGGTGCCAGCCCTGAAAGCTCTTGCTGGTCCTCATCTCCCACTGGTAAACTCTCAAACGAACCACAAACACTTGGGCTCTGAACTTGTTTAGGCTACTAAAACTTCCAACGTACACAGCCTCTCCTGCTCAATCTGGCCAGAGCCCTACACCGAAATTGCGAACGTCCAGCGATTGCTCCTACACTAAAGGTGCCAGCCCTGAAAGCTCTTGCTGGTCCTCATCTCCCACTGGTAACCTCTCAAACGAACCACAAACACTTGGGCTCTGAACTTGTTTAGACACTCAAAGGTCCAGACGTATCATCGCTTCCTTTCGCTAATTCACGTCAGAGCTCAACACCGAAATTGCGAACGTCCAGCGATTGCTCCTACACTAAAGGTGCCAGCCCTGAAAGCTCTTGCTGGTCCTCATCTCCCACTGGTATCCTCTCAAATGAACCACAAACACTTGGGCTCTGAACTTGTTTAGGCTACTAAAACTTCCAACGTACACAGCCTCTCCTGCTCAATCTGGCCAGAGCTTAACACCGACATTGCGAACGTCCAGCGATTGCTCCTACAATAAAGGTGCCAGCCCTGAATGCTGTTGCTGGTCCTCACCTCCCACTGGTAACCTCTCAAACGAACCACAAACACTTGGGCTCTGAACTTGTTTAGACACTCAAAGGTCCAGACGTATCATCGCTTTCTTTTCGCTAACTCACGTCAGAGCGCAACACCGAAATTGCGAATGTCCAGCCCTTGCTCCTACACTAAAGGTGCCAGCCCTGAAAGCTCTTGCTGGTCCTCATCTCCCACTGGTAACCTCTCAAACGAACCACAAACACTTGGGCTCTGAACTTGTTTAGACACTCAAAGGTCCAGACGTATCATCGCTTCCTTTCGCTAATTCACGTCAGAGCTCAACACCGAAATTGCGAACGTCCAGCGATTGTTCCTACACTAAAGGTGCCAGCCCTGAAAGCTCTTGCTGGTCCTCATCTCCCACTGGTAACCTCTAAAACGAACCACAAACACTTGGCCTCTGAACTTGTTTAGGCTACTAAAACTTCCAACGTACACAGCCTCTCCTGCTCAATCTGGCCAGAGTTCAACACCAAAATTGTGAACGTCCAGCGATTGCTCCTACACTAAAGGTGCCAGCCCTGAATGCTGTTGCTGGTACCCATCTCTCACTTCTATCCTCTAAAACGAACCACAAACACTTGGGTTCTGAACTTGTTTAGGCTACTAAATCTTCCAACATACACAGCCTCTCCTGCTCATTCTAGCCAGAGCTCAGCACTGACATCGCTAACGTCCAGCAATTGCTCCTACAGTAAAGGTGCCAGCCCTGAAAGCTCTTGCTGGTCCTCATCTCCCACTGGTAACCTCTAAAATGAACCACAAACACTTGGGCTCTGAACTTGTTTAGGCACTCAAAGGTCCAGACGTATCATCGCTTTCTTTTCGCTAACTCACGTCAGAGCTCAACACCGAAATTGCGAACGTCCAGCAATTGATCCTACACTAAAGGTGCCAGCCCTGAAAGCTCTTGCTGGTCCTCATCTCCCACTGGTAAACTCTCAAACGAACCACAAACACTTGGGCTCTGAACTTGTTTAGACACTGAAAGGTCCAGAAGATTCATCGCTTCCTTTCTCTAATTCAAGTCAGAGCGCAACACCGAAATTGCGAACGTCCAGCGATTGCTCCTACACTAAAGGTGCCAGCCCTGAATGCTCTTGCTGGTCCTCATCTCCCACTGGTAACCTCTCAAACGAACCACAAACACTTGGCCTCTGAACTTGTTTAGCCACTCAAAGGTCCAGATGTATGATCGCTGCCACTCTGTAATTACACTAGAGCTCATCACCGATACTGCGAATGTCGAGCGCTTGCTCCTACACTAAAGGTGCCAGCCCTGAAAGCTCTTGCTGGTCCTCATCTCCCACTGGTAACCTCTCAAACGAACTACAAACACTTGGTCTCTGAACTTGTTTATACTACTAAAACTTCCAACGTACACAGCCTCTCCTGCTCAATCTGGCCAGAGCTCAACACCGAAATTGCGAACGTCCAGCGATTGCTCCTACACTAAAGGTGCCAGCCCTGAAAGCTCTTGCTGGTCCTCATCTCCCACTGGTAACCTCTCAAACGAACCACAAACACTTGGGCTCTGAACTTGTTTAGGCACTCAAAGGTCCAGACGTATCATCGCTTCCTTTCGCTAATTCACGTCAGAGCTCAACACCGAAATTGCGATCGTCCAGCGATTGCTCCTACACTAAAGGTTGCAGCCCTGAAAGCTCTTGCTGGTCCTCATCTCCCACTGGTAACCTCTCAAACGAACCACAAACATTTGGGCTCTGAACTTGTTTAGGCTACTAAAACTTCCAACGTACACAGCCTCTCCTCCTCAATCTGGCCAGAGCTCAACACCGACATTGCGAACGTCCAGCGATTGCTCCTACACTAAAGGTGCCAGCCCTGAATGCTGTTGCTGGTCCACATCTCCCACTGGTAACCTCTCAAACGAACCACAAACACTTGGGCTCTGAACTTGTTTAGGCACTCAAAGGTCCAGACGTATCATCGCTTTCTTTTCGCTAACTCACGTCAGAGCTCAACACCGAAATTGCGAGTGTCCAGCCCTTGCTCCTACACTAAAGGTGCCAGCCGTGAAAGCTGTTGCTGGTCCACATCTCCCACTGGTAACCTCTAAAACGAACTACAAACACTTGGGCTCTGAACTTGTTTAGGCTACCATAATTCCAACGTACACAGCCTCTCCTGCTCAATCTGGCCAGAGCCCAGCACCGAAATTGCGAACGTCCAGCGATTGCTCCTACACTAAAGGTGCCAGCCCTGAAAGCTCTTGCTGGTCCTCATCTCCCACTGGTAAACTCTCAAACGAACCACAAACACTTGGGCTCTGAACTTGTTTAGGCTACTAAAACTTCCAACGTACACAGCCTCTCCTGCTCAATCTGGCCAGAGCCCTACACCGAAATTGCGAACGTCCAGCGATTGCTCCTACACTAAAGGTGCCAGCCCTGGAAGCTGTTGCTGGTCCTCATCTCCCACTGGTAACCTCTAAAACGAACCACAAACACTTGGGCTCTGAACTTGTTTAGACACTCAAAGGTCCAGACGTATCATCGCTTCCTTTCGCTAATTCACGTCAGATCTCAACACCGAAATTGCGAACGTCCAGCGATTGCTCCTACACTAAAGGTGCCAGCCCTGAAAGCTGTTGCTGGTCCTCATCTCCCACTGGTAACCTCTAAAACGAACCACAAACACTTGGGCTCTGAACTTGTTTAGGCTACTAAAACTTCCAACGTACAGAGCCTCTCCTGCTCAATCTCGCCAGAGTTCAACACCGAAATTGCGAACGTCCAGCGATTGCTCCTACACTGAAGGTGCCAGCCCTGAATGCTGTTGCTGGTCCCCATCTCTCACTTCTAACCTCTAAAACGAACCACAAACACTTGGGCTCTGAACTTGTTTAGGCTACTAAAACTTCCAACATACACAGCCTCTCCTCCTCAATCTAGCCAGAGCTCAACACCGAAATTGCGAATGTCCAGCCCTTGCTCCTACACTAAAGGTGCCAGCCCTGAAAGCTGTTGCTGGTCCTCATCTCCCACTGGTAACCTCTAAAACGAACCACAAACACTTGGCCTCTGAACTTGTTTAGGCACTCAAAGGTCCAGACGTATCATCGCTTCCTTTCGCTAATTCACATCAGAGCTCAACACGGAAATTGCGATCGTCCAGCGATTGCTCCTACACTACATGTGCCAGCCCTGAAAGCTCTTGCTGGTCCTCATCTCCCACTGGTAACCTCTCAAACGAACCACAAACATTTGGGCTCTGAACTTGTTTAGGCTGCTAAAACTTCCAACGTACACAGCCTCTACTGCTCAATCTGGCCAGAGCTCAACACCGACATTGCGAACGTCCAGCGATTGCTCCTACACTAAAGGTGCCAGCCCTGAATGCTGTTGCTGGTCCACATCTCCCACTGGTAACCTCTCAAACGAACCACAAACACTTGGGCTCTGAACTTGTTTAGGCACTCAAAGGTCCAGACGTATCATCGCTTTCTTTTCGCTAACTCACGTCAGAGCTCAACACCGAAATTGCGAGTGTCCAGCCCTTGCTCCTACACTAAAGGTGCCAGCCGTGAAAGCTGTTGCTGGTCCACATCTCCCACTGGTAACCTCTAAAACGAACTACAAACACTTGGGCTCTGAACTTGTTTAGGCTACTAAAACTTCCAACGTACACAGCCTCTCCTGCTCAATCTGGCCAGAGCCCAGCACCGAAATTGCGAACGTCCAGCGATTGCTCCTACACTAAAGGTGCCAGCCCTGAAAGCTCTTGCTGGTCCTCATCTCCCACTGGTAACCTCTCAAACGAACCACAAACACTTGGGCTCTGAACTTGTTTAGACACTCAAAGGTCCAGACGTATCATCGCTTCCTTTCGCTAATTCACGTCAGAGCTCAACACCGAAATTGCGAACGTCCAGCGATTGTTCCTACACTAAAGGTGCCAGCCCTGAAAGCTCTTGCTGGTCCTCATCTCCCACTGGTAACCTCTAAAACGAACCACAAACACTTGGCCTCTGAACTTGTTTAGGCTACTAAAACTTCCAACGTACACAGCCTCTCCTGCTCAATCTGGCCAGAGTTCAACACCAAAATTGTGAACGTCCAGCGATTGCTCCTACACTAAAGGTGCCAGCCCTGAATGCTGTTGCTGGTACCCATCTCTCACTTCTATCCTCTAAAACGAACCACAAACACTTGGGTTCTGAACTTGTTTAGGCTACTAAATCTTCCAACATACACAGCCTCTCCTGCTCATTCTAGCCAGAGCTCAGCACTGACATCGCTAACGTCCAGCAATTGCTCCTACAGTAAAGGTGCCAGCCCTGAAAGCTCTTGCTGGTCCTCATCTCCCACTGGTAACCTCTAAAATGAACCACAAACACTTGGGCTCTGAACTTGTTTAGGCACTCAAAGGTCCAGACGTATCATCGCTTTCTTTTCGCTAACTCACGTCAGAGCTCAACACCGAAATTGCGAACGTCCAGCAATTGATCCTACACTAAAGGTGCCAGCCCTGAAAGCTCTTGCTGGTCCTCATCTCCCACTGGTAAACTCTCAAACGAACCACAAACACTTGGGCTCTGAACTTGTTTAGACACTGAAAGGTCCAGAAGATTCATCGCTTCCTTTCTCTAATTCAAGTCAGAGCGCAACACCGAAATTGCGAACGTCCAGCGATTGCTCCTACACTAAAGGTGCCAGCCCTGAATGCTCTTGCTGGTCCTCATCTCCCACTGGTAACCTCTCAAAACGAACCACAAACACTTGGCCTCTGAACTTGTTTAGCCACTCAAAGGTCCAGATGTATGATCGCTGCCACTCTGTAATTACACTAGAGCTCATCACCGATACTGCGAATGTCGAGCGCTTGCTCCTACACTAAAGGTGCCAGCCCTGAAAGCTCTTGCTGGTCCTCATCTCCCACTGGTAACCTCTCAAACGAACTACAAACACTTGGTCTCTGAACTTGTTTATACTACTAAAACTTCCAACGTACACAGCCTCTCCTGCTCAATCTGGCCAGAGCTCAACACCGAAATTGCGAACGTCCAGCGATTGCTCCTACACTAAAGGTGCCAGCCCTGAAAGCTCTTGCTGGTCCTCATCTCCCACTGGTAACCTCTCAAACGAACCACAAACACTTGGGCTCTGAACTTGTTTAGGCACTCAAAGGTCCAGACGTATCATCGCTTCCTTTCGCTAATTCACGTCAGAGCTCAACACCGAAATTGCGATCGTCCAGCGATTGCTCCTACACTAAAGGTTGCAGCCCTGAAAGCTCTTGCTGGTCCTCATCTCCCACTGGTAACCTCTCAAACGAACCACAAACATTTGGGCTCTGAACTTGTTTAGGCTACTAAAACTTCCAACGTACACAGCCTCTCCTCCTCAATCTGGCCAGAGCTCAACACCGACATTGCGAACGTCCAGCGATTGCTCCTACACTAAAGGTGCCAGCCCTGAATGCTGTTGCTGGTCCACATCTCCCACTGGTAACCTCTCAAACGAACCACAAACACTTGGGCTCTGAACTTGTTTAGGCACTCAAAGGTCCAGACGTATCATCGCTTTCTTTTCGCTAACTCACGTCAGAGCTCAACACCGAAATTGCGAGTGTCCAGCCCTTGCTCCTACACTAAAGGTGCCAGCCGTGAAAGCTGTTGCTGGTCCACATCTCCCACTGGTAACCTCTAAAACGAACTACAAACACTTGGGCTCTGAACTTGTTTAGGCTACCATAATTCCAACGTACACAGCCTCTCCTGCTCAATCTGGCCAGAGCCCAGCACCGAAATTGCGAACGTCCAGCGATTGCTCCTACACTAAAGGTGCCAGCCCTGAAAGCTCTTGCTGGTCCTCATCTCCCACTGGTAAACTCTCAAACGAACCACAAACACTTGGGCTCTGAACTTGTTTAGGCTACTAAAACTTCCAACGTACACAGCCTCTCCTGCTCAATCTGGCCAGAGCCCTACACCGAAATTGCGAACGTCCAGCGATTGCTCCTACACTAAAGGTGCCAGCCCTGGAAGCTGTTGCTGGTCCTCATCTCCCACTGGTAACCTCTAAAACGAACCACAAACACTTGGGCTCTGAACTTGTTTAGACACTCAAAGGTCCAGACGTATCATCGCTTCCTTTCGCTAATTCACGTCAGATCTCAACACCGAAATTGCGAACGTCCAGCGATTGCTCCTACACTAAAGGTGCCAGCCCTGAAAGCTGTTGCTGGTCCTCATCTCCCACTGGTAACCTCTAAAACGAACCACAAACACTTGGGCTCTGAACTTGTTTAGGCTACTAAAACTTCCAACGTACAGAGCCTCTCCTGCTCAATCTCGCCAGAGTTCAACACCGAAATTGCGAACGTCCAGCGATTGCTCCTACACTGAAGGTGCCAGCCCTGAATGCTGTTGCTGGTCCCCATCTCTCACTTCTAACCTCTAAAACGAACCACAAACACTTGGGCTCTGAACTTGTTTAGGCTACTAAAACTTCCAACATACACAGCCTCTCCTCCTCAATCTAGCCAGAGCTCAACACCGAAATTGCGAATGTCCAGCCCTTGCTCCTACACTAAAGGTGCCAGCCCTGAAAGCTGTTGCTGGTCCTCATCTCCCACTGGTAACCTCTAAAACGAACCACAAACACTTGGCCTCTGAACTTGTTTAGGCACTCAAAGGTCCAGACGTATCATCGCTTCCTTTCGCTAATTCACATCAGAGCTCAACACGGAAATTGCGATCGTCCAGCGATTGCTCCTACACTACATGTGCCAGCCCTGAAAGCTCTTGCTGGTCCTCATCTCCCACTGGTAACCTCTCAAACGAACCACAAACATTTGGGCTCTGAACTTGTTTAGGCTGCTAAAACTTCCAACGTACACAGCCTCTACTGCTCAATCTGGCCAGAGCTCAACACCGACATTGCGAACGTCCAGCGATTGCTCCTACACTAAAGGTGCCAGCCCTGAATGCTGTTGCTGGTCCACATCTCCCACTGGTAACCTCTCAAACGAACCACAAACACTTGGGCTCTGAACTTGTTTAGGCACTCAAAGGTCCAGACGTATCATCGCTTTCTTTTCGCTAACTCACGTCAGAGCTCAACACCGAAATTGCGAGTGTCCAGCCCTTGCTCCTACACTAAAGGTGCCAGCCGTGAAAGCTGTTGCTGGTCCACATCTCCCACTGGTAACCTCTAAAACGAACTACAAACACTTGGGCTCTGAACTTGTTTAGGCTACTAAAACTTCCAACGTACACAGCCTCTCCTGCTCAATCTGGCCAGAGCCCAGCACCGAAATTGCGAACGTCCAGCGATTGCTCCTACACTAAAGGTGCCAGCCCTGAAAGCTCTTGCTGGTCCTCATCTCCCACTGGTAAACTCTCAAACGAACCACAAACACTTGGGCTCTGAACTTGTTTAGGCTACTAAAACTTCCAACGTACACAGCCTCTCCTGCTCAATCTGGCCAGAGCCCTACACCGAAATTGCGAACGTCCAGCGATTGCTCCTACAGTAAAGGTGCCAGCCCTGGAAGCTGTTGCTGGTCGTCATCTCCCACTGGTAACCTCTAAAACGAACCACAAACACTTGGGCTCTGAACTTGTTTAGACACTGAAAGGTCCAGACGTGTCATCGCTTCCTTTCGCTAATTCACGTCAGAGCTCAACACCGAAATTGCGAACGTCCAGCGATTGCTCCTACACTAAAGGTGCCAGCCCTGAATGCTGTTGCTGGTCCCCATCTCTCACTTCTAACCTCTAAAACGAACCACAAACACTTGGGCTCTGAACTTGTTTAGGCTACTAAAACTTCCAACATACACAGCCTCTCCTCCTCAATCTGGCCAGAGCTCAACACCGAAATTGCGAATGTCCAGCCCTTGCTCCTACACTAAAGGTGCCAGCCCTGAAAGCTGTTGCTGGTCCTCATCTCCCACTGGTAACCTCTAAAACGAACCACAAACACTTGGCCTCTGAACTTGTTTAGGCACTCAAAGGTCCAGACGTATCATCGCTTCCTTTCGCTAATTCACATCAGAGCTCAACACGGAAATTGCGATCGTCCCAGCGATTGCTCCTACACTACA